>NW_027468663.1:28175070-28282570 GCF_046254945.1 Alosa pseudoharengus
ATTTGACTTCGCCTCAGACAGGGCTGCTGGGTTTAGCATGCTGTTCTGAGCCCCAGATGAGCACATTTGCTCTCTTTCTCCCTCTCTCTCTCTCTCTCGCTCTCTCTCTCTCACACACACACACACACACACACACACACCTTCCTGGTTTGGCTGCTATTGCCTAGAGTGCGTAGGGAAGAGTGTAAGACACTTACTGGTTTTACCCCTCATCTCCCGCTCTCCTTCTTTCTCCACTTGTCTCAGCTGTTGGCAGAGTGAAATATTAATACACAGAATCAGAAGGAAAAGGGCGGGCTAGAAAAAAACACTTGGATTTTTCATGAGGCCTATATAAGTAGGTCAATGAGACGACCCATTTTTTTTACAGTAGCTGATGGAGAGAGTGAGAAAGAATCAGAGGGAGAGAGAGACAGTGTGTGTGTGTGTGAGAGAGAGAGATGTAGAGGGAAAGGGGGGAGGAGAGAAAGGCTTGCATGCGTAAAAGAGGGAAAAGATTAAGTGTGAAGAGCGTGCTAGTAGGAGATATGTTCTGCCTGGTGACAGCTGGAGCAGCTGCAAGCCAATCAGACGCTCTGGTTGGAGTGAGTAAGGCGGGCCTTCTTGCATGCTGCCACGTTACTGAAGCGTTTCCACTGTGTCTCCAGGAATAAGTATGTTGATGTGCTGCTCCACACACGCAAAGAATCACGTGCACATTTGCATATCAAAATATGACTAGTGTGCGCTTGGAAAGAGTATGTTTTTTTGTGCGATTTTGCGTGTGTGTGACCATGAGCAGATGAGAGAGCAGAAATGTAAACCTACAAATTTACACTCTGCCCTGTCCTATGTAGGATCATTTTGTGATACCTGGTAAAGGCTTTTTGCTGCATTAGCAGGTGACGACAGAATGTCTGCTTATAAATAAAACACTCCTGTCCTGTCAGTCTGTCACACACACACCTGTGCCAAACGGCCATCTGGCCCAACGCTACTCAACTCAGAGCGACCTGTTCATCTCAGCTCAAGGCCACCCTTTCTGCTCTCTATCCTCTACAACTGATTTTTTACTTTTCATTACGTATTGAAGACCTTTCTTTCTTTCTTTCTCTTTTCTTTCTTTCTTTCTTTCTTTCTTTCTTTCTTTCTTTCTTTTTTTCTGTTGTTCATTGTTGTGTTGGCAGTTAATTCAAAAGTTGACTAAAAGATGAGTTATCGCTGAACGGAAATCAAGCACAAAAGACAAGAAAGACAAGTTGATTTAGTATTCAAGGTCATTTTTATCTGATATTTTGTTTTGGTTCATGTAACTTTTACCAGTGTCACCATAACAAAAGCTTAATGCTTAATTGATCATGTGTGTGTGTGTGTGTTACACAGTGCTGCATAATGCTTTGCTATGCTGGTGGACTGTATGAAGCAGCCACAGATTTTGTGTCTGGTTTCTGTGGGTACCCTGTTGCTAGGCAAAGTTAAGCCCCTGACCAATGAACCCTCCCCTCCAGACTCCTGCAGCTCAGCAGCTGTGTGTGGGCAAAAACACACACACACAGACACGCACGCATGCACGCACACACACACGCGCACACACTACTCACCTGTAAGCTTAACGAGTCACCTTTATGTCTGCCAAGTTCCGGGCTAACAAGAGCCGAATCCACAGATGGGTCTTGTTTGGGCTTAGCAGTGTGGCAGCTACCTGATACATTGTACAGAGTGAAGAACAGAGAGACAGAGAGAGAGAGAAAGATAGAGAGAGAAAGAGGGAGAGAGAGCATAGGAGCGAGCAATGGAGAGGACCTGTTAGAAGAGTGCTTTGATGTTGAACATCAAAAGAATTGAAGGATAAGAATTCCTGCTCTGTGCCTGTCGTTTGTAGCACATCTCCCTGCCATTTGCCTGGAGTGTGGTTTCTAGACATTAGGCCCCTTACCACAATTCAGCGCTCTCAGTTGTTTTTACACACTCTCTAACCCTTTCGAAAGCTATCTGACCTCAGCACGAGGAATATGAAACAACTCCTTGTATCAAACTATAAATGCGATTGGCAAATGGGAAAGTTTGCCGGCCACAGTGACAGAGCAGTCCATCCTGAAATACTCCACTCCCAATTGTACACTCAAGGAAGTCAATTGATGCTATATAGACCCTTTCAAGAGAGTTCCATTATCAGCATATGCTACAATGTTGCCATGTTCTGAACGTCTGCATTTTACAGCTCGGATGCAACGTGACAGTTCATTTAAACTTCACGAGTTCGGCGAATTAATATACAAGTGTGATACGGCCAAAAAAATGGATCTACTTCATAGGTGTGCAAATAACATACGGTTAATGGTCGTTCTAAATTACGTAGGACAAATTCAACCAAGCAGTGGAATAACAGCATCATAGTTGGCCCCACAAGACTTCCTTTTTAACATTCCATATGTTATCTTAATGCAGAGGAAGTAGATCGGGGCCCAAATAGAACGTTCAAGCATTGTTTTTGTTTTTATTGTTGAAAGGGTCTATAGCTGAGAGGCTTCCATTGTGTCAGTGTGACAGTCCTCGGGCCCGGAGCAGAAAGCCTGCCCTGGGTTAAACACAAATCAATGCTGCTAACAGACCCATTCTCCCACATGAGTAGCTCCGATCAGGCAATCATTGTCTGGGTGGCCATGCTGATGGGACAACACCACAGCGCCCCAACCATAAACACACAGCTGGCACTTGGTTATCCATTCTAACATCCTCTTTCAAGCATCTACATCCAGAGACATGATGTAACACATATGTTTTGGCTTGATTGTTTTTCTATTATTATTATTATTATTATTATTATTATTATTATTATTATTATATTTTACTCTTAATCATAGCTTCCCATCTACACATATTGTGTTCATCCATACCCAGTATGTCCAGTTGGTCTTTCTTTTACCCTTGCGCTGTCTAACTCCCCCCATGTCCTGTTGAATGTCTGGCCCTTCAGTGTTGGAGAGGACGTTGTGACGGAGGGGAAGCACCTGCGCATTGGCTCCATGACAATGCCGGCGCCTCCGGAGCGCGTGGCACACCCCTCGTGCGGCCCCGGCTTCGCCGTGCGCTCCCAGTCGCTGCACTCGGTAGGGGGCGGAGGGGAGGAGGACGGCAGCCCCACCTCGCGCAAGCAGCCGCCGCCCAAACCCCGCCGGGACCCCAACACCAAGCTCAGCATCTCCTCCGAGACAGTGGACCTGGCCTCCTCCACCTGCAGGAGTGGAGACCCGGACAGGTGTGATGGTAAGTCCAGTCGCAATCCAAATACCTTCCTCAGGGTATTATACACTTACACCATGGCCAAATGAGATCCAGAGCTGACCTTATCAGTCAAAATGAATACAAGTTCTAGAATAGTACAATAATTGGACCCTAAAAAACCTGGCTCTCTCATGTATCTCAACCATGGTGGACCCCTCCAGGCAGGACTTGACCATGTCCAGGGGCGTAAGCAACTCGTCCAAGTTGTGTTGGTGTTTGCCTCAGATAACGTATCATTCCAGCTCTCAATTGGATTCAAACTCAATCACTCTTAGATTACTCTTAGATTAGATCCAGTAAGATCCATAATAATACCCAAAGGATTCAAAAGTAGGTCTCCTCTAATCAGAACAGAAACTTTTGTTGACATGTAGTCATGCAGTCCCTTGCAGTCACGTTACCATGAATACCAGTGGCCTGCCATCACATGATAGTTGAGTTATGAATGAGGGCATTTCTGGCTGCAGGCATGATTTGATTTTCGGATGTACACCCCCCCCCCCCCCCCCCTTCTGCTGAGTGACAGGCAATAGTGAAAAATAGAAACACAAACGTTCGGGGTGCTGAGTTTCACACCCCTCCCCAGCCCCACCCCCGTGAATGGAATGCCAAGGTCAGTGGGTTCCTCCTCTTCCCCAGTGAGCGCTCTCACGTCCCGCTGCAGCGTGGCCTGCTTCTCTGGCCCACATAGCCTCCTCCTGAGTCGGAGTCTCAGCCGGAGCTGCTGCGCGCCATTGTAGCTTAAAGGGGTCAGCGCTCCCATTAGCTTCACTCTCTGGAGCTGCGCACAAGGACAGAGCTCGAGCCAGGGGAGCGCTGCTGCTATCTCTGTGATGGAGGGTTTCGGGGGGCCTGGAGCTTTGAGGACACGTAAATTAGGCCTTGACAGGATTAACTGACGGCTGTTTTAACTTTAGATGAGCCGAAACACTTTTGCATCAGCAGGCATTTGGCCACATACACAGTATACAGTGCAACCTCAAACAAACAAATTAGAAATAATATGGACATTCCCATATACACATACATCTATTTGCACAATGCAGCTTGAGAGATTGCTATTGCAGCAGTGTAAAGAATGTTGCAATATTATAGTTGTATCATCTACTGGAGTGCACCTATACGTGTGCATATGTAATGCTGGGGGAAGCAGCATGTGCGTACATTTAAGGGGATCACAGTGTACACAGATCTTCCTAGGCGCCACGGCAACCATCCCACAGAAACAGAGCCCCCCCTGCTGTTTGTCCAATCAAGGCGTCTGGCAGCAGCATCTGCCAACCAGTGCCTATTTGCCACGGAGTGAGACAACAGCCTCGGCCAATGGGATGCGAGCTGTCTAGCAGTTTGACAGCGCGGCAGCCAATGGGCACCGCCATGTGGGGGTGTCCCTCTTTTGAGAGGAGGTTTGCGTGTGCGAAGAGAGATAGAGGGGGTGGGGGAGGGACCAGTCAGAGCAGAACCCATTCAGGAGGAGCGATTGACCTAGATTCAGCTCCCCTAGAGGAGAGGGGGGAGAGGGTAGACACATCCGCCAGAGGGGAGGGGGGAGGGAGAGCAAGAGAGATGGAGTGATGGGGTGATTGCAGAGAGTTAAAGAGAGAGAGAGAGAGAGCGAGGGAGAGGAGGAGGGGCAAGGATTGTGAGCTCTGAAAAAGATCTCAAGAGCCGCTGTTTTCTTCTCTTAACATAATAAACGTAAACACACACACACACTCACACACAAACACGCAACAGCACTGCTTTAGTCAAAACAACATGTGCATGCAACCAGCTGTTCAAACTGGGTTCTGGTCACTTTCATAATGTTTAGTACAGTTTTAAATCCTGTGAATCACAATCACATTTTCCAGTAGTGATTGACCTCAGCGTGTACCATAAAAACACCAGGACTTTGCATGTGTGTGTGTATTTGTTTGTTTATTTGTTTGTGTGTGTGTGTGTGTTATTGTGTGTGTGTGTGTGCGTGTGTGTGTGTGTGTGTGTGTGTGTGTGTGTGTGTGTGTGTGTGTGTGTGTGTGTGTGTGTGTGTGTGTGTATGTTTCTGAAGGTTTTTGTGTGAGTATATTTGCATGTGCTTGCTTGGTTGTGTACATCAGTATTTGTGTATGTGTGTCAATGAATTTGCATAGGATTGATTGTCTGTGTGCTTTGTGTGTTTGCATATCCATGTATTTTTGCATGCTTGCATGTGTATGTGTATTACATTGCACATGGATATATCTGTGTATTGGACAGTGCCGGTGTTTTTGTGTGTGACATTTTGTGTGTATTATACACATACTATATGTGTACCCCGAAGTGTGTGCATGTGTGTGTGTGTGTATTTGTCTGTGTGTGTGTGTGTGTGTGTGTGTGTGTGTGTGTGTGTATGTGTGTGTGTGTGTGTTTGTGTGTGCTTGTGCTTGTGTGTCCTTGCCGTGCGCACAAGTGGCTTTGTGTCTGTGCTTGCGTGTATAGGCACAGAGGTAGAGTCAGAGAAGCCCCTGTGCTGTCCATCTGGTCTGTGAATAATTCAGGGTGTAAAGACCTCCAGTGTACAGTACTAGACACAGTCATTCACTGTCCTCCGTGATTGCGGGGATCTGAGCTCCTCTAATTCTCTCTCAGCTTTTTTCTCCTCACCCACATGGCTCTCCCATGTCCAGCATCTGGCTTCTGCCCTCTGCCTACTTAACACTCTGCCCACTTTTAGTTTACTGCCCAGATGTTGATCTGCAAAAGTGTTTCCCAATATGAGCGTGTTCTGCAAAAGTGTTTCCCAATATGAGCATCAAGTCACTTAGCAGCGTTCTCTCATCCAAAGCACGTCTGAATCAATGTTAAGGTGCTCTCCATGGCACTGGGCCCTGTAGGTGACAATACTACTACTATAGATCAGAATGACTGAGAATGACATCAGAATGACTGTGTAATATCTATATCTATAGGCAATTGGGAGCTAACCTAACCTGTGTTTACGTTTTCGCCTCTTCTTATAGCTTCTCAGGGCTGCAGTGAGGACTGCAGGAGGGTCCCCCCACCAAAGCCCAAGAGGAACCCCAACACACAGCTGAGCACCTCTTTTGACGAGTCCTACATCAGGTCGCACAGTTCCAAGGGCTCGCCTCCGGCCTCTCGGGAGTCCCTGGCGCCCTCGCCCCCGGAGCCGCAGAGCCCCCCTGGCCGGGACTCGGACTCAGACGAGCCGGTGTACATCGAGATGACGGGCAGTGCGGTGGCGGCGGCGGCAGCGGCCCGTGAGGCCCGCGAGGCCCGGGAGGCTCGGGAGGCCCGGGAGGCCCAGCGCAGCGAGGACGACGAACCCGGCGAGGCCGTGTACGAGGAGATGAAGTACCCGACGCTGGACGAGCTGGACACAGGGCGCTGGGAGCCCTCGGGCTACCGCTCGCAGTGCGCGACGCCGTGCCTGTCCGAGCTGGGCGAACAGACGCCGCTGTCCAGCCGCTGTAGCACGCCGCGCGGCACGCCGCTCTGCGACATCCCCGCGCCCTTCCCAAACCTGCTTACCCACCGGCCGCCGCTGCTGGTCTTCCCGCCGGCGCCCGCCCAGTGCTCGCCCAACTCGGACGAGTCGCCGCTCACGCCCCTGGACATGGCCAAGCTGCCCATGCTGGAAAACGCCTCCTATAGCAAGTCGCCCACGTCCTCCTCCGGCCTGGAGCATCCCGGCTCCTCGTCGGCGGCCTCCTCCTCCTCTTCCTCGCACCACCACCACCGCCGCGAGCGAGAGCGCGAGCTCACTGCCACCCCCACCATCACCATCTCCGGACGCTCCTCGGCGCCCCCCTTGCCCTGCACCCTCTACAAATCCTCGGCGTCCAGCCATGGCTACCAGCGCAGCCACTCGGCCTGCCCGTCCCCGGTTAGCATGGGCCGCTGCCTGACCCCGCTCAGCCTCATGCGGGCACCCCCCTTCGACGGGCCCTTTCCCGGCGCGGGGCTTCCACGCAGCGCCTCGGCCACGCCGCACGGGAAGGGCTCGCCGCCGCAGGAGGGCAACGGGCGGCTGCATGGCTCCATGCAGAACGTGTCGGTGGGACGCTCGCGCACCCCCACCAGCCCCCTGGACGAACTCACCAACCTGTTCACCACCGGCAGGAACATGCTGAAGAAGAACACCAGCGGCAGAAAGTCCAAAGAGCCAGGAGAGAGTGAGTTCTCACGTGTCTGTCTGTCCAATCTTCCATCTTATCTAGCCATCTTATCATCTTATATTCCATCTTATCTTCCATCTTATATTACTTTCAATATACTTCAGCTTGCAGCACTAAAGGTATTAGGAGAGCTTCTCTGATTGCTATGCTGTTGGTCAGACCACTTGTTTACAGTATAAAGTCCTGCCCATTGGTCCACACGTGCCATGCATGGGAGCGAGAGGTGCTGCTGCAGTACTCTTGACTCTGGCCACAGATCTTTGCTGTGTCTGTTCTGCAAGCCTGCTTAATCTGGATGCTAAAAAACAGACTGATACAGATCATATGATTTAATCTGCAGAGATTAGGGGCAAAAGCAGCCTGTGTGCCTCTCCAGCCTCGGTTGCAGCATTAAGCCAGCGCGGTGCATTACTTTTAAATATGTAAACATCGCCTTTAAACACAGACAAACGTGCTGCTGCAGTGGGCTCTGCCAGGGCATTGGGTGTGTTGCAGAGCGCAGAGGCACAAATACATCAGGATTGCAGTTGTTTTCAAAGGGCCTGTGAGTCATTTGAATTGCCTTGACGTTCCCAGGCTTGGAGTGGTGCTTGTGTGCTCAGGGAATTTCTTCAAAAGACCACCCCCCCACACACACTCCTACTGAACTAGATCTCCGTGATCTAGATTCTTGTTAATGAATTGATGCAGCCTGTTTGTTCTTCAGTGGAAGATCAGTGCAGCCTCTCAGTGTGTGCTGCAGTGTTCAGCAATGATGGAACGCATCAGTGGTGTTTTTTGCACTGATGAAACATATGTGCTAAAGATCATTCCCATGGATGAATATTGTCTGCAGAGGCAAAGAGATTTTACAAGCAGATGTTAACAACTGTTGGTGGAAATAGATGTCACTCCAGAAGCTGGTATTAATATCAGTTGTGATTAAAGCAGGAATTTATTTACCATCAGGTCTTTCATTTTGATTTTAGATGAATTTGAACTTGTTTTTGTCACGCACTGTTTGTGGAGAAAGTCAAAGCAGTGACTCCCACACGTGAGTCTTCATTGGAGAGGAAGTGTGCTTCCATATCATGGCAACAGAGGAGGACATTTCCTCATAGAATCTCTCTGTGCCAGAGGGACGGCCAATCAGAGTGCAGGTCACAGCGGCCCCGTGGAATCAGAGGCACTATAACTGGCAGGGCTCCACCTGCTCACACTGCTTCATGGTTCCTTTATATATATATATATATATATATATATATATATATATATATATATACACATACACATACATATATATATACATACACATACAGGCCTCTTTTTAAATGACTTGCATTATGCTTGCATTATGCATTATATTAATCTGTTCAAAGTCTTACAGACTCAAACTTGCCATATTGTGTTGCAAGTGCAGTGGCTACAGAAAGAAAGTGTTGCTTTCATGCACTCCCCAGAAATATTTGCTGGACAATAGCATTTGTGTTATGAACTGGGTCTAAACAAAGTATTAGCACAGCAGTCACTCTTGTCTTGTCTATGTCTTTGGGTGTTGTTACTCCTGTTGTTGTCATGTGACAGGTCTTTTTTTCTGAGGGCTGTTGTTTTCCCCAGTTGTCAGGTGACTGCTGTGTGTTGTCAGGGGCGATGTCGATAGTGCGTGGCTTCATCTGGTTCAGTGGCAGGTTGCACCTGATTTGCACCTGATTTCCATCCCATGGGGACATGCGATCACCACTGCCATGTGTGGGCTTGGACAATAGTGTCTAAAAACCATGGTTTGTTATAGCTAGTGGATGGCAGCATGACCTATTTAACTGACCAATCAATGCTGTCTTGAATTGTGGATGAAGGACTTGGCCTCATTTACACACACACACACACACACACACACACACACACACACACACACACTCACACACACACACACACACACACACACATCTGATACCATAACTTGTGCTTTCTTCTGTGTGGTGTGGCAGACAGTGACAAATGTTAAAAAGTGATTAGCATGTGAGATGACTATCAGTGATGGACTATCAGTGATCAGTCTTTAACAAGTTGTTTGTGTGCGTTTTAATGGCAAAATAGTCCTGAAAACCCTGAAAAAAACCCCCAAAAAATGAAAAAAGTTCAAGATTGGATTTCATCTGTACCTGGTGAAATGGAGACGAAAGCAAGTGCAATTACTATGCACTTATTTCTTCTTGTGATGATCAGTTAAAATCATAAAGGTCTACTATAGGCTATGACCACGTTTGCTCCATAATGTCCGTAGATTTTTATTTCAACATATGCAACATTAATTTGCCATTTCATGCACCACAAATACATGTGCACAATACATACACGATCTGACTGACCGTACAATTCAGCGTTGATGATGCAAACATATTTACATGTAATCCTTTGTAGGTTATATCGTCAGTGTATGCTGAAGCGCCACCAAGTGGTTAAATAATGATATCGCAAATGTGCGCCTGTTCAGAAAACTCAAAATTATCAGTTAAGGTCGGGTTGGGCGATACCATTGTATAATTTGATGAAAATGTCAACGTTGTCTTTCAATAATAACATTGTCTGCTAAAATCTATGGACATTAACACCAACGTGTTGCAAGACAATCATTAAAAATTACTATTCTTCTTTACTAGGCGAGTCCAAAGGAAGATGCCACAGTTCCGAGACCAAAAAGGAAGGAAAAGATCGACACCACAAAGAATCAAAGCGAGACAGTAAGGAGCGGCACAGCAGCTCCAAAGAGTCGAGACGCGACAGCAAGGATCGGAGCTGCAACGGCATAGAACCTATGCCGCGTCGTGACAGCAAAGACAAGACAGGTAACGTGTCAGAGGCACTCCATAGACAGGATAGCAAGGACAGAACCTGCAACAACGTGGACCTTTTCCAGCGCCGTGACAGCAAAGACCGCGGAAATACCATGAGTGAGCTTTTGCCGCGACGTGACAGCAAAGACAGGGGTTGTAATGGAATCGACTGCTTGCCAAGACAGGACAGTAAAGAAATGGTTAGGAATGGAGCCGAGGCGAGGCGCGACGGCAAAGACAGAGGCGGTCATGTCGCAGAGGGCATGTCAAGGCATGAGAGCAAAGAGTCGGTCAGAAATGGACTGGAAGTGAGGCGAAATAGTAAAGAAGGGGGCCGGAAGGATTCGGAGAGCAGACGGGAGTGGGATTGCAAGGAGAGGAGCTCCACGGACACAAAACGGGAAGGCAAAGACCGTGGTTGCAACTCTGCAGATTTCCTTTCGAGGCGTGCCTGCAAAGACAAGGTTGCGCACGTCCCGGAGCCGTTGCCCAGGAACGAGGGTAAAGACAGGGGCAACCATAGCGCAGAGACCACTAAAACTAATGAATGGGAAGGATTGTCTGGGCCACAGGCCATCGGAACACCAAGTCGGCTTGGACGATCCTGTGTTAGTCCCACCATGATGTTGGGAAACACCAGTTCAGGTAGGAACTCATGACGACTGATGTTTTGCTTTGCAATCACGTTGCCTTTGATGTACTTGTGTGTTTTAGTATTAATGCACTCTAATCTCTTGTGATCACCATCAGAAAAATATCCCATAACAGATAGCGTACTCCAACCGATCCATGAATGGACTGTAATAGATAGTTTACCTCTCCCTGCAGAGCTAAAGACAGCGCAGAAGATTGGTCGCTCGCCCTCTACGCCAGTGGCGCCGTCTCCACTAGGGACGCCCCAGCGACAACCTCAAGAGCCTCCACAGAGCCAGGTAATGCCGACATGTTGGTTATGTTTCTACTACTGTAACTTTTGGATGTAGCATCAGTCAGCCAGTGCAACATACAATCATACTGATTTGAGTACTCATCTCCTTTGTTCTCTTGCCCCGTCACTTTAGATGCCACCCATGCCGTGGCTATATGGTGACAGCACAATGATGGAGATGATCGAGCGCAAGCAGCGTCTCTGTCGGGAGATCCGCTCACGGCAGCAGCAGCCCCCACCGCCCCAGCGGCCGCCTCTCCGGAGTCCATGCAAACAGGAGAGCCTGCCCGCACTCCCTGGCTGGAAGAAGAGCAATGGGGCCAAAAAGTACGGGCCCCCTCCGTATCCCAGCCAGACCACGGTCTTTTGGGACACTGCCATCTGAACCTCTGGGCAACACCCCTACGGACTATCTCTGCTAACATGCCATCTCTTTGTAAGGAGGAGGCTGGCAGCTGGCTGAAAAGGGGATGCTTATATCAGAATGAACAGCAGGTGGTTTTTCCATAGCAATATTATGAGGGTCAGGCTTTCCTATCATCATTGTTTATATCTGATATTTTTATATTATAATGTGATTTCTTGTAATATACGTAGCATTAATAGATATTTTCTAAAAAAATAAAATAAACACAATATGTCTAAAGATTATGTAGATGTAGAACAATGAAATGTTTGTTTTATACATTTTTTGTCTCAGACATTGCTATACGCAACCTAACAGTACCTAGTTACAACGTTGTGTGCTCTCCAAGCCTCTTTTAATTCAGACATCTAAACATTAATTTACTATGCTGAAATGTTACAAACGTACCATATATAATGGATATTTAAAGTCTTTCCCTTAGTGGGATTTCTGTGGTAACTGAAATAGGCCTGGCTGTCTTTTGGTTACCTTTAAATATGTAGGATGCTGTAAGAATGTGCAACCCCAATAAGACAGTTACATTTCCTTTTTGTAGAAACATTTAAATTATATACTTGGATTGTTTGAGCTTGTCATGTGATGAGTTATCATAGGCCTAACATAGGCCTTATAACACCTGTTTTGGTGGTTGATACCTAGGCAATTAACTAAATTTAATGGCAGAGTATGGGGCGAGAAGAAAGGAAAATAAGCATTTATGTATGTCAAGAGAAAAGGAATAGATTACTTTTAATGGAGAGGGGAACAGAAGATGAGAAACCAGCATGTGAGATTGGTGGCTTGTGAACTCGAGCCTGGAGTCAAGGCAGTTTCCTGGGGGGAGTCGGCACCCTTCCCACAGCCTGCACAGTGAAGACACCTGCCCCTCCAGTCAGAGTCCAAGCCCTGTAGCCCTCACACAAACTAATAGCAGAACAATCAATGCTTGAGCTTTCTACACCTTATTACTTTTACTAAGTACTAACTTAATTTTATGCACTTGCTTGTGAGGACGAAAAAGAGAAGAAAAACGTTCCTGATGTTGATATTTTTTGGTACTGTCTAGATGCTGTGCCGTATATTTACGATAGTGTAAGTGTAGGGATCGTATTGTATGACTGACTGAGATCATGTAAGACAATCCAACACCAGCAATTGGCCAACCCCTTTCACCACTGATTATGTAACAGGCACTCATCTGGGGGTCTGCTAGCAAAACCCCTCTAATTGTAGCAAGTGGTCTAACCCATAATAAGGGTCAAAGCTGCACTGGGGCATAGTAATTATGCTGCGTTAAAAAAGTCCAAACTAAAATAAAAAAGAACTGCACTACCCATAATCCACCATCACATAGCATTTGGCTGGATACCTTCCACCTCCCTCTACCTCAACCCCTCAAATCAGTTGAAGTGGTTTTCATTTGCACGTTGAATGCAAGATCTGCACTGCCAAATCATTTTGGGTATTGTAGTGTATGCCCCCCCCCCCCTTCCCCCCTCACCACCCAATCTCCATGGTTATATCATCTGAAACGTACTAAAATGAGTTGCCTTGGAGACCACTGCTCACTGTGACTGGAAGATGGAGGTCACTCTTTGAGTAAAAGGTCACAATACAAAAACACTTGAGAGAAGGGAGTTAGTGAACAAATGTGCAGGGGTCGCAACAATGCTGTGTTTGAAGTTTGCAGACACTAGTATATGCAGGCATATAGACATATGTGGGAAATAAAACTGATGCTAATTAATTTCATTATCACTCAGGCTTATCAAAAGTGGCCTGTATGTTTGTTTTATCACTCAAATTTTGATCATATGAACATGGAGGGTCAAAGATTTTTTAAACCTGTGTGTGTATGTTTGTGTGTGTGTGTGTGTGTGTATACACACCTGTGTGCCAAGCTACACTGGATGCAGCTTCATGCTGAAATGATTGTTTAACATTCACTCTCCAGCCATGCGGTGGTGCTGGGCTTTGAAATGTAATGATGTACAATCTCTTTTTTGTATGTACAAATGTGCACTGTGAAAGGTAGAGTCCTCTGTCATACGGCACTGAGTGTTATTATGTTATCTGTAAAAAAGTATGCTGATTGTCACATCTGTCTTTTTGAGAGAAATAAATATGAACTTCAATTTGCTGTGGCAAAGTGAAGAGTCATGGTGTGGAGTCTGTTGGGACATAGAGTACTTGAGATATGTAGGCTGCTTTTAATAGATGGACATCCATTTTTAACGGTTCTTCTCTATGCCAGTGTTTTTTCTTTAAGATTTAATTATGTTTCAAGTTATAGGGATGACACACACACACAGGGAAATTCATATTCATGGTTCTCAGTGATATGTTTTACCTTGTTCACCACACCAGAACTTATGTCACTCAATCAATCTAGAGGGCACTGATGAATTATGCAAATGCATATCATACTGAACTACATGAGAAATTACTACATGGTATAATGACATCTGATGCACCGAAAGACAGAATTGATTGTAAAACACATAATACAGTAAAACTGGATACAGCACCCTTAAGAGACATTAAACAAAAATGTATCACAATTCTCCAATTGTAACATGTCAGAGGCAGGTTAGAAGCCATAGATAGTATCATCTAACAATGACAATCAGAGAGGACCATGATAAATCAGCCGCATACATACAGGGCAATATTGCATCAACTGAGACATTGCTGACACTAGAAGAAACAAAAAATGCTGAATAGAGAATGTTTGACAAACTGATCTAGGGATTCAATGTGTTTTAGTTTAGGATAGCTTGTTATTGAACAGTCTACCTAGGATCAATATTAAGCTTTGATACATTTCAGTTATCAAACTGAAGCTGGTCAGATAGCTTTCATGAATTCCATTGCAAATGGTCAAATACTAACTACTACAAAGGAGAAAATGAAATTATATATAAACTAGACTATACAGAAATGAAAAATACAGCTTTGAATGACTAGGTTCACAATATCACATTCCAGGGCCTCTAGTTTGTTAATTAAGCCAAACTTTTACATAGATTTATTAGGATTAACACTGAAATACAACTTTGTATTTATCCTTTGGTAAAAGTGTAATTGCAAATCATGATAACAAATGAAAGGATCTCCCAAAGGATAATGCTTCAATTAAAAAAGAAAATAAAAACGTGGATTGTAGTTGCAATTTATAACATAAAAATACACTGACAGCCCTCTAACAGCAAGACTGGGGTGTATCAGATTACTGTTGCTGACTGTATGCTCCTCATACACACGTGGCATTTGCTTGCACGATTTCTCTGTTCTGTCGGACCTTTGAGTGTGACTGGCTGTGGGGGGCTTCTGAATTGATCCGAAAAGCCAACGCTGGTCAACCAAAAGCTGTACAAGTTCTCAAAGTAGTGGCACGTGCCTCTGGCCCCCTGGCACTCGATGGCGGGTTGGGTACGGAAGTCCGCTAAACAGCTTCCTGGGGAGGTCAGGGATTGGCCACCCCCCTCATCTCCTGTGCCAGTGGACTGAGGAAACACACACACACACACACACACACACACAGACACACACACACACAGACGCACACACCTTTAGTCATGAGACAATTGAAATGAAGTTTGAACCCAAAGGTTACGAAGTATCCCCACTACACAGCATAACACGGAGTGGAAGAAGGCATACCACACATACACACAAACACACCCCACACAAAAGCACTTTGCACACATACTGTGCACATCTAAATCACTGACCAAAAGGAAGGAATATCCTTGCCACAGTGTCCTCCAGCCCGCTGGACACCCGACCCTCTCCTCGCCCTGGCTGTGGAAGGCCACGGCGGGTGACGGACTCTCACACACGACACAGCGGCTGATGTAGAGCGAGATGTTGTGTCCCTCCATGGGCATCATGGGCACAGCGGCGGTGGTGGACAGCCAATAGGACTTGTCATTGCGGCTTGCGTAGTCGCAGGAGTCTTTGTTGCAGTAGCTGAATGGCATGGTGTTGAAGATGGGCATGCAAGAGCCTGCCTGACCTGTAGGGAGAGAATGCACACACACACACACACACACACACACACACACACACACACACACACTGCAGTAAAAGCAATTTCTGTCTCTTAAATATAAAAGGTATATATTTAATCTCACTCAGATTACATTACCAAACACATAAATTGCCATGTTAGCGTGACTTCCCTCATTTTGCTAGAAAGTAAAATAGTCATTAGTAGTATTTTCTCCTGTCAATCCATACCAAGGTCCTGTGTATGGGCTCTCTCTTGTCCTCCCAGATAGAGAAGACTGTAGCCGGTCCACAGCTCATGCATGTCCTGAGCACACTTAGGTATGATTGCTGACTGGCTGTGAATGACCAGTAGGAAGCCAGGACTAACTGATGCTATGCTTCCTGGGAAACCAGGGTCTCCTGGTTCACCTTGTGGGCCTGGTTATTGAGATAGAGCAAAGAACATTGAAGAGAAACAATTAAGAGCTCTTGCCTAAACTAACAAACTAAAGGTAAAGGTCTGATATTTAGCAAAGTGACTTACACAGATATCTGACGATCGTGTATGAAACCCAGGTTGGCTATGTTTTAAACATTGATGCTAACTGTTACACCTACTACCAGAAATATTGACTAGCTAACAGCTAATAGAGTTGGACTGGATGCACACCTAACTTGATAACTGATACATTTTAAATATAAAATATGGGAAGCTTTACTATGAATTTGTGTCATAAAAATTAACTTTAAGATGTTTGAGAATGTCACACCATATGTTTATCAAATAAACATACACACCTGTACTTTGTTGGGACCTCACATATTCTTATTTCATATCATTTTAAATTGGTTTGACTTATTTATTTTTACTATTGCACAGCATTCATTTTCCCCTTCAGAATTACATTCTGAGGTAAGCAGGTTATGTTTAAAAAATCAACAAGCAAATTAACATCATATAAATGTGTCATTTTCAAATGTATAATTTTCAATACTTCCACTGTGTCTTAGACTATTGTTTTTTAAACTGTTTTGGCTAATGTGACAGAGGATGACCTCATACCTTCAGGTCCCACAAATCCATTGGCTCCAGGTTCACCTGGATCTCCTCGGACTCCATGTGGTCCTTCAGGACCATCTCGTCCAGGCGGCCCACGACTCCCTTCTGCACCTTTGGGTCCTACAGAGACATTATTGATCTGACAGTGAGACCATAATCGTCTCTAGCCCATCAGAAATAACGAACTCTGGTATTTGCCTGCTACTTTAGAAACTAGAAAGTAACACTACTCTACATTAAATATGTTTAAACACTTTGCAATTCTGTCAACACTTTCATCTATAATGGTTAACAAACATAATCAGACATTTTTTTCTATCTACATGTAGCACCTGTTATACCAATAATAACATTTATCAGGCAATCTAGTATCTCATTGTCACCAGGGTCCTTGTACCTTCGCGTCCTGGAGATCCAGTTGGACCAGGAGGGCCTGGCAAACCAGTGGAGCCAGGAATAAAAGCAGGGCGGCCTTTAGATCCAGGGGGTGCCTCGGGCCTGTCCACATCTATAACTACACCTGGTTCGCCCTTTCGACCTATGAGAACACACAGAGAAGATGGGCAGCACTTGGCTGGTTGGCTAGAGTACAAGTGATAGAGGGACAATTATTGAAAGCCATACTGTACGACATATTTAAACACTAATTCCGGTGATTAATTGGACAAATTATATTGTAGCCATTGAATCACTTTTCCAACAAAATAAACCACACAACTTTATATTCAGATCAACAGATCCTGTGGCTGGCAGTTCGGGAGAACAAGAGATCTCAGGAAACAAAAGTAGACACAGATTTTCACCATTACTTAGTGCTAGCAGAGGCCTGACAAAGCCACTGCTCTTAATGTCACAAAGACCAATGACTTCACTGAATTCATCAGACTTTACTGAAATCATTCAAGTTCACTGTTAGGACTAGTCTGGGTTTTCCCATGCTGCCTTGCACGCGATTTTATAAACGGCTCTGGGCATTCGTAAACCACGTTTCAAATATGAGAAAATGAATGCCTAGTTCCCAGACCCCATCTCAATGAGATGAGGTCTGACGTTAGCCAGGCTAGTAGAGGACAATGGAATCGAACACAGTGGAATTGAACACAGTGGAATTGAACGCAATGGAATTGAACACAGTGGAATTGAACGCAATGGAATTGAACACAGTGGAATTGAACACAGTGGGACTGAACACAGTGGGACTGAACGCAATGGAATTGAACACAGTGGGACTGAACACAGTGGGACTGAACGCAATGGAATTGAACACAGTGGGACTGAACGCAATGGAATTGAACACAGTGGAATTGAACGCAATGGAATTGAACACAGTGGGACTGAACACAGTGGGACTGAACGCAATGGAATTGAACACAGTGGGACTGAACACAGTGGGACTGAATGCAATGGAATTGAACACAGTGGAATTGAACACAGTGGGACTGAACGCAATGGAATTTAACACAGTGGGACTGAACACAGTGGGACTGAATGCAATGGAATTGAACACAGTGGGACTGAACACAGTGGGACTGAATGCAATGGAATTGAACACAGTGGGACTGAATGCAATGGAATTGAACACAGTGGGACTGAATGCAATGGAATTGAACACAGTGGGATTGTGTTTCTTAGGGATATCAACTGAGCCCCCTTCTGTTCTCTCTTGCTAAAGATCCAAAAAAGGACAGTCTGAATATAGTGGTAGTGGTAGACAAAATGGGCCAAGAAGTTGAGGAATTGGAACACCTTTCAGACATGGCGTACGGTATATTGTCAGTATAGTGATTTCAGCTGGTAGAGGTCAAGAGGTTGATGGACAATGCAAAAAAGGACTAATCTGCATTTCTATTCGAAAACAACCACATGGAATTGTATTTCTGTTCCAGGATTAAGCACTGACCTGGTGGACCAGGGGGTCCTGAATTTCCTGGAAGCCCTTGGGGACCAGGGAAACCAGGCTGCCCTGCATGACCAGGTGGTCCTCTGGGACCTTCATATCCTTTGGGTCCTGTCAGGACAAAGACACATGAGCTCAATCCCTCTCCACCTCACGTCATGGACACAGTACCAGGTCAAGGACATCACAGAATTATCAATTAATTAATTAACAGCAGTTCAGTTACAAAGTTACATTTCACTGAACGTTATCTTATGGAAATGTGTATGAGATGCATAAGGAAATGTATTAATGTATATTTCATTCTACAGAATGAACCTATATCATTATCATTAATGATTATCTGATTTTAATAAATAAATGAAACATTCTATAAGAGACTAGTCATGCATATTTAGCAATGTTTAAACTGATGATAGATTTAGACTTCATGTTAATGGATTTTTGCTTACTCATACCAATGGCTTTGCTGTAAAAGTTATTCATTGTGTTTAATTGTGTGTGTCTCTTACTGGTTTTATTATTGCTGCAAAAACCAAAATGTCCCATTGGAGTCAAATAAACAGGTGTGAAAAGCTCAAGCATCAGTCCTACCATGAGTTTGTTATGCCTGTGCACACACAGGTCATTAATTAGATGATCTACCTGGCTGAAGAGTTGTGCTAATCAGAATCGGCTGGTTGAGCGAATGGCTGGAGTAGATATGTGGTAGGACTGGTACTTTCTGCAGCAGGAGTTTTAACCTCCGCAAATAAAGTTCTTCATGATTTGATGCAACATATTTCCTCTCACCTTTAAGGCCAATGAGTCCAGGATAACCTGAAGGTCCTAGAGGCCCAAGGCCTCCTGGGTCGCCTTTGGGTCCGGGTGGACCTGGCGGTCCAGTGTCACCACTGTCTCCTCGGTAGGCATGTGTTGGGCCGGGAGGTCCTGGAGGACCTCTGAGTCCTGACCAAATGAAAAAGACAAAGGGACAATTATACGCATGCATATGCAGATGCATGAAATTAGGACGACAAACATATAACACACACACACTTATTGATTAAGACATTGATTCATGCCATACACACCCATTAAGGGTTATAAAGTATCCATAATGCTTAATAACTAATTATATAAGTCTATTTAGGCATTCAAAATATGACTGGTCTCATAAAGCATTATGATGTTGTATGTACATGTACTATACATTCACAAAGGGTTATAAACTATTTATAAAGCCATCAAAACTACTGTCACTAGTACTGTATATATAACAATGTATACATACTCCTGACTGCATTCATAAAGCATTATAATGTTACTGTATAAGCCTTTACAGCTTGAAGTGTCACAATGCATTCTAAAGATTATTTAACCTTGTGATAATGGCAATGATTACACCTTTATATTATTTACAATTAGTCATAATGCCTTGAGACACTTCATAGAAAGTGAAAAAATCAATGATGACATTATAAAGGTAAAATAAGCTTTACAGTATAAGTATGTCACCTTCAAGGAGTCATGCCACGGGAAACCATTTTTTTCTTGTTGGCTTTGACCTATGATGTTGATAAAACTAGGGGACCTACCATACTTTTAAAGTGTACTGTTCCTTTCCCTGCCTGTAATGGCAACAGAAACTAAATGGTCATAGAGCATGAGCCAATTAGAAAAGCAGATTGTTTTGACATAGAAACTGCTCTCATTTATTACGCTCACTCCCCTGTTAAAATTGGACATAGAAATCTGAATCCATAATGAAGCCATGACAATCAGCCATTTAGCGATACACATGGAAGATGCTAAAAGATTTTGGCCAATTTTGGGCAGCAAGTGTAGTTAACTTTATGGTAATGAGCTATGATGTGGTTCAGTGGCAACCAGCGGCAACCTATTCAAAACAGATGTGCACAACTGAGAATGAAACCCATGTCAACTTCAGTTCCCAAAAACATTTGTTCCGTTTAGTGTTTAGTGCAATAACATAACAAGGATGAAAGGGCTGGTAACTGTTTGCAGTGATTTACTGTAATACTTGTTCTAGGACTGTATGAGTAATCAATAAAATGTATTGATTTATTGAGTAGAAAAAATGAATAAAATTAATATTCTGTCCAAAATGGCTGTGGTTATGAGCATGCAATGGTACTATCGCAAGCACATACTATATTTTGAAGAGAAAATTTGAATCTGAGAAAACAAAAATATATTATTTGCCTCACTCGCCCTCTGTTCTGCGTGCCTGCAGGGAATAGCTCAACACTATAGTTGGAAGCGATGGAAGCCGGACAGCTGAGGCGAATTTAGACGCAACTGAGGAACCAACTACTTCCTGCGGAACCAACCTGGAGGTCCATCATGGCCAGGGGAGCCTGGATCTCCATCAGGTCCTCTGTTGCTCTGCGTGCAGTCTCTCCCAGGATCGCCTGGCTCCCCCGGGACACCTGGGAAGCCTAGAGAGACATTCGGTTAAACTGATGATGTTCATTTTGACCCCTTCATTTGTCATTCCCAACGATTTTCAAGAGAGTGAAGACAGACAAGAATGTATAACTTGTTACTCGTGTGGTATGGAGATACGAACCAATGACCATATGACACTATTAGTCATACCTGGTGTTCCTGGATTGCCTCTCGAACCCTTTGATCCTGGTTGAGAGAATCCTGGGAGTCCTGGATCTCCTCGTGGGCCTTGATCTCCAGGAGAACCAGAGGGTCCTTGGGGACTACCCCCACCTACCCCTGTGAAGGTGCACAACATGGAGCCCATGCCTCTATTAGGTTATGGAACACATGCTGAAATGACTTTGCAAATCACTTTTGAATGTATTTGAGAAGCAAAGGGGGGCAATGTGTAGCTCAATAGCTCAAGGCCAGAATTTACTGTGCTTTACCAATTGATCCTCTCTCTCCCTTTGCACCAATAAGGCCATTCAGACCAGGCAGACCTGGATCTCCTGTTGGGCCTGAAAGAGGACAAATTCAATTCATATTATACATGTGAAACCCACACAGAACCTTATCCCAAACCCAGACATTGCCTTTGGTGAGTGAGTATGTGCATATAGCTCACCCGGGTGACCATTAGGTCCAGGGTAACCTTTAGGGCCTCGAGGTCCTTCGGGGCCAGTGGGGCCTGGAGGACCATGGAGCCCAGATCCTGGAGGACCAGCAGGGCCTGCATACGCACATACACGGTCCACATTATAGGCAGAAGAGGATGAGATACTGTAGATAGATAAAGTAGTGGGCTATTCAGTCTCACCTGGGGTCCCTCTGGGACCTTGGTTTCCTTTTGGGCCAGGGAATCCATTATAGCCTTTGTCACCCTCCTCTCCCGGGTCTCCTCTCGCCCCTAGAAAAGCAGTACACAAGATAAATCAACAGGGATCTGGGCTTCCAAACGGAACACCTGCAGGTGGTGAGGTCGATTCCAGTTGCTGCCACTATTGTGCCCCTGATCAAGGTGAGTTCCTCCTGAGGTATTGTCCCTATAGTTAGTTCACTGAAAGTCGACCTCGATAACAGCATCAGCTAAATTATGAATAAAGGAAATGTATTGATAGGAAATGACATAACGTGACATGATATGCCATGATATGATATGACATGACATAACATGATATGATATATGACATGTTATGACATGACATGATATGATTGATATATGATATGATTGATATATGAAATGATTTATGATATATGATATGATATGATACAATATGTTATAATTTACCAGTACAGCCTGATGATTCATTGGCCAGGCAGCACATGGAATAAAATAGGCAGAGAGTATGTTACATTAAATCCCATACTGTGAAATAATCAGTGAGTGTGTACATGCCATATAGACAACATTAACCTGGAGGACCAGTTTCTCCCGGACTTCCTTTCTGACCCGGAGGCCCAGGGAATCCTTGACTGGGCCCTGGTTCACCTGTTTAAAGTAGACATTAACTGTAAAGGTCTCACACAAAGGTCACACTGATGACCCGTCCTCCCCTTCACCCCTATGGTTCTTATTCCCAATTATTACTTTCTGTCTATAAAGGCTCAATGGTCTCCACACACAGCCTGTTTTACAGTAGCCATGATTTGCCTTAGATGCTCATCCAGCCTACCTTTCATGCCATCTAAGCCTGGCAGTCCATATGGACCTGGTGGTCCTGGGACACCTGGGTCACCCTGAAGGGGAAAAAAAATGACAATGAATTTTTCAGCCCCCCTCTGTATAGAATACATAGTGCATTGGGACTTGCACAGGGAAAGGTGGCATGTAGTGTCTACAAGCTTATCATTCCAAGTTGACCTTGTAACCATAGGCTCCAGGAGGCCCATTGGGCCCCCGATCTCCCAGAGGTCCAGGAGGGCCGGGGGGGCCAAGATCCCCACACAATCCTGGTGGGCCAGTCGGGCCTTTCTGATACCCAGGTGGGCCGTCCACACCGTTCACACCTGCCCGACCTGGTGGTCCTGGGAAACCTTTGTCACCTAGGCATGAAAAACAAACCAGCTGTGTCTCAGATCTCAGATAAGGCAGTCTGTGTGGATAAAGATGTAGGCAAGATGCCTTTTGTGAAATATATAGTGCTAAGTATTGGTTCATTCATACCTCTGACTCCAAGATATCCTTTTGGCCCCGGAGATCCCTGGTTTCCCTTCTCACCCTTCCCTTGTAACCCTGGTCCTGGAGGCCCTGGCTTTCCCTTGTGACCTGTGAATATTGACAAAAAAGCATCAAGTTGTCCCCATAAATCCCTCTATTACATACATGGACGTCTCGCATGCCAACAGATTCCTTCAAATGCGCTGCTGACAGTCAAAATACAGATGTGCTGTTTGAAGATGTGCTGCTTGCTATTAAAGGGAATTACCGATGTCACTCTCACTTGTTTAAAGGATGTTACACCCAAAACACACCCATGACTGAATAAGAAACAGAAGAGTAACCCTTTTGAACAATGCGCACAATGTCTGATCTCAAAATCACGCTGAATGTGGACTGGACAGGCTCTTAAGCTTTGAGACTCTGACCATCCATTTCTGATTGCCAAGATAGGGCCCATAGGGCTTCATTGTGTTTATCCTGATCAATAAAGTACCAAGAGATTTTATTTATTAAATTTTTATAAATAAACATTGTTTGTACAATAAATCATTTCAATCGATCAATCAATCACCTTGAATATTTTCTGCATTATGGTGTCTGTGCTGTATGCATTTCAGTAAAGGGTTATTTGACTTGAACATTACATGGTACTTCTACAGCTTTATGCATGTAAAAGGCACCTTTTATTCCTTTGAAGCCTATGTCGCCATCAGCTCCATCTGGTCCTGGGTTACCCCTTTCCCCTTGTCTTCCAGGGGGGCCTCTCACACCAGGATTTCCAGGTCTCCCAAAGCCAGGTATTCCTGGGATACCTCTGTTACCTACAGGTGGCAAATGATAAAAAGGTCAATATATGTGTTTATGCAAAGCTTACCTTTTTGGATGGTAAACTGGATGAATCCATTTACGTAATGAACCAAATTATGACCCATGATAGAGCTCACCTTTCATTCCGTTAAGGCCATGTAGTCCAGGGTCTCCGGGTAGCCCAGGGTGTCCTGCTGGCCCAGGAGGTCCTGGTGACCCAGGTGTTCCAGGTGACCCTAGAGGTCCTTTGGGCCCAGTACCTGTTGGGCCTGGCGGCCCACTACCACCTTTCTCACCTTTGTAACCTTGAAGCAAAGAAATATTGATGTTGTCATGTGGCAGCACCACATAAATATATTGCAGATGAGCAGGAACAGGAATGCCGGAATGAAACAGAAAATCCAACATCTTGAAAGCATATACATAATGACATGAATCCGAAAAAACGGACAGTGAAACAGTCAGTCTTTGATCAGCCTGGCCCCCACCGCCCACCCAGACTCTCACCTACAGGTCCAATGGGTCCTACTGGACCAGGTAGACCTGGTAAGCCTGGCCATGGGTCACACACCACCCCCGGCCGCCCTGGGGGACCTGAGGCTCCTGTGGGCCCAGGGTCTCCCATATGTCCTTTATAACCACTGGTCCCTGTAAGGCCTGGGCTTCCTATGGAGACAGTCACTGCTGAGTGGAGGTACTGTGCTGCATGTATGTCTGAAAACTTAAATACACATCAAGTACACAAACACAAGGTGTGTATTCACACTGACTAGATGGTGGAACATCTAAATATAAAGTTTATGTCAATTGACATTGTTGTTATATTGCACCAAGCTGATTGTATTGTACCTGGTACACCAGGCAGGCCAGCTGTTCCCTTTACACCCTTTAGTCCAGGGGGTCCAGTAGATCCTCTTCGTCCGACAGGGCCAGGAGGGCCATTTGGTCCTCCATCACCTGGTCGTCCCTTTGGGCCTGGAGGCCCTTGGAGACCCGGGGGGCCCGGTGGGCCATCTGTGACGTATCCCGGAGGGCCTGGATCACCCGGATCACCAGGTGGACCTTGGCTTCCTGAGAAACATCAGGTACTCCACATCATTTTTTTTTTTGTGATTAACTTTTTATTGAAAGCGTCAGAACATAAACAAAAATACACAAACACACAAACATTGACCGTAATCACGATAAAAACAAAAGTCAAAACCAAGGAAAACGGTTGTACACCACCAGAAAGCAAGACCAATCTGCTGGTCAGCTGGTGAACTGGTAATCCTGTAATAACTCTAGTTCTAGTTTACCTGGGGTACCCAGTGATTGATGGAATGCATCGTCCCCTCTCGGCCCTTTCAATCCTGGTGGTCCAGGAGGACCTGGTGGCCCCGGCTGCCCTTCACCTCCAGGTCTCCCTAAGAGAGATCAGACAGTGAGGATCACAGTTCAATATTCAATATGGTCAGTTCAGGTGGTTTTAAATACTCCAGAGACCTGCATTACCATATACATGGTGAAGCCCTAATATACAAAATGTGTTATTCACCCCTTGTCATCACTTTTCAACACACTGTGTAAACCTTTAGCATAATTGTTCAAGTTGCAGGTTTTCATTGGTGATCAGAATCAAAATTCTCAAAACTACTAGTTATAGTACTATCACACATAGGGCTGTAACGATATGCAATTTGAAACCTAAATCGCAATACTCATATCCACGAACCTGTGTCGCGGTGTGAAAAGGCAGAACCGCGACACACCCTTCCTAGTGTTTCACACAGCGCTTTGCAGCTTACAGTATAAGCCACTGCAACACACATCTCCCGCTTTACTTACCGGTAGCCTACGTTGTCCAAAAATACATAAATAAATAATAATTTCGTACCACTCATTACTTTCATTGTAGACTATGCTTGCAACTTTACCAAATAGTATAGAAGCAAACCCCCTCTCCCGCACTCTCTCGCTCTCAATGGACAGTCCAAATAAAGCATTCACAATCGTGAAAGCATGGACGCATACTGTAAAGACTAACTAACGACTAGACGACTAGGTAATTACTATTAAAATTATGCTCTGCTTAGCATCATTAGCATGCTACACATATTTGTTTGAAACTCTTGCATTCAAGTTGACTGAGCATCCCAATACCAATGTTTCCCAAAAGTGCCTGTCCCAAGGAGAACAAGTATTACCTTGAAACTTAAACACACATGGGGAAACTGAACAGTCCAATCAGTAGACTATGATAAGCTAGCCAACTATGCTACTTTGTTTACAATATTTCCAGGCTTCAACCACAGCTGAATTAAAGAGGTAGAGTTGTAATAGAAATAGTAGGCCAAGGCTATAGGCTAATCTGCATAAAGTGTACTGTCATGAACAAATTTAGACAAATTTAGTATTCTCTCTTTTTATATCAGGATACATTTACAGATAGGATATATATCAGGATACATTTTATATCAGGATATATATATATACAGATATGTTATATTATATATTATATTATAATCCTCTGGTGTTCCAAGGTAGGCTATTGCACCCCCCCCCCCAAAGAAAAAAAAATCGTGATGCAAATCGAATCGTGTGGTTGGTGTATCGTTACAGCCCTAATCACACATGATCTAGTCACTCGTGCATATCATAGAGATATTAATTCATTACTTGAGTTATTTGCCAAATGTGAAAAACTGTAACACAGCCCCAACACACATAGTCCAAAGTGATTTAACAAGAGAGCAGGGCTAACGCTAGCTGATTGGCATCCAGTCAATATCTGAGCAACACAGAGCATAGGTGTTTTTTTGACATTATGAGTATGAATACTCACCGGTAACTCCTGGAGGTCCTTGTAGTCCTGGAGGACCAACTGGACTTCTTGCAACGTCATCACAAAGCTGATCACATATATCGCCTAAGTGACAGCCATGAATGAACACTTCATCAATCTTCTTAAAAAGTCTTGAGCAACCTTTACTCAAGACAAGAAACAGTGAAAGAGAAACAGACCGGAGCAGACAGAAAGAGAGACCGCCAGACATACAGACAGGCAGAAAGAGAAATAGATTCTTACCCCTAGGTCCAGGAGGCCCACGAAAACCAGGGGGGCCCTGTGGTCCTTCATCCCCCTCCGGTCCTCGGTCTCCTGCTGGGCCAGGTATGCCTGGACCAGGGGGTCCTGCTAGGCCTGGAGGTCCTTTTGGACCAGGCAAACCTGGGTATCCCTTGTCACCTATACACCCAGTATAACCGTCACCCTGCACAGGCAGGGTCAAGTAACAAGAGGAAATTAAAAGGGTCACTTATGTTAACCAAACCTCATCAGACTTATTCTATACATAGTGTATACATAGAGTACACTTCAGTTCTTCAGTTCATCATCATCATATACATACCATGCAATACAGAGGAAGCTACAACTGAATCTATTCAAACTACTACTTCTCTTAAGGCTCTGAGGACAGCCGTCACAGTTTGAACTTTTTATTGAAAGCTTCAGAATATAAACAAAAATACACAAACACACAAACATTGACCATCATCACAATAAAAACAAAAGCAAAAAGTGTATACACTCAGTATACTCACTGGGAGCCCCGCATCTCCAACAGGTCCGTGGGTTCCATCAGGGCCAGGCGGACCTTGAGCTCCATTAATACCAGGTGTTCCCGGAATCCCCTGCTCACCCTTCAAGCCTGTAGATCAGGAAAAGGAAACAGTGCTTGTTTCTTAACTAGATGTAACGCAGAGTGGTACAAAATATGACCGCCGCCCAGTCCTGCACATTCTCTCCGCAAAAATAAATCACGCTTCTCAATTTGTCTCCATCTCCTACTCTATCCCCTACTTTTGTGTATGTAAATGAGTGTGTGCATACTTTGTGTCTGTGTTTATCTCTGTGTGTTTGTGTGTGTCCGTGTGCCTGCTTGCCTGCATGTGTGTGTGTGCGTGCGTGGGTGTGTGTGCGTGCGTGTGTGCGTGCCTGTGTGTGTGAGTGTGTGCATGCCATCTACAGGCCGATTGGTGTACAGTCACTAAATGTATTAATTTACTGCATGCCCCCCCCCCCAATGGAATTCCACAAAACTGCATTCAGAGGGTGTCATAATGATCCTACACTTCAAATTTTGTGCCGTTTCGAACATATCAGCCAAAAATACCTGTGAATACCTCGTTTTTGCTTTTTCATATTTAACTAGGTGGCGCTATACCTCAAATGAGCAGATATGGGATGGGTTGACGTGGCCCCTTGAGACCAACATGCGGAAAAAAATTGGTCATCCTAGGCCCTACGGTTCTCGAGTTATTCACAGAAAACTGTGTCCGGCCGTACTGTGTCCGATTGGCAATGGATCAAAACGAAAAACAATGGTTCCGTGTCATCCTTGTGGTGCTACATGCCCACCAAGTTTCGTGCAGCCCTTTCGTGTTGTTTCTTTCAGTGTCCCGGGAATCGATAATGGAAATTCACTGAGGGGAAAAAAACAAAAAATCCGGAAGAAGAAAAAACTCTGACTAAACCTATATGGCCGTCGCTTCGCTAGCCGGCGGTCATAACTAAGGAGGGAAGTTCTATGTATCTGGATATTGATAGTTTATCTTATTATATGCAGATGATGCATCCAAACCATGTCCAAGGCATATAAAAAATCTGTACATTTTTACCTTTTGTACCTATATAGGATTCTCCCTTCTGGCCTTTGGCACCGTGGTAACCAGTTACCCCTGGGATTCCCTACATGACAAAAAAGTTGCTTTCAAGTCACACATCTCATAAAACATAAACTGATATCAATCTTATCATTGCAATACTAACTGAGGTAATGTTAGCAATGGGGGTTACATAAGGAGCAGGTAAAGACAAGCTGATATAAAACTCTTACATTAAGGCCTACAGGTCCAGGGTTTCCATTGAAGCCAGGGTCCCCCCTCGCTCCAACTGGGCCCACTGAACCTTGGTAACCAGGAGAGCCTGGTGGTCCTCTAGGTCCTGTGGGCCCCTGATGACCAGAGGCCGAATCGAACAAACACTCTCCAGGATAGCCTGAGAACCAGTTGGACACATACAATATTTCAGCAACAGTTAATGTAAGCCCGAAACAATTCATGGTGAACTGAGGACATGCTGTGCACTAGCCAAACTCTCCCATGATACTGCAGGATCTCTGTGACCTTAGCTTCTACTGGACCTCCAGTATTTCTCTCTATAGTTAGAGAGATAGCCGCACACAGGCCAGAGCACATGTCTCCAGCACAGTCTCCTGCCAACATACCTTTCAGCCCTATCGCACCAATTTGTCCAGGTTCACCTCGATCACCCTTTTCCCCACGTGCACCCGGAAAACCAGGATCACAGTAGCCTATGGTGCATGAAATATACATGTGGCAATGAGGCATTATGCATTTCATAATGTCTTAAACACTGGCATCAATGCAGTGATAAAGAGGGTCAGTATGCAAAACTCACCGAGGCATCCTTGGGAATGGTTGTGCAGGTAGTCAGAGGGATGAAGATCCACCATGAGAGACAGATATATACCAAGATAGAGAGACAGAGAAAGAGAGGAAGAGATAGACAGAATACAACACCGTCAGATTACAAATCTACCATCCTTCTATTGGTTAGATGTAATAATTACCTTATGACTTTTTCCTTTAATCCAACAATGTGCATGGGATTGAAAAAAAAAAGTTCTGATCTTCATACCTGCACCCACACCTGCGGGTCCTCGATTCCCTTTAGGACCAGGGGGCCCTGGCAACCCGGGGTCTCCAGTAGCGCCCCCACCATTGTAAAACTGCCCTGGTTCGCCCTTAAAGCCTTTGGGACCTGGAGGGCCTTTAAGCCCTGGTCTGCCATCTGAGCCTGTGAGAATGGTGGTACAGTAGTAGGGTTTACTATGTCAATTCTCTCAAAAAATAGTTTATAAGCTATCTCTTACAACCTAATTTTCATCCCAGAATAGTGCACTTTTCTGACAAACTACTGTGTTCCATCCCTAACAGTTGCTTGAGGCGTAAAGGTGATTGTGCTTTTTCTCCATATTTGATCACCTCTCCATATTTGATCATTTGTTTTTGCTGGCTGTCTAGGTGTGTGGAGGTATGTTTTATATTTTTATACAACACGGGTATACAGATTTTGTTTTTCTCTTTTTAGCCTGACTCTGCCTGTCTACGTACTTTCGCTCATTTACAGTTCCCTACAGTACTCCGTCTGGAATAACTCTCGTTCACTTTGTTTACTTCGGCAACTTGTCTCCGAACCAACCAGTGAACAGAGGGCGTTCCTGAGAGCGATTACGTTTAAGTTGCAAGCCTATTGTTATCGTTGTCCCTCGTGGTTAACATACTGTACGTCATTACCAAACGTTATTGATTTAACTCCAATGATTTCAAACTTCAGACAAGCGTCCACCAACCAGGAAATAAACGTTTGCCAATGGATCTAGGCCAGACTCTCTGCGAAGTCAGAGAGTCTGGTATCCAGGCTATTTCTAAAGCACTTTGATCATGAGTTTGCATCAGAGGTGTAAAAGTTTGGCTTCAGAAAGTAAAAGTCCTACCATGCATTTGTTCTACCTCTGCACTTAACACAGGTGATTTCACTAACTAGCACTACGTATCTATCTGGCTGAGGAGTTGTACCAATTACACTCAGCAGATTTAGTGAGTGGTCGGAGCGAATATGTGACAGGTCTCTTACTTTCTGAAGCCGGACTTTTACAACTCCAGTTTGAATCACAAAACTTCTAGAAAAGTAGCCAAAAAATTATTTCCCTACACAAATGTTAGACAAATCAGAAGCACTGCTAAATCTTGTCTCTGCGTGTGGTGTGTGATTCTGAGAAGAATGACAGGAATGACAGACACAACACTGTGTGTGGAGTTAATAAAAGGTCTACAGTAGTTTACACCTCTGGAGATCTGGATGCTCAGAAGGACTCACTTGGGAGTGTATAGCCACGGGGACCTGGCTGCCCTGGGGCCCCCATAACGCCCATATCGCCTGGCAACCCTGGGTCTCCTGAATACCCACTATCTCCCTCAGGACCTGGAACTGATGGAGGGGAGTATGGTGCATTACTAGCATTTACTGTAAACCAATGGTGTTCTTTTTTAATAACTCCATACTCTTAAAACAAATGTGTTGAAAATAACACAACGTGTGTTGTTTTAACACATCTCTATGTCTAGATAGGTTTCTATGTCCTGATAGGGGCAACACAGTTTGTGTTGTTTCTAACACATTTCTTTTGAAGAGTACAGGTAGAGTGATTATATCATGCATTGGAAAACTCAAATTTGACTCTCACCAGATAACCTATCTACCAAAAGTGGTGCTCCTTTGGGGCCAGGCTCTCCTTGTTCTCCCTACATTAAGGGATAACTTTTTTTCAGCAGAGAGACCAACCTGCATTATTGTGCACTATGTCACTTGGTGTGTCCCACTGTGATTAGGCTCATGTAATGTTACCTTAGCACCGGAGAGTCCGTTTATTCCTGGAAGCCCAGGATCTCCATAGGTGCCCTGATAGTAAAGACAGATGTGAAAGTGATGCCCTTCTTATGTACATATCTCTAACATTTACTGACATGCCTATGTCTAATCTATATTATATTGCTAAACTGCACCTGGCTGTAATGACTACAGTGTTGGTTAGATGTTGTTGAGATACATTAATTCAATGATATATTTGAGGAGGTTTAACCTGGGAGGAGGAAATTGAAAGCACATTCCTCATATTACATTATTTTTGTTTTATGGTAATAAGGTGTAAGGAAACCCTTGCACAAGAAGAGCAACTATAGAAGTCCACTACATGTTTTAGATCATATCTTTATGTATGTGGCAAATAAAACTCTAACTCTAATGTATTATCTTTATTATTGCAGAATAAAATTACTATGACAGAACCTTAACACCCCTATATCCTGGTGCTCCCGGAACGCCATGTTCACCCTGCAATGTAAAAAGACAATAACAACAACAATCAATAAACCAACAAACCAACCAACCAATTAATCAATCAATCAATCAGTCAACCAATCAACCAACCAATCAAATCAACCAACCAACCAAACATCAACCTAGCCTGGAGATTCCAGACCCAAATCCGAATGATTAAGGGTCTGGACACGAATAATGTAATGGCACAACTTGAGGGGTCGCACTGAGCATGCATTTGAAAATGCATGCAATTGGATAACACGACCAATGTTAACTGACTGATTCCAGACTTCGACGCAATTGGATAACATTACGACTGTCATCTCTTTAGCTCGCAATTGAAATATCTGATTGATATTGTGCTCCTGCGAGAACTCTGGATTCCCAGGGTAACATCAACCTACTGTACAGTATATCCTTACAAAACTATGGAAACATTCTACTTACACGAGAGCCGACATATCCAGAAATGCCCTTTTCTCCTGGGTTTCCTGGTAATGCAAAACCCTAGTATGGTACAATTTTTTTTATTATAGCAGTGTAAAAAAGAAGGTGATTCAATCATCTAGCACCTAAATGCATGATTCAATATGTGCATAGAGACATAAATGATAGGTACACACACACACACACACACACACTTACAGGTTGGCCTTTGACTCCACATAATCCAGGGTCGCCTTTGTCACCCTGTGAAATAAATATTATATAAATTGTCAGATGCAGCAGTCTAGATTAGCCCAGGCCCTTGCTGTTTTCTGGAATGTGACAGCAAGCCAACTTTGGCTTTATAGTGCTAATGCGAGTACATACCCATATATACATTACACATCACATCAATACTCAAGCAGTTTAGAATATCCACACATAAACAACATTTGGAGGTATTATTAAAGTTATGGTTTACGATGTTGGTCAGACTATATTAAGTTGGTATTAAATATATATTAAGAAGAACGGCAATAATAAACAACTATGTCAATTCAATCAACAGCCTAATGAAATAACCAATGAAAAAGAAGGAAAATAGCAATAATAAACAATAATGTCCATTCAATCAATAAAATAATAACAATAACAATAGCATGGTACTGAGGAAAAGAGTTTTGAATTTGACCTAGCGTTTATGACTGGTCGACACAACAGCTGCTCATCAGAAGACCGCAGTGGGCGGTTAGGGATGTACATCTTGATCATTGTATTAAAATAACAGAGAGCAGATCCAGTCAGTGTCCTATAGGCCAAAGTGAGAGATTTAAATTTAATTCTGGCTACTATAAGCCAGTTAATAGTGAATTACAATAGTCCAGCTTGGAGATGACCATGGCCTGAACAAGAAGTTGTGTGGAATCTTGTGTCAAATAAGGTCTGATCTTCCTAATGTTATAAAGGATAAACCGACATGATTTTGCAATTGAAGCTACATGCTCAGAGAAGTTAAGTCGGTCATCAATTACAATGCCCAAGTTATGCGTCGATCTAGTTGGGGTCAGTGAAAATGAGTCAAGTTATTTAGTAAATTGCATTTTTAGATCAAGTAACTATACTATTCCTAACAATATCAAAATTTCTGTCTAAACTTCAAATAAGGCTATGATTTGGTTGGGTAGGGTGTGATTGGCCATGTCTTGGTTGGGTTGTGTGTGTTTGTCACCTTTGCACCCTTGGTGAAGTATTCGAGTGGAGGCTCAGCTAGCTCTAAAAGTTGTCCTGGTGGTCCGGGTGGTCCCACATCTCCCTACAAGACAGATATACACAATTACTCCAGGGCAAGGTGGCAGAAGCATGGTGTGTTGAACAATAAAATATGCACTGTAGTTCCCATCAACCCTTTTCCCCCCTCACCTCATCTCCTGGCTCGCCTGGCAGTGATCTTCCAGTGTCACCCTAATAAAACACAGCACAAACCTGCTTTATTAAATGTATACAACTGATATTTTGTTAAACAAAAATGCAGTATTGTGTAGTATATTTTTGACAGAGCTGACAATGTATGAAGGTCAAACGTGCTGCATTACTGCTACATATCATAGAGTTACTATGTATATGTTTTAAACAGATATTCAGACAATTTTGTTGTGGTTGTTGTGCTGACTTTAAAACTAAGGACAGAGGGGCTGAGGGTCATCATTTCACACAACACAACACAACACAACACAACACAACACAACACAACACAACACAACACAACATAACACAACACCAGTGGCTTAAGTATATATTGTGGGCTTTTTGCTTTACTATGACAAGACAGTGAAGAGACTGAGAGGTTACTATGTATATGTTTTAAACAGATATTCAGACAATTTTGTTGTGGTTGGTGTGCTGACTTTAAAACTAAGGACAGAGGGGCTGAGGGTCATCATTTCACACTACACAACACAACACAACACAACACAACACAACACAACACAACACAACACAACATAACACAACACCAGTGGTTTAAGTATATATTGTGGGCTTTTTGCTTTACTATGACAAGACAGTGAAGAGACTGAGAGGAAGCGAGAGAGAGAAATGGTGTGGGATGTGACTGTAGCCAGATGTGCCACAGGGGCCCCCAACACATTGTGTTTACACATACAAACAACTACTTACTTTTACACCATTGGCCCCATCCTTACCATTAACACCCTGTAGAGATGGTGAGATAGAGGTGATTGATTATATAAAGGACATTGACTAATTCTACGGTAATGGTAAAATTTAATTGAAAATCGAATCAAAATCAAGATCTATATTATCTGTTACAGTATCCATATGACAGACTGGTATCAGAGTGCTTTAGCTGATTGAACCTACTCTTAATTTAAAACCTCCATTCTCTACGGAGTGGATACAGTCAGCAACAAATCAATGTCAGAGATAACATTTTGCATGAAAGAAAACAAGTCTCACTCCTTCTCCGTCTGGACCAGGCTGACCCCAGAGCCCTTTAGAACCTTTAAATCCTTTGGGTCCCTTTGTAGATATTGGTGGAACACAAACAATGCAGAAAATAGTCATGAGTGCAGAAATCACGGCATGGGTGTAATGAACACACAACATGATGTACAGTAGGTGCAAAGATCACATGACTTAAAGATGACATAGAATGGAAAACTGTTTTCTGAGTTTGTGACTTGGCCACAAAACTACCACAAACGGAAAACACTGTTGTTTCCCTTCCTCATATGTAAATCTCGAACTTCAAAATGACCACTAAAAACGAGCGAATCTGGTCAAAGACAGACCAGAGAGCCTACAGTCTTTGGCTGACAGACAGCCAATTAGTGTAAAGGCCACAAAATATTTGTCTGGGTGCCAGATAACCACGAGGGGGCGCTAGATATCTGCTTACAGTAAATGGGCAATTTATTCCCCAGCCTAATTATAGGGTTGTAAATAGGTTTGTGAAATAGCACGTGAACATGTTTTTGACAGACCCAAGTTGCATTTATCTATGTTAAAATCAGAAAAGAAGGTAAAATACTCTGTTCACCCATTCTATGTCATGTTTAAGTCTGTTTTTAATCAACAGTCATATTATGTGACTGTAAGGTGAAGTCTTATGTACTATTATGCACATCTGAGCACTATTCTGCACAGTAGTTGTGTACTTACAGGTAAACCAGGAAGACCAGGGGGCCCAGGATCTCCCTGATAATAAAAGAGAAGTGATGAAGAAATAAATCCTCCAAAAAAGAGATTAAACTAAAAAAATGGAATCCCTCTTTGAGCACAATAAGTCTCAACAGAAGCTATGTTAGACCAGGCATGGAACAGTTTTGAAAGACTTCAATCAGAAAGGTTTTGAAAAGAAAATCATATCTCCTGGTCCATGCTTGCTATTGGTTTAAATGCCTTGAAGAACTGAAATCACATGCACCCATAGGACTTTTGTAGATTATGAGTTGAGAACATACTGGAAGCCCTGGTTCAGTCCCACCATGCTGGGGCTCTCCCTTCATTCCTTTTATTCCTGGAGGACCCTGCAAACAGCAACAGACGTAATAACAGACAATAACCGCTGACTTTTAGACAGATATCACATTTCATAGTTGATAAATCAATTAGCAGGGAGTGGATTTTAACAGGGATGACTTCTTCCCTAAATCTAAGCATTACAGTCTTGACCATGTGGGTTTAGTGCCATAAAGAAAGGCTGAGACAGGCAAACACTGCAACTATCAACTCAAATAGCGGGATCGGAAATCGGTGACAATTGGGTTAAAAGTATCAGAGACATTGAGGTCAATATACAGGGTCGATTACAGTTTTTGCCCATTGCTTGAACACTATAGACACATGCTTAGACCAAAGTAACACAACATGAAGCTTTTGTTACTATACCTTAAACACAGTGTACTGTAACCACACACTTGCACCTTTCTGCAACACACTTGCTCCTGCACACGACACACTATTTCAGACATAAGACACTTTGTTCATATATTAAATCTAATGGTACCATTGGGACAACACATCTATTCAAAATACAAAACACATGGGGTGATGGAAAACACTTAGACACACATGTGAAAATACTTACAGTACTTACAAAACTGAACACCAATCAGCCAGCCTCAAATAGGCCTCAGTTCAGCCATTTTGAGAACATTGCAAGCATGGAGGCAGGGAGAGCAAGACATAGAGGAAGAGGAAGACAAAGAGAGAGAGGAGTAGGGAGTGGTCAAAGAGGCTATGCATGGAACAATATTGCAGATGAAATTAGAGAAACTTTGGTGGATCATGTGATAAATCATGGCCTGACAATGAGGGAAGCTGGGCAGAGAGTCCACTACATCTAAGCCTGTTTACAGTAGTGTGTTTTTGTTTTTATTTTTGTTTTATTTTTGTGTTACTGCATTTACTGTGCTGTACTGTAGTGTAAAGCATAGTACTGTGATGTACAGTATTGAGTTGATGTCATTTGTAACCTTTCAGTACTTTCATTTTTGTTTTTTGTCAAAAACTTTGTTTAAAAAAAAAAAAACTGTAAGTGTTACATTGAGCTTCACAGAATGCTAACTGATAAACTGAATAAAAGCAGTGAAAATGAAAGACTGCAGTGTTTTACAGTATTAGTACATACATTAATATGAGGCAAGTGTGTATCATTTTGTCATCAGACTGACATTTTGACAAAGGATTGTTAGGTTTGGATAGAGTTTCAATTCGACATAGATGTCAATGGTATATTTTCCAGTGTTGTGTCTTGTGTGCTTGTGTGTAAAGTTTTGACACAATGATCCAAGTTTTGCAAAAAAGTGTTCAAGTGTTCAAGCAATAGGCAAAAACTGTCATTGAACCCAATTCTATATTATTCTATGTTGATACAGTATATGAACATACTATATCATGCATTAGCAATGCTTTTGCTAAAAGGAGAGCTATTTTGGCATCGAGGGAACTACAGTCTATGGGTCAGTTTTTGAGGTATTGCAAGCCAGCAGCTGCAATTCTGTGGCACAGCAGTTATATGGCTTTGTTGGCTACTTTTGTTACACACTAATAAAACACTGCTATCGGATCGATACTCAGAATCGGCCATGAATCGCTATTGATTGGGCCCGAAAAAGCCAAACTGGTGCATCTCTACACTGGCTGGTACTTGTCTGTTCCTTCTCTTCTTACCCGTGGGCCTAAGAAGCCAACTCTTCCTGGGAGTCCTGGGGTACCAGGCAGTCCTCTTGTCCCATTGCATCCATCCGCACCTGTCACACCAGGTAGACCTCCTTCTCCAGGTAAACCCTATGAGGTATATTATACAAGAGCTGTAAATTACATTAGCCAGGTAGTATTTGGTAGACACTTACTTTCAAAGATTACATTTCTGTCCTATGCTGATGGAGTTCAGTGACTAGCAGTATGACGGCGTTGATGTAAAACAGACTTGTGTGTTCAGAGCAACCACTTTTGATTCTGGTGCTGGGTATTTATACCCTGGCTGCAAATTACATAGGGTGCGTCTAGATTTCTAGGCTAGGGTGTTTACTGCAAGTCAAGTTTATACAAGTTTAAAATTGCAACCGACCATTTTCTTGACGATTCCACACAAAAAGGACTTTTTATTAAATGTATTGTATTAAGTATATTTCTGCCATTATAATATACTGCTATATCTCTACCATAGTGTTCCATGTGCGTATACCTTTGTGCACCTGTGTGCATTTGTGTAAGCGCACGCGCGCGTGTGTGTGTTTCTGTGTTTCTTCACTAAGATAAGTATGCAACAACAAATTATACTCTGGTGACTCCCAAATATTTTTCTGTATACTTCCTTTGGTATCAAATCAAGGCTGTTAATATTTTGAACTTGTGAAAAGATGTTCACATAAGTAAAGTGTTTACTTAAAGAAGATATGGGGCTGCTAGTATCTTCATTTATCCCTCTGCTGCTGCCAGGAAACTATTTTAAGCTAGGCTAATCAAATTCGCAGCTTCATAGCACAAAACTGGCGACATGTTCAGAAAGCACTGATAGACCTACACAAGCTGAAATAGTTTCAAAAAGTGTCCCTTTCACTTTTTCATGTTTAATTGGCTATGTGCTTATAGCTTAACTTACCCTACCATTACTTGGCTTTCTGTTATTTGGATCCAATGAGTAAGACCAAAGTAAGTGTTCAAAATAAAACTTTAGGCTACTGTGTTCTCCTAATAACGTGAGTGGAATGGATTTAATGTGGACGCGAACATAAAAGGCGCAGAGTGGCTAAATGATACAGTGCAGGTTTTGCGGTGAAAATGTTTTTTCTGCCTTTTAAAATCAGGTGTAGCCTAATCTGAATCGCAGTTAAAACCATCAATTAGACAACAGAATCAGTAGGGTACCAGTTTTGTTTCATTGTACCAGGCCTACTGTATGTCAAAGGCAGGCTCGGATGAAGCTGGGAATGATTAAACACACGGTTTCAACACCGAGGTAATCAACCGTCATAATTATGATATTTCAAAAGAAAACGGTCATTGTTATTGTCAACATTTTTATCGCGGTTTACCATTATAACGGTAATCGTTACATCCCTAGTGTTAATGTAGTTATCCTATCGGAAACAGAACTGTTGGAAGGGCTGATTATAGGTGGCCATTCCTCCTGTTAGGGTCTTGCCACCTGGGTCCTGCTTTTTGTAACTTCAGCCTTGCACAAGAAAGTAGGAAGCAATGAAATTTACATGTACACAAAGACATTTTGTGCATTTGCAAATAGTTTTTGCATGTGCGCATGTACAAAACCTTTTCACAGATGCACAAAATATTTCTACAAGTACATTTCTTTGCACATGCACAAATTATTTTACACAACTGGGGGGTTGGCAACACAGAGGAGGGATAGCCCTTGGGGGCCAAAAGCTTATTCTGTATCAGAGCCTGATTTTAGATATATATATATATATATATATATATATATATATATATATATATATATATATATATATATATATAGATAGATAGATAGATAGATAGATACTTTATTGATCCCCATAGGAAATTCAAGAAGGGTTTTGATTTTAGGCTTGTGCTTTGGTCAGTTAAAAAGTAGCCTACATAGTACTAACAACAGCCTATCTATACCAGTGTTTCTCAAAGTGTGGTCCGGGGACCACTGGTGGTCCACAAGCTATCCCAAGCTAGTAGGGCTACTCTCCTTTTTTTTAGCTAAGTGGTCCATGAGGGTTTTTTTTATTAGTTAAGTGGTCCTTGGTCTGAAAAAGTTTGAGAAACACTGATCTATACAACAACATTCACACCTAACAGCCAATATTAATTGGGACTTTACTGTAATTGGGACTTTAAACAACCCCCTAAAATTACCTTTAGTTTTGTTCTAGTTTACAGTTGTGTATGGCAGGGTTGTGCACAATTCCAATTGCAATTCTGCTTCCTGTTTGCTACCTCAATTGAAATGCAAGTGAAATTCAAGAATTGAATTGGAATTTAAGAGCCAGTTTCAGTTTCAGCCAGTTTCCTCTTATCTTTGTTTAGTTGTAGGGAGTAAATGCAGTAGTTTCCCTTATCATTTTGCTGATGTTGTATGGATATTCAGAATGACTTACTCTGAATTATTAGTAGTTAAAGTAATAATAACAATTATTATTCACATATTTCAACATTGATCCTCTTTTTTTATGCTGTTCAGTGAGGTATGTAGCAGTTAGAATCTGCAGCAGTCCTTACACAGATGAACAAAAAGCTTGCATTATCTACACACGACCACTAAGGCGCAGCAAGCCAGTCATCACGAGTGGCAATATCCCAGCACAACAGCACTCAAGACTTTTTTCTGCTAATTCCGCGAATTCCGTGAATGATACATTGTAATGTACCTATGACCAATTTACAACAGTGGAGATATCCTTGCACATCACCACTCCCGCTACTGTCATATTGATAAATTAATTATTAATTCATATTGATGCAAATAACTTCTTCCAATACATAGAATTGAATGCTTTTCTTCAAAGATTTTGATTGCTTCAGATACACAGTATTCTACTCCTTAAAACAGCCATATAACCATATGGATGCCAATCATTGATATTAATAAAAGTACTGTAAACACACTTCAAAGACAAAGTGTAGTAAAGAGTAATGATTTTTATTCCTTAAAAATGAGTCTGGCTGTTATAGAATGTTAGTTTTGCACAAATATGCAATACATTTAAATTTAATGGTCCACGACTTTGGCCGGCAGCACTCCACCCTGTTTAATTTTTGGCCCTTGATGGGGAACAATTTGGGCACCCCTGATCTAGACCAGTGGTTCGTAACTGGTCTGGCTTTGGGACCCAATATTTCCCATGTTCATGAAGTCGCGACCCATATGTTTTTTTTAGTGTTCAAGTCAACGGATATGGTGAGCTACATGGTAAGGCACACAAAATTCCTGTAGGCCTACTTGTTTGGAACATGGTAATGTTTACCATTACATTTGTGAAGCTTTAACTCCTGATGGCACCTTTCGAAACACTCAATATGTTTGTTTTTGACAAGGGTGCTTTGTCATTTTAGTTTTGATGGTTTCATGCTCTCATTGTGCAAGCAATTCACTGCACGCCACACAAAAACAGGAATAGCTGATAAAAGCATAGAAGGGCTATAGTCAAAGAACAGTTTAAAAACTAAAAAGTAATAATAAAATAATAATAAGAAGAAGAAAACATAAAACACAAGTTGATAGTACATAAAAGCATAAAAGGGCAATCATTTAAAAGTGTTTAAAAAGTAATAATTAAAACATAAAAAACAACTTAGAAACTATTACAATTTTAGCTAAAAGACTTTCCCAGATTTAGATTTAGATTTAGAATGTAAAAAATAAGTGATCAGTTAGCAGAAAGCATCTGAGAAAAGTTTGGTCTTAAGTCTAGATTTGAAACTGGCTACAGTTGGGGCAACTTTGATCTCATCTGAAAGCTGGTTCCAGAGCTGAACTGCATAGCAACTAAACGCTGCTTTACCTCGTTTAGTTCTAACAGTAGGTTTTACTAACAAGTATTTCTCCTGAGATCTGGGAGGTCTGGAAGGTGTGTATTGCTGAAGCATGTCTGCTAGGTAATTTGGTCCCGTTCCATTTAGTGATTTATAAACAAGCAGAAGCGCTTTAAAGTAAATTCTGATATTAGATCTGATAAGCATTTTAAATATGTGTTTTTTTTTAAACCACAAGCTCTGCGACTCACCCAGAACGGTTTTGTGTCCTGCTGTGAAGAGAATATACACTTATCTTTATGTTACTACCTGTCTGTGAAAAATGTCGACTGTTGTTTAAAAGAACACATAAAAAAAGAACATGAAGAAAACATGAACATGAAAAAAGGAACTGGGTGATTATTCAAATTCTATGCAGCAGTGTCCTGCTTTCCTGCTAATTTAAGTAATATGGTTTGCAATGCAGAGAAGTTCTGAGTTGGATAACAGAGAATTTTGAGAACTCCTTAGAGTCCAATAACATGATGCAGAAAGTATATAGTATATATAAGATAATTTAAGTTATTACACATGGAAACATTAACACATTTTATGCTTCTCCTTGCTGAAAGGAACACATAAGAAGACGGTTTTGGTCCCGACCCACCAGTTAAGAAACACTGATCTAGACTATGTTCCTCTTGAGGAGGAGAGGAGAATGTGCCAGCTGTTTGATTAATTAAAATTTTGCATAATATTATATAATGTTATTATTGGTGGAGGCTCCAAATAAGCCTGTTGAGCTTTCTGCCTCCCCCTGCACTGTATTGCTTACTTTCATATTTCTCATCTGAGGTATTCTGAATTTATGAAAATAATAAACCCAAAACCTAAATAAAGAACAAGACTTACTTCTAATCCTTTTAGCCCGCCAAAACCTGGTGGTCCGGTCTCTCCCTAAAAATATACATATATTATTATCTGCACACATGAAATAACCCCACAGACATTCACTGTTTTACACTGTAGAGGACCTTATATCAATCATACCCTCATTACACACACACACACACCTGCACACGCACGCATGCAGGCACGCACAGACTTGCATATACTGTATACACACAAGCTTCAGTTAAAACTTACAGACAGTTAAACTTCAACACCATTACATCAACATTACATTCAAGTAAACCATGAAATGCAATGTATTGTCAGCCAGTAAGGCTGCTGTGTGCATGCAAGCTGCCCTCATGAACAAAATACCAATGATTACCCTGTCCCCCTTGAGTCCCTCTGGCCCAGGCAGGCCCTCGTATCCTCTTTTGCCCTTGTGGCCGGGACGTCCGATCGCTCCGACTGGCCCGTTAGGCCCGCGTGGCCCCTGCGCTCCGTGGGCTCCATGGACTCCCTGCAGACACAGGACAAGCATCACCACACTGTGTTCCAGGCTTAAATGTAGCTCAAAATTAGCAGGTTTTTTATTTCAGTTAGCCTATTAGCTGGTTTGATTTGCATTGAGCTCAATGAGCATCAAACCAACTAATAGGCTAACTGAAATAACACCATGCCAATCTCTAGGTATGGTGAAGGGTATGTGATGATATGGGGCTATTTCAATTCCAAAGGCCAAGGGAACTTTATCAGGATGCATAGTATCCTGAATCCATGAAATAACTGGCCTTTAAAAATAAAAATCTGCCTGCCTCTATGGGAATTTAACATAGGGGTGCCAATACTTATGTCACCTCCAGGGCTCGGTATATGACCCCTGTATTTTAAGGAAGAATTTATTTATTTATGATACATTATTCATTCACAAAGAAAATTGGTATCCTTAAAGGTTGGATATTTCCTCATGTTTTGTTACTTAAGACATTAAGATACATTTCTAAAAGATGACTTTATATTCCTCTTTTTAGTCAACTTTAGCAGAGGTGCCAATAATTCTAGGGGCAACTGTACTACGGTTATGGCAGCTTTTTGGGTGAAGTATGAAGAGCATTTTACATGATGGGTTAACTGATGTGCTCAGGTGTGTGTGCTTGTAAACCAAATAATGTAGAGTTTTGAAATAGTTGCCCAGTGTTAGATTATCAAAAACTTTAAACAGAGTGGAATGTGGATGACAGGTTTCTCAAATTAAATACAAATATGTGGATATTGAGGGGAATTTGGTTAACAGGCATACACTGTTATTATTCATTATTTAGCTAACTAAACAAATGTTGTCATGAACACCACTCTAGAGTTGCTTTTTGTGACTGAGTCGTCTGCCAGTAAAGCCGAGCAGAAGTCCCACAGCTGCATGCAACCGAATTTGAGAAACAGAGTCTCACCCTTGCTCCTTTCACAGGCAGGCATTTGCAGACAGAACAGTCTCTACCTTCGCACGGTCCTGATAACTCTCCCTGCAAAACAGAAAGTGTAACTAGAGGATGGATACACTGGTAACTGTTACAGCATACAGACCAGATAACAGTGTCATTGTGTGGACAGGAGAAACAATGTGTAGAAATAATGGACTTGTTTATAAATGTTAAATGTCTTTTGTGTGTGTTTGTACTGTAAATGTGTATTTGTATGACAGTCTGAGTGTGAGCTTGACCTTGGTGTATTAGAATGGTGTGTGTGCGCATGCATGGAGGAAGATGAACCCTTGACAGTGCCCAGCCACATTCCCTGGCCTCTGGTCACCGTGGTCCTGCGTAGGCGTGATAAACACTGTGCTATGGTTTACTAAACATCTCCACTCTGGAGGTCATCCTACCCCTGCCTTGGGCCACCTGCAAATAGCTTTACTTTCAATTCTTCAGACTCACACTCTGCTACCATGAGAACTTTCTTCCTTTCATAGGCATTGCCTCCCAAAATTAGGTCAGTTGTGAAAGATACAGAGGTGAGAAAGTGCATTGGCATCACCTTCCAAGAAGCTCTACAGTAGGTATGCTTTCACTCAAAGTGTCCTGCTGTGAAGAGAATATACACTTATCTTTATGTTACTACCTGTCTGTGAAAAATGTCGACTGTTGTTTTAAAGAACGCATAAAAAAAGAACATGAAGAAAACATGAACATGAAAAAAGGAACTGGGTGATTATTCAAATTCTATGCAGCAGTGTCCTGCTTTCCTGCTAATTTAAGTAATATGGTTTGCAATGCAGAGAAGTTCTGAGTTGGATAACAGAACATTTTGAGAGCTCCTTGGAGTCCAATAACATGATGCAGAAAGTATACAGTATTAATAAGATAATTTAAGTTATTACACATGGAAACATTAACACATTGTATGCTTCTCCTTGCTGAAAGGAAGACATAAGAAAGATGCATAGTGTATGGTCAAACCAGTGCAGGTCGATTTCATGTTAGCATAAACATTTGCATAGTTGATGTCAAGATCACAGGATAAACAGTAAGGGGCTAAACAGTAATTTTGTGGGCCTTTGCTATGCTGGCCAGGCCTAAACAGTATCTTATCTGTCTTGACTGTTTGGGTAAGACTCCTCTTTCTGCACAGCCTTAAGGCCATAACCTCAGGTGGACTCTATCAGTGAGGTCAAATGAGTTCTTTTATTCAAGAAACAACATGCACCCAAACATCCATTCATCTGTAAATATTTGTAAGGAGGGTCACTGTACATTGCAGGCACAGACATTTTACACAAGCATTCTATTTGGGCAAGATTTCATAATCTTATAGTTGTGTTAATAATATTGCAGATGGAGATAAATATGTTCATGACAATTAACATTCATATATACACCTAAGAGTATTTAAGAACCTACAAATTCATATATACACCTAAGAGTATTTAAGAACCTACAAATTCCTACTGTATATACACCTAAGAATAATATTTAATGGAATAATCTGTGAACCGACACCTGGAATAATATTTGGAAAATAAAACACAATGAACAGACCTATTTCATTCAGCCCCATAATTATAGCTGACAGTAAGGCAAAAAGATAACACTCGTTCTCTGCTTTAACATACTGAGGCATCTTCACCTAGGTTACGAATGTACGTTAGGCCCAATAAAAGCAACACCATGCAACGCAAAACCTTGCAAATACCATTAACACTGCCAACTTTCCAACAAGCCAACTGGTGACACAGAACTGCATAGTGCATATCCTGGATGTATGGTGAGAATGACAGACATGTTTATTTGTCCGTCAACTGACCATATACCATCCAAATAAATATGACGATTATAACATATTTAGTTTGTTAATAAAAGCATACCTCAAAAAGTAAAACTTTTTTCAATTTTCAAGAAATCTGAATCTTGGGATCTGGGCTGTGAAGCTACTTCAAACTGACCAAAAACTCCTCAGAGCAGTACATTTCTTAACCTGAAAAAACATATAAAATACTATACTTTTTTATGTTACTGTTTAATATGGCAATACGATTAATTGTTTATCTTCCTATTTGTAACATACCACATGCAAATATATTAATGTTACAGATATCTTTGCCAGGTAGGTATAGACCCAGGTTCAAGCTCCTTTCCCTACAAAGATACAGACCTGGGTGCTTTGAGATTCAAATTCTCCACATGTCTGAGTTCTAAGCTAAGTGTACAAGTATTTAACACATATAGTTATCCCACTGCAACATGCAGGTGAGGTAAAGTCATGTCCCCAGCTTCAGAAGACTATAACATGCTCATACAAACAAACCAGAGTGTTTACACACACACACTACAAATTAATGCCCTTGGCAAGTTGTTAGAGACAAGCAAACAGCAGCTTACCGCCTTGACTTCCAGGCTGGGGGCGAAGAGCAGTATGATGCACCTGGAATGACATACACTGTAAAAATCCAGCAGTTCCTCCTGGCACAAGCATCCGTCACCTCCACCTAAAGGAATGCTGCTATCAGGCCTGAATGGCTGACCCATGTCCAGATGTGCTGCTCAGTCTGCAGCATAGTAACTTGCAGCCAGTGACAACAGTGCAAGTGCAATTTGGTGAAATAAAATTAACTGGGGAAAAATGACCAATAAACTGGTCTGATCTAGTCTTCATTCTGGCATAGCCATACCCTCATTCAATAGACTACCAAGTTTATTCAGTTGATTTATGCAGTGCTCTTGAAAAAGAAGCTACTCTTTTGATAGAAAGAAAAGTTAGGGTGCGGTAAAACAGGACATACAGTATACTGTATAATATATTGTAAAAGCTACCACACACACAACATAATCAGTAAGTATTCTGTGTTGAGAATAGCAGCTGTAGGCCACAGTGCACTGCACACATTTCAGTCTAATGGGTGCTCTTTAAACTTACAGTTTTTTTCAACTGCTTACACACTAAATCTTTGCTTGTTACACAATTTTCTAAACATGTCCTCCAAACATCAGAACCCGACACCAAATCTGCAAAACCATACACTAATTCTCAGTGTTTGACTCAGTTTTCAATTGACTAAAACACATTTTGCAAAACACCAAACACAATTTTCTACCTAAGACACAAAAATCTAACAGGAAGTAACTTGATTTCGTTCTTCAAACACAAACCATCAAAATGCCACACTAAATCACCAGTGCTTCACTCTTTCTCTTCACATGTGCAAACACTCATTACTATATTTTTGTGTCTCCCCAAGTTACCCCCCCCCCCCCCCCGCACACATGCAGTAAACACACACACACACTTTTCTTTGGAAAAAGCAAAGTAATTTGATAGTAGTCAGTCATTTCCGTCTTAGGCAAGATCAGCTTTTTCAGAACTCCATGTACATCTGGTGGTCATTGTATTTTGCTTTGCTTTGTTCTTGTTGCTGTAAAATACTGTATTTGCAACAGCAAAATATTTCAATAATTCTGTGTATTTCAACTTCTCTCTGTACCGTAACTTTCACTCTTGTATGGAAATACATAAAGCCTATGAAAGACAGAAGAGCGTTAGGTTTTGAGCAACAGTGTGTATATGATGTATCCAAAATGTCATAATATGACAAAAGTGTTTGTAATGTGAGGCGAATGTTTGATTTAAACATGTGTTTTTGACATTTTGAATGTAGTGTGTCATTTTGCTGGAGATTTGAGGCATTTTGCATTTTGTGTGAGCAATTGTGGGTTTTGTGTGTGGAGTTTTGAAAAATAGACACAGAGTTTTGAAAACGTGTGTAAACAATTGTAAAAAACTGTAAGCATAAAAACAACTAGATGTACCACATAGTGGTACAAAATATGACTGCCGCTCAGTCCTGTACATCCTCTCCGCAAAAATAAATCACTCTTGTCAATTTGTCTCCATCTCCCTACTCAGTCCCCTACTCTTGCCACTTTTGTGTATGCTTGTATGTGTGTGCTTGTGTGTGTGTGTCTGTGTGTATGTGTGCATGCGTGCGTGTGAGTGTGAGTGTTTATGTGTGTGTTTGTGTATGTGGGGATCTGTGTGTGTGGATGTGTGTGTGTCAGAGGCGGACAGAGTACACAGCTTCATTACTTGAGTAAAAGTACAGATACCCCTTGCTAAATTTTACTACATTTTACTACAAGTAAAAGAACAGTCAGATGTCTACTTAAGTAAAAGTACTGAAGTACTTGTTTTTAAAAGTACTTGAGTATCAAGAGTACAAGAGTAGCCTATATGTAAGGGATAATGCCCGACGAGGTGTCCATTATCAGAAATAAATGGACGACGCGGAGGTGAGAACCGTCCGACGCGAAGTCCATTTATTTCTGATAATGGACGCATCGAAGGGCATTATCCCGTTTATACCATGGTCACTTACGAAATAAATAAATATGAAATCAATCATTAATACTAAATTAGTTTTAGAGCTAAAATCGTTTTTTCAGCTGTTTACAGTTGATTCCATTGTTGCGAAGCCTGCCTCCAGGCTCAACCGTCGTCCTACTATCGTTGTTATAGTTACCATTCATAAGCATGGTACGGCGATTAAACTCTTTTTTACCAGATCTACTTCATAGGTGTAGTATATCACTTTTTTTAAACGACACCCTTTTCAACCTAGACCATGGTATAATTCTAAATATTGTATTACTACTGCCACAGTGCTTACATTTATGTACAGAAACGTCCTACAGTACATGGAGTTATGAAAAATGTTAATGGTAATACCTTGGAGAATGTAGAAGGAATTGAAAGTAAAGTCAAGTCATTTTCATCTTTTTACATGTTGCCAGGGATGGGCAGTATTTCTAATACATGTATTTATAATATGTATTTCAAATACAAAATACTATTTTGTAATTGAAACACTCGAAGCGAAAACTATCATTACTTGTTCAGAAAATTGAAATAGTCTGGCGAGATTAAGATTGGCACATTCCTGGGATGGACCTGCTGCGTCTTCATCCATTGTTTCGTACATGGTTTCGTCTCTTATCTAAATTTGACCATGGAGTTGACTTTGGCGGAAAGCTGAAGGTGATTGCTGATAGGCTGTCCCAATCAGTAGTGTCTGCACAATCCAATCACATTTGAGAGGGAAACAACAAATTGAGGGTTTCCGAGATTTCTTTTTTTAGAAGAAGTAACGGGTACTCACGGTTATGGATAGAAATGTAGCAGAGTAAAAAGTACAATATTTGCCTGTCAAATGTACTTGAGTAAAGTCATGAGTACTCCCCAAAAATGATACTCGAGTAAAGTACAGATCCCTCAAAATTGTACTCAAGTACTGTACTCAAGTAAATGTACTCTGTTACTGTCCGGCTCTGGTGTGTGTGTGTGTGTGTGCATAAATGTGTGTCTGTGAGACAGTCCTGCCTTGTAGTTCCTATCCTTAGCTCAACACCACCACCTACATGGGTGTACAGTCACTAAATGCAACTTGGCATACCCCCAGAGGATGTCAGGTTATTCATACACATGACATTTGGTGCAGTTCAGAACATCTCAACTAAAGATAGGGGCGATTAAAGCAGTATAATATTGCATTTGCAGTCAATGAACGTGAGAAGTGAAAGTGTTGTGAATCAGAATCCTTTCTGTAAATGTACATACTGTGTACTTCTTATGATCATTTGTGATTTTTGTATCCATGTGTCTGTATTCAGAGTATCCTTTGTTTATCCTTGAATTCAATGAAAGCCTGTCTAGAGGCCTTTTGCCTATCACCAGGTGTGAAACATCAATGTTTGTAAAAACAATATGTGGCCAGGCCTCTGAAGAACTTCCCAGGAAAGGGGGTAGTTGTAATTAAAAGACAATAGAAGCTGACCAAACTTGATGGCACCAAGAGGCCACATCCCTTCCCACGGTCCCACCACATCTTTACATTGCATGTCACTCCTTCTCTTTGTGTGTAACTTACTTAAGGGTAAGATTTGTTTTAGTCAGAGAATACTGGTGAAACCCTTGCTGGGGGGACCTATTGAAAAGAATAAAAGCCTGTATCCTGTTTTTCCATCGTCCTGACTGAGTCAGAGGAGAGTCGGCTACTCTTCTCTAACAAGTGGATTAAAGAACGCTGCGCGAATCACAGTCAATGAATGAGAAAGGAGAGTAGCCGACTCTCCTCTCGCATTTATTGACTGTGTTTTGCGCTGCATTCATTAATCGACTTGTCAAGCCTTCCTTCAAGGTGGCCACGACAGGAAGACAGCAAAGGTAGGCTAAAATCACACCCTTCATAAAATAAATTTTTTATAACCTTTCGAAACACTTTGATTCGCATGTTGATTACAATACTTTTATTTGACTGTACACAACCTCACCACACTACCCAGTGTTTCCCATACATTGACTTATTTGTGGCGGCCGGCCCACCACAATATCAACATTGACCACCACAAAATGAAAATTTAAAATTTCTATGTTGTCATTTATCAACTAATTCTGGCTGTCAAATACACGTCTAGATTATGGTCAGGCAGAACGTCTACTTGCAACTAATTTTGGTTGTCTATTGACGTTCAAAACCGGGTCAGCCTGGACTATTGTCTCAATGTCATTTATCAACTAATTCTGGCTGTCAAATAGACGTCCAGATCATAGCCTGGACGGACCGACGTGATATCAACTTGTCTTGGACGTCCATAGACATTGCTTGCTCAGTGGGTATGTGCACCTTAGTGCAATCTCTCCTTGTCTGACTGTCTCTCAACGAACCTGCATGCATGTTTAAAGAAAACATTAACAATTGTTGTTGTCATCATACTGTAGCCATGCTGCACGCGGATTTGTACAAAACTGTTCCATTCAAGTTAACTCTGCAATCCCCCCCCCCATCCATCACCTACAGTACCACGAGAAATTTAATTCAATTCTGTGGGAAACACTGCTACCACAGAAGTGTCATTCTATTTTGAACATTGTCAGGGGTGTAAAATAGTTCGTTTTTTATGTGTGTTTATGCTTTCACTGTAAGACAATTGGGTGTTAGGTGTCATATAGGTGTAAACAAGATTCTTGCTCAAAAAAAATTTTGAACCTGAATCAGCTGATTGTAATTGGCACAACTCCTCAGCCAGATAGATGAGCTAATTAGTGAAATCACCTGTGTTAAGTGCACAGGTACAACCAACCACCTTCACGGTGGGACTTGTTTCCCACAGAATTGAATTCCATTTGTGGTGGTTGGTTCGCAGAATTAACTTGAATACAACAGTTTTTTAACAAATTAGCACAGCGTGGTTATGATGCTAACCAGATTTAATCACAATTTAGTACAACATGGGAAATCAATGTGTGGTGGTCAATGTTGATATTGTGGTGGGCCGCCACAAATAAGTCAATGTATGTGGGAAACACTGGACTTTTACTTTCTGAAGAGACACTATTACACCTCTGTAAATAGGCTACATCTCACTTTTGCTTAACACCTACTTGTTTTGTGTGTCCTCCTGTGTACTGTGACAAGCAAGTCCAAACTATCTTTCACTGCTCTCAAGCACACCTGCTACCCTTACTGAAAATGCAATACCACCTACTCTACCAACCTTGACCATGCTACAGGTGCTACTGTACATCTGACTAACTATATTGCTATGAGAGATATCACACAGCAGGTCATTGCAAGTGGACTCCCAGTTGATACATTCAGGGAATATCTCCAAGTGTCTCAGTAGAGGTACACATGCGGTGGAATCCTGTACTAACAGTATGTTGCATTCAACAAAGGCCACTGTGTGCACTAAATGGTGTTCTAAAAAGGACATTTGTGAAGAGCGTGATGAAATTTGCCACACCTCATCAAACTCTGTCAGATAACTAATTCCTAGACTACCTACAAGCCATGGCATTTGTTTGGGCACTCTGTATCAACCCACCACCCTCCCTCACATCTCCCATCTTGCCTGGTTAGGAATACATCAGGGGTGTGTGCATGGGTTCTGCTTGAATCCTGCCTACACAGTCGAATCCTGCACAATCCCTGGATAGTAATTCATGACCCCAGCCAAACATACTTTCTGCCTACTTCCATTAAGGCAAATTTGGAACGGGAACTCATGAATTCCGATATCTGACAAGATAAGACTCTGATATGATATAAGTATAAGTATATATACTCTTTTGATCCCGTGAGGGAAATTTGGTCTCTGCATTTAACCCAATCTGTGAATTAGTGAAACACACTCAGCACACAGTGAACACACAGTGAGGTGAAGCACACACTAATCCCGGCGCAGTGAGCTGCCTGCAACAACAGCGGCGCTCGGGGAGCAGTGAGGGGTAAGGTGCCTTGCTCAAGGGCACTTCAGCCGTGGCCCACTGGTCAGGGCTCAAACCGGCAACCCTCCGGTTACAGGTCCAGAGTGCTAACCAGTGGGCCACGGCTGCCCAGATGATGGTCATGTACTTTCACATCAAGAATAAACAAATACCAGTAAAGCCTTGTAAAAGCATCGATGCATGTTCCAGTGTGTGGGGAAGGAAACATGTCAAACATTCCATAAAAATAAAAAAAAAGTCTCAAAGTCAAAATCATTTAAGATTAGAAAGGTTGGGCAGGTGGTGCTAATATTTAAAAAACTGGATCTGAAAACTATTTTGGGTATTACATTCCTCATGTATGCATGGGGGGGGGGGGGGGGGGGGGTCTGAGATGGAGTCCATCAATTTAATAAAAATGTCAAAATGTAGGTGAAATACTAACCTGGCCCTAGCCAGATGAATGTCGTTCCGCTTAGCTCCGCAAATATAAGCCTATCTGATTACAAGACATGTCTGCATGTTTGTAAGAACCAGTCCTTAAATGAAGACTCACGTTCCCCATGTGATCCACTGATAGAGATGAGTCATAGTGATGCAGGGCTGAAGGACTCCAATGCTGCTGCCTCCTGCGTGTGTTCCACTTTAACATGGACCAGTCTTGAAGCCAGATATAAACTCTGTAATAAAGGGCTTAATTAACACACTTCCACCTTCATTGGTGTGTGTGTGTGTGTGTGTGTGTGTGTGTGTGCACCACATGAGTGCAATGTGGCATGATTGTTTAGAAGAGATTGGCTAACTAAATGGGTTGAAGCAACCAAAGAAACACCTAAAGAATGATGTGACATCTGGTAGTAAACTGGATAGAGAGATGTGCAGGGAATTACACATGCATTACAACTAAGGTTTAAAAAAAAACTGTGGTGAAGTTGTCGACTATAATTGACAGCCTAATGCTAAACGATATGAAACGATATGCTGCTATGGACATCAAAAGAAACAGAATGTTAAAGGCATGAAGTGGAATCTGTTGGCAACTGAGTTACTTTGTGTTTCAGTCTGAATGCTATTACTCCGGTCAACCGCAGGTCAAAAGAGGAAATCAATCTTACCTTAATTCATCTTTAACTTCACATTCATCGTCTTCAAGTCTCTCAAAATCCTAGCGAATGCTAATGATTAGACCCTCTGTCTCTTTGAGGACAGCAGCCTTACTAGTGGGAAGTCAATGATTATTAGAGACAAGTTTGGCCCAGCCTCTGTTTATGTCTGCCGCAGATGTCTTTGCATAGGGTGGTGCTATTTTTTTAACAGCAGGCCCAAGGTTAACGCACGCAACTAGGTTATGTTCAGACTCTGAGGCTTCTCAAACACCTGCCTTCGTCTATTCTGCTAAGATTACTGATCTACACGACAAATGAGAACTGTCATCGCTGAGATCCTAAACCAATGCCTTCAAGTTTAGACATATCGTTGTAATTGCAGAGAAGAGAATGTGTAAAGTGGACCAGTAAAATCCCGCGCAGGATTTAGAATATGAAGCCTGCGTTGGTGCTGTTTGTGCTGCTGAGCATCGTGATGCTCTGGCGAAGTGAGGCAAATAAGGTAAGACCGCTTCTACCAAATACTCCTGTGTGCTACAGGATGTCTTCTAAAGAAGGCAACACTTCTCACATTATATTTTAAAGGGTAGAATTTTGTGCCTTGTTGACTTAATGCGTTCAAGTGACAATTGAAAAAAACATTGAATGCAATCTTGATGTGTTACACATTAATATCGTTGGGTTAACGTTGGGTTTTTTATTAAACGGGCACGTCCAAAGCCCAAGCCTACTATTGATTTAGCACAGCTCAGCTGTTATCTTCAACTCATTTCAGTTGCTGCGCCTGCGCTAAGATGGGAAGCAGGACTTTAGATGTTTTACTGTATTGCTTTAACAACCTTTCATGGTTTCATGTGTACATGAGTTTGGTGGTGGTAGTGTTCGGATGTATTGTATGTAGGCCTACAACAACATTACGACCCATGCTGTCAGAGATGTTTGTTCTAGAGGAGTGCATGGTATACATCCTGTGTTTAGTCTGATCAGTCCACATGCACAAAGTGTTACAAGTGTTTGAGCTTAAGTCTTGAGCAGGAAGACATATTTGAGGCTGTATCATTTAGTTAAAACAAATTATATTTTATCCAAGATGGACATTTAATAATCTTAAACTCAATATAATCTTTTAATCTGTCAGTTTTAATCAGACCATCTTTCCTATGGGAAGCCCTTATTGTTTTGTTCCAAAGGCATACTTTCCCAGACAGATAAATCCCTTTGTTTTTGAAAGTGCCGGACATAGTGACAGATAACAGCTTTTCTCAGACATTTAATGTCTAGAGATCTCTCATCTGTTTTACAGTGTGCAGGCCAGTGCAGTGGAAGGTCAAAGTGTGACTGTCGAGTCAAAGGCAGCAGGGTAAGTGATGTTAAAACCTGTACAATATCTTCCAATACTGTAATGAACACAAAGCATTGTTGACATAATGATGTAGTTTACCTGATTGTCAAATGTCAAATTTTGATAGCAGTCAAATGTCTGGGAGTCACTGAATATTTGGAATGTAATTCAGCAAAAACATTTCAAATTGTTGGTTTTGTTTGCTGTGTTTCAGATGTTTGAGCTAACAATGTGTCTACAAAACCAAAGTCAAACAAATTGGCATAAAATATAATTTGTAAATATTATTAAATTATAAACAAAGGCATTGATCAGAACAGTTCTTGGACCTGGAGGAAACCATTATGAATTTCATCTCACACTCTTAAAACGAATGTGTGGGACAACACAGTTTGTGTTGTTTCCAACACATTGCTTTTGTTATTCGTTACACAATATGTGTTGAAAATAACACAACTTGAGTTGAAAACAACTTTCAACATGCATTGTTTTTAACACATTTCAGTGTCCAGATAGGGACAAAACAGTTGTCTAATTAATACAGTAATTGTTTCAGCAGTTATTCCATGAACACAACACTGTGCTCGTGGACAGCTGCATGCCATTACCACCAGGGGGTGCATGATAGGCAGTCCAGTGTAGCACCACTGTACGTGTGTGTGTGTGTGTGTGTGTGTGTGTGTGTGTTTGTTCGTTTGTATGCTTGCATGTGTGTAAGTGTGTACAGTATGTGTGCATTTATTGTAATCACCAAAATATCAATGTCACCAAAAAAAGAAAAAAAAGGGTTCCTTTATCCAACAAACTCTCCCACAAGAACGCGTTGAGCATGTAAAGAGATTTACAACAGGCAATGTTTATCTCTTATCCTCTTCGTTCAAACGTTCAAAGCAAATGTTTGTATACAGACATGAGAGATCAGACTTCATCAAGCTTGTGTTCAAACCTTGCATTAAGTGTTTAGGCCTTCGAGTGAAGCACTTCTGAACTGCATTAAACACCCTGCATGGGAGGAGCAGATACCTGATGCATAGATGTTGCTGTCTTCATTTTAGTGTCACTGAGAGTATTTCTGAAAATACGTGTCTACCAGTTTTTTATGTTTCAGATTTTTTAAGATCTTTAAGATCTACAAGGGAACAGTTGGCATCTAGTTGTAGGTATGATCGTACATGGAATGGAATGTAAGGCATACAATATTCAGGGGTACATTTGTCTATTCAGTGTTGTGTGCAATTGAAAGTGCAAGAACTTATTCAAGAGATTGTTCTTCTAGTATTCATTGTAGGAGGTACCATGTGCACATATGTTCAAGTGTGTTTGCCAAACCTCACTCAAGTATTTCACAAAGAAAAAGTGTGAAAATAATTTTATTTAGTGTGGTTGAAAGCATTGATTTAGAATGGTTAGGACTGCACCCACACAACAAGGAAGGTAATAGCATGCATCTCACCCAGGGATGGGCAGTATTATTACATGTATTTAAAATACGTATTTCAAATACAAAATACTATTTTGTAATTTGTATTTTATTGAGATGATGAAAATGCCTTCGTATTTTGTATTAAAATACTTCAGTGTTGTGTATTTCTGTATTTTCAAAATACTGTAAAATACTTTCTGTGAAACACTGTGATTGCATGCACCTAACTATCTATAAAGCACAAAATCTCTGTCTCTGTCTGTCTGTGGCACCCTCACATGGTCAAGTTCCTCTGCTCCAGTAGAGCGTTTATTTTCCTTTACTGGACTGATTAACAGGCGTCGTCTGAATGCAACACTGTTTTGAGTTAGTTGTGCTTAAGTTAGTTGTGCTTAAAGGCATCAACTGAGGAGACACCACTAGCTAAGATTACACACACTCCTTTGCTCACACAAGGACAGCACAAGGACTTGAGTTCACAAGCTTATATTGCAACACTTGAGTTTGCTATTTTCCTTTCTTTTTTCTGTTTTACAGTTTTTTTCTAGACTTTAAATTTGTCTATGTTCTCTGACCTGTGAAATATTTCAGTGCTATGGTAACCTGACAAGATACCTCAAACAAGGACATTTCCAATTTTGCACATTTTAAATAAGAAATTATTGATAATGTAATCATTATTGGCTTCTAATTGGCTTAACTGATTGGATGGTATTAATGTGACAACCTGATTTTTTATTTTTTTTATTTTATTTATTTTTTGTATTTACATTGGTAGAGGTTGTGCACACACCAGTGTCAGGTGTATACAAAATTATTCAACTGTGATGAAACTCACCATAAGTGTGGTTGTGATGGTGTCAAATAACTTAAAAGGGTAAAATGCTACCTAGTTTAAATTTCTAAATAAGCCATCCATTTGGATTGTTTGTCTTTGAGTTATTGTCACTGATTCATAGTGGCCAATCTATTACACCAACTGGCTGGGAAGTGCAACAGTTGTGGAGTCGGTACATCTCCAAACTCAAAAACAGTAGACTAACAGCAGAAAAGTTCTAATGACACGGCACTCAAATGAGACACAGCACTCAAAAAATCCTCTATATAAATGCATGGGGTTAGTTTGCAATGCCAATATGGCCGTTGTCTACACATATCCCACCCCTTCCGCAGCAAAACGTGACATGTGAATACATTGAGCCCATCTTGTGGTGTGTTTGAAATACATTGAGCCAGTCATGTGGTGTGTTGTGAAGACATTTTGCCAATCATGTGTTGTGCCATCATGTGAAGCCTTGCGCACGCACATTTCTGCCGAAATAGACGCCCGATAAGTCCCCAAAAAAGTGTTGCAATATGGCCGCCGATTGGAGGGACTTGCCTAAAAGGACTTTGCTAACAGTCAATAAAAGTGGACTGTCAGAGCAGCACAAAATCACATTTGGTGCCTCTGCATAGCCACTTCGTAAATGTGTTAGAATTAGTTCTGAACATTTCGAGCGATCACATAGCCTACGTTCAATGTTGCAATATTATCAGAAGGCCCTATGTGCAATTTGCTTTTGAGCAGGATCTTACAAGAACATTTCAAAATGAATGGAAAGACACAGTGATGATGAAATTTTGCACTCAGCTGTAGCCTAGGCCTGCTAGTAGTGAGTCTGTTATAGTCTATTTACTTTTATTGTAGCCTATGCACCTATTCTATTAAACGCTGTGTGCTTTACAGTAAACACTATAGGCTATGACCGCTATTCTTGCCCTATTTTCCACCATGATCATATTGTTTCAGTTATCCAAAAGGCTCGAAGGATGCTCTTTATTATGGCAATTTTGGAAAAATAACTAATAAAAGTGAGGTGAGGTCCCCCCCCCCCCCCCCCCTCACCTGTTGCTCTCTGGCGCCGACCCTGGCAGAAGTTTATATTGGGATGTCTAACATTAGGGGTCAGCATATCTAATCTGTTGACTGATTATGGAAGGAGTCTCTTGCTTTCAGATGTTTTTCCAGGTAGTCTACAAGTAAAGGGATAGACGAAAAAGGCTTTTAGAAAGAAGTATTTTGTAGTATTTTGAAAATACAAAAATACAGTATTTTATTTTGATAATTTTTTTTTGGCTGCTGTATTTTGTAGCTTATTTTGATAAATTTTTAAGGTGGGTATTTGGTATTTTATTTGGAAATACATTTTGATGTATTTGTGCCCATCCCTGATTACAATAAATGGTTCATTGGGTTCAGTGGCCATCTTATAGTGAAGGCATAATGTGAGTCTGGCATTGCATAGCTAGTGTCACCTGGTTTGAAAGCTCTCCATTCTGCAGTATTGGGATATTTTGTTAAGTGTAGTACACATGAGGTTCTGTTGCCTGCCTTACTGTTACCACAGTGCCACTGGCTGTTCAAAGAGAATGGTTAGGAGGTTGTTAGCAACCGACTTCGACTCCTTAACAGGCCAGCCTGAGAGTGTGGGGCTGCAGGGTCTTCTCACCAGGTGGTTCCCAGTCAGTCCCCCACTACAAACTGAGCTGAGCCCCAGCCTGGGAGGGGCTGGAGGAGGGAGCGTTTCCACAGGTTCACATTTCAGCTCTATTGAGTGTGTGCACCATTGCGGCCGCCTAGTGGTCTGTCTTTGTAAAAACATGGACAAGGATGGGATGTGACCTACTGTACACGATACCTCCATGTGGTGGCAGCAGTAACCGCCGGCAGTGGGATTGAGTGGCTATTACCGGTATTATTGTAAGTGATTTTGCAGATATCAATGTATAATAATAATAATAATAATAATAATAATACTTTCATACACAGAATGCAGCTCAAAGTGCTATACAGTTGGAACATTTAACACAATAATAAATAAAAAATGTAATAATACAAACAAACAAAACAATAAATAATCAGAGTAATCAGAGAATAATCAGCATGTAATCAGAGATTCAGAATTAAGTAAAAATGACAAGATGGTAAGGAGATAGATACAACAACACATTCAATATAATTAAAGGAACCATATGTAAGAAATGTATCTCAATTAATCATAAAATGGCCCTGATATGTCACTAGACACTAGACATAGACAAGATATCATGTTCATTTCAAATACTTATATCACTGACAACAGTAATCCGGCCAGGATATTGTCATTTAAAAAGTGAAGTTGCTGCCCTCAACTGATGTTGATGTTGTGTTTTGTCATATCATGTTGTGTTTTGGCCTGATGCGCCACCCTCCACCTATCTACTAATCGCAAAGTCAGTAGTGTTTCGGTATCTGGGTTGGCAACCTCAAGTCAGGGGGGAGGGGGAGGGGATACACCTCTCTACAGTAATTTGAAAGTGATTGCAGTACCAGTTTTGGCCACAATCTTACATATGGTTCCTTTAATGCAGTGAAATTAGGAACATACAAATATACATTTTCAAAAATCAAATGCATACATACAAAGACCTCCTTGTCTTTCTCTTTCTTCCTAGGGGGAAAAGGGGTTCAAGGGTCAACCAGGGAAACCTGGCGAGGGCGGCCTAACTGGCCGCGAAGGCAATCCAGGACCAGTCGGTCCGAAGGTAACTCATACACCCAACACACACACACACACACACACACACACACACACACACATACAATCCTCAGTCTCATTCAGGGTCAAACCTTCTATCTATGAGCTAATGCTGCATTTCAGACAACTAAGAAGCCAGATTTTTCCAAGTTGGAATCTCCCAATTTCGTTCTAGGAAAACTCGGAAGACAAGAATTCTGATCTCCAGTTGGGGAAAAAGTTGGGATTCCCACTTCGATCTAGCCTGACTTTAGAGTCGGAACTGAAGTCTGACCTCCAGCTTTTGAGTGATCTAGAATGCAGCATGAGACTGACCTGACCACCAGCCATGTGTCCTGAAGAATACCAATGCCTGCAACCCTCTTAATCCATCACCCTCTTCTCTTGCCTCAGGGATCCCACGGCCTTCCTGGGAGAGCTGGAGAAAAAGGAGACCAGGTGACTCTTTTATATGTCATTCAGACATATTCTTACAGTTGCACTTTTTTATGTCATTCAGAAAGTTGGCGAACACTTGACATTGCATTTCAGTGTATTTTAATGTGTCAGTGCCACTCCCCTAACTGAGATGAGATATTGACGTACCTATTCTCACAGGGTGTGCTCGGACCAGAGGGTTTCCACGGGGTTCCAGGGACGCCGGTAAGACGCCTGAATCTTTTGTCTCTCCCTCTTTCTCAACATAGCTCTCCACGTGTGTGTTTCATGTCCTCACTCTGTCTCGAGAGAGACTTGTATGTTTCTCCCTTCCCGTCTTCCTACTTCCACCCCTCTTTGTATGTTGCATTGGGCTCTAGGGTATACCAGGAGTTCAGGGACCACTGGGACCTCCAGGGAAGCCAGGCTGCAACGGGACAGAGGTGTGACATCTGTTATTGAAAGAGCACAGAAAGAGTCCCTTTCTCTCTCTCTCTCTCTCTCTCTCTCTCTCTCTCTCTCTCTCTCTCTCACACACACACACACACACACAAACACTATCCCTAGATTAATTATCTTAACATGTCTAGACACATTTCCAGATTTGTCAATTTGTTAGCCTGTCAGTGGGATTACTGAAGTGGACAAAGAAAGCAGAGGATTGCGGACATTCCCTGTGTCAGATGGGGAATATGGTAACTCACCATGATGTTTCTGCAGGGTGAAAATGGACATCCGGGTACCCCAGGACTGCAAGGCCCCCCAGGAAATCCTGTAGGGATTTTCTGTTTTCTTGCTCATTGTGACATTCATTCGTTTCTTATTTATAGTTACTGTGGATGGCCACTCTAATCTATACTTGTCTCACAGGGAGCACCTGGATCAGCTGGCCTAAAGGTATGGCTCTTACCATCTCAGATTTAGAACATGTCTAATGTAAACATGAACATGAATATTTCAATGACTTTGTGGATTCACTGTCAAATGTATCTGTTTTTGCCAACAGGGTGAATCTCAGCCGAATTTATCGACAGGTCGTAAAGGACAGAGAGGGCTTCCAGGACCTGATGGATTGGTAAATCTCTCTCTCTCTCTCCCTCTCTCTTTCTCACACACATTTTTCTCATTTTCTAGAAATGCATATCAGGCATAAAAACGTACAGAGATTGTGTGTGTCGTGTGAGCGTGATGTTCTTTTTGTCTGTGTTTTATCATGTAGTCATGTCTCCCTCTTGTCCTCCTCTTATAGAGCACTCCTGGTCAGCCAGGGGACGACGGTGACCCTGGGGATCCTGGACCTCCAGGATTGAAAGTGAGTGAGCCAGCCGTGTTTGACCTGTGTTTGGGTATACTTTATCTACTATATACTCATTCAGTCACACTCAGGGCCAGATGTACTGGGTTTGGGTATACTTTATCTACTATATACTCACTCAGTCACACTCAGGGCCAGATGTACTAACGCCCACCTTCAGGCGTATTTGTTTTGCAATGTGCACGTAAAATCATGGTGAGGTATGTACAAACAGCAATCTTCCATAGCCTACGTGCACAAGTAGTTTGAGTAGAACTACTGATCTTCATTATCTCCCTGCTTGTTGACATCTTAGTATGTATTGTATCATTTCATGATCGCTAAACGTTAAAAACGATTCTTTTTAATGTTGTCATCAGTTAACTTCATTCAATTGCGCTTGTATGTAGGCTATGCCATTCAGTTGTGGACATTCGTATATTGCGGTAGGGGGCGGAGAAAGGCGCAGATTACTCGATGAAGTGAAAGTTTGATAAATACCACATACACATATCACAACGTATCTGCGGTTTGTCCCTGGCGCTGATAACGCTACGTTCGCAAATGTACGTACATCTGGCCCTCATTCACTCACTCACTCTCTCACTCACTCTCTCACTCACTCACTCACTCACTAAATAGCTATCAGTTTACATCCATCCATTGTCTGCTCTCCATTTGATCCATTATGCAATACAGTTTTTCACAATTGCTAGAAAAAAAAATTGAAACCTTCCACTCTTTTCTCAAAACTTTAAAGACAAACCCCATATCTCAAACTACATTCATGAAACCTCTGACAACTGCAAAACTGAACAATTGCCTCACAACAGTTGTACTGTACCTGTGCTCAAAACCAAACAATGGTTTTGAGCAGTCAAACAAATCAGTCAAAATGAAGACACTACTGAGCAGTCACTACACACTACTTAAAAAATATAGTGTTCAGGGCAGGGCATATAGCTCCAGGAGCAAATTGTGTTTTATTTGTGAAAACTGTTTATGGTTTTTCCAAAAGAGTCATTGAAGAGTGAGGTAACTGAGCATTTGGCTCAGAGAATGGGGTTTAGTGTTTTAGCAATTGTGAAAAACTGGAAAGGAGTACAGTATACAACAAGTCAAGTAACCAGCATGCACTTGGACTAACATGACAGGAGCAATTTATAATGTAAAAACAATTGTACACAATCAATTGCATGAATGTGGTGAAATTGCAGGAATAATGAGATTTGGTTTTTATGATGTGATGCATAAGTGACTAAATCATGTGGAGGTTGAACAAGTAGTTTTGAGAATTGTTAAGCCTACAGTAGCTAAGACTCAATTGAGAATAGGAATTGATCTGGAGACACTTCGCTCATTTCCGATTTCCAAGCAGTGCAACTAGAAGCAAAATTAAACTCTAATTGGTACATTAAACACTTACAGAGTGTTTTTGGACAAGAACATAACTTACAGAATGAAAAGTTTCTGTCTCACTGTTATGAACAACACAGTGAAAATGCTGAGCCATGTTGTCAATATACTGTAACAGTTTACTTTGGAAGCATTTTCTTATGAAAATGCCCAAGACTGACGTTTTTCTTTTGGGCATATATCAATTTCATATGTCATACCGGAAAAAAAATAACTGTCTTTTTTACAGTAAAGCAGTTCTTTCCCAAAAGTGTAATAGAAAAATGGCACAATGATATTTGACAGATTGCATGACTGGTTTAACACTTTTTCATATGACTCAAGCAATGAAGTAATACCTAAATGTTTTGAAGGGAATATCTATTCAACAGAAAACGTGTATAATACCTACATTATATGACATGACATTAGCAACTGATAAAAAAAACAGACAAAAAGACAGTTATCCTTAAGCAATTACATGGATTTGCTAAAGCATTTGCTGTTTGTTTAAAAGTAATGAGAAATCGCTTTTATGTTGTGAACAAGTGACTAGATGATATAGAGGTTAAACTTTGAGAATGTTAATTCTAATCTGAAAAATGCACCAAAACCAAAACTGTAATACTGATGCCATCAGCGCAGCCATTGGTAGCACTCAACACTACTAACCGTACTCCTCTGTCTGACAGCATATAAGCCTGGCCCATGCCAAATAAGTGGTTGTGATTGGTTTCTGGGTTTTTTGGTGATTGAGAAATCATCTTGAATGGAGAGATCGCCTGACAGACCTGCAGAGCAAATTCAAATCTGCTCATAGATTCATCTGGATTTACCAATTGTCTGTTACTGAGCCAATTTCATTGTGTGGTTTACAAACCAATTTTACATTTCATTCAATGTAAAATGGACTTCATCCCTAAACTGTTTGACAGCATGTATGACCTGATTATATGACTATATTTTTTTCATTAAAAAAACTGGGCCATGTGAATATGTAATCTTAAAGGTCTCACCCTCTCTTGCCATAGGGACAACCAGGGTTCTCTGGCAGACCAGGACAGAAGGTAAAAGTGCAGTAAATGCAAGATTATGCAATCAATTGATAATAATAATAATAATAATGATGATGATGATGATGATGATGAACACTGTAGTGGCATATACATGTATATGCAGGGAGTGTGTTCCTATCTTCTTTTTTAAGTGGGCACCTTTGTGTGTGTGTGTGTGTGTGTGTGTGTGAACAGGGTGCTGAGGGAAGTAGTCCAAGTCTTGCTGGACCTCCTGGAAAAAAGGTCGGGTCTCTGTGTTTCCCCAGTCTCAAAGCTAGTGCTCTCACAACCACCCCAGTTCCCAGGAAACAGATGTTGTGTAGTGTGTACTTTGTTAAAGTAAACAGTAGGGGGCAGCGATTTGGCATGCACATGCTAGACAATTACAAAGACACTTTCCATTGACATACTGAACCCACACACCATAATAACATATGTGTTGTCACTGTCACATTCGTGAAATCATTAACTGTACATTAGAATGTACATTCATTTGTGTGTGGTTTGGCTGTGGTATATTGCTTTGTTATAGTCTATTGCTGATTGCTCTGTTACAGTATATTGTGTTGACTGCCAGATCTTCACTGCTCTTTGCTGTATGCTGCTCTTGTGTGTTAGGGACGCAAAGGGCCTCAGGGCGCTCCTGGACCCAAGGGCTCCATTCAGTTTGTCAGAAAACCACCGGATGTGAAGGTAACAGAGACCTCTCTTTCTCAGTGAACCAACGCTCCACTCAGGGAATAAATATCCAATAAAATGATTGACTTCAGTTAAGATATGTTATTATGAGGGTGCAGTTCCTCCCCTAGAAAAAAAAAGTTGTTACATGTTAAATGTTGTGATGTTATTCACAGTTAAGAGTAAGTTGTAAAACATTTTTGCTATATTGATAATATTGGAATCACTAGTGTACTGTAAGAGCGAGTACTACACTTTTGTCACTGGATCTTGGAATATTAAAACAGTATTTCAGTATTTCTTGACAGGTATAAATTACATGCATACAGCATTCCATTGCAATATCTTTATCTGACTACACATTCTGTGTAGGTGATCTGTATTGTGATGAAATATTGTCATGTCATGAATAGGGCAACCTGTTGTCAGACTGCCATAGTCCACGCCTGTATGAGCGTAACCATGACTGTAGTGTGACTGGAACTGTAGACCATCTAAATCTCTTTGCTTTAACAGGGTGACACTGGAGATATAGGTGACCATGGTTGTCCTGGGGACCCCGTGAGTACTTTGTCTTAATGCTAACTACCTCTACTTCACATAAATGTATAGTAGTGTAGAGAGGACTGTTCATTTGTAGGCTAACTGTGAATGTTTGAATGAGAAGGGTTATAGAGGTTGACCAAGTGCTTGTTTTGGACTCCACAGGGGTTGCCAGGGTCCTCTTCGCTGAAGGGTTACAAAGGGCAGAAAGGTGAAATTGGACCTGATGTATGTATCTTTTCATTCTATGCCTTTACCTTTGGGTTACGCAGCTGAGATACCAAGCTATATAACCATTGCTATGTTAGATTGTGAAGGTACTAGTACCTAGGGTACAGTGGTGGACACTGAACATCTATACTCATATAAAAGTATAAAGCATTATTAATATCCTTATTTCATTAGATAAAGCCGGTTCAGTGGGCCAATCAAACATTGCCTTAACAAAGAATTGCCTAGGGTTGATTAGGCTACTCCCACTATTTACCCCTCTCTCCATCTATATTATTTTCTCTCCATTCCCCTATCTATCTCAGAGTGGAAAAATTAAATTAGCCCACCTTAAAGGGATATTCCACCATTTGGGGAATTACACTCATTTTAGTGTGAAGAATTACACTTTCTAACTTGAGAGAAGACAAGTTTTAAATAGAAAAATTACCAAAAATCTTAGTAACTTTTAAATGTTATGCTAGCAAGTGAGATGCTAATCGTCTCATCCGATTCAATGCTAGACTGGAGCTAAAAGTGGTATCGCCAGACTCAGAGAACGGCTGGATGAACTGGAGAAATGTAAAAATCAATTGTTTAACTCAAGGGGAGGTGGAAATGAGTGTAATTCTCCAAATGGTGGAATATCCCGTTAATGTAACCTTCTGATTTAGAGCAAATCTAGGGTATCTCAGGTATATGGAAAATGTTGCTGAGTAAACAGTAGATAAATGGCTCAAAAACATAGTAATGAGTTAATACTTATTAAACTCAAACTCATTAATAAGTAATGAGTAGGGTAGTAGTACAAGCATGTGCCTTACAAGTAGTGCATTACTACACTACCCATGTAATGTCGATGTGTGCTGTTTCAATAAAAAATATTTTGTTTCTGCTGGTGTAGGGAAAACCAGGAAAAGATGGTGACATTGGACAACTTGGAACATGGGTAAATTGTTGAGTAGGCTTATGCCTTATTTTTGAACCTGCCCTCCCCACAATATAATTGGACATGAATGCCATTCCAAAATAGAGATCAGCAGAATATGAAGCTCACTTCACCACACATAACCTGAGTCTACAGTTTCACCGCTCCAGCTGTGGTACCTGCTGGCCTTGGCGGCCCACCTCCTCCCTTAACCTCACCCCTCCTCCTCCTCTGTTAGGGGATAGGTTGGTATGCACACAGATCCTGCTTGACTCTTGCACAATTCTGGCAAGGCATTTCAGGACCCTGGCCAGGGATCTCTCCAAACACACACTTCTGCTGGCAACTTGTCATTTCGTTGGATAATAGACCCAATCTTGTGTCGAGATCAGACATCTCTTACTGTAATAACTTAATGGGCTGTCTAAGTTTATCATGTGGGGTTGTGCTGTAATTTACTGTTACGTGCCATGGAGTTTGTCGATAGATACTGCATACAATGCAATACTTTTGATTCATTTCAAACTGTAATTTTATAGGGACTGAAAGGAGAACCAGGCCCCTTTGGATTAAAGGGATACGATGGGCCTAAGGTCAGTGGTCCAGTGGTGGCATGACTGCGTATTTGTACTCCATGACTATGCATATTTGTGCCTGTAATGTCAATCCAGTGTGGGCATGTATGAGTCTGTATTGAAAAGAAATATTATTTATGTCATGCCATTTTTCTCTAGGGACAAAAGGGCGACCGTGGTCTGATTGGGGCTCCTGGTGACGTGAGTAGCTCACTGATAAAGATGCCGGATCAGATCAGGCTGGCCATAGCAGTTTTGATTATGCAATGTGCCTGTGCTGGTAATGGTATGATGATGTAGTCTGTACCAAAGAACATTTATTGTGTCACTGAGTGCATGTGGATGATTTTTTTTCTTTTTACGTCGACTCGGTATAACAAAACTGAAGTATCTATGAAAGCTTAATTTACTAGATGTGGACATGATTATTGAATTAGGTGTTGGTACAATTTAAATGAGTAGCACAGTGCTCCCAATCCACAATACACTTGCTCCTAATCTCCACAGTTGGTGGGTGCAGATTATACCTCCATCAAAGGTCGGACTGGAATCCCTGGTTACCCTGGACAGCCTGGATTACCTGGACCTCAAGGTTTAAAGTCAAGTTTCTCAGTGATTACTGTACTGTACATCCATATACCGTCAAGTGAACACCCATGTCCACTATGACTATTTCATTTATTTTCTCACTTTGTGTAGTATTTGTCTGACAAAAATGTGTATAGGCGTTGAACTTTCTCAGCTAAATGATGAAATTGTGAGGAATTCATGAGGATCCCGCATCCAAAAAGTGTTCAAATGCACTGCAAAAAATGCCTTTCCAAAAATAAGAAAAAAAAAATACAATTTTGGGAAAGAGGGACTTATTTTAAGCAAATGTATCTGCCAGTGCAGCAAGAAAACGGCACTTGTTAAGTTTATTTAAAAGGAGAAAAAATATCTAGGGACTCAGGGATCTAAAAAGTCTTGATAAGTGGACTACTTAAACTAGCAGAGCAGCAGTAGAACGGGTAGTGTTAGCTTAGCAAAGGATACAGACTAGACATCCTCCACAGAAACCAATCTCTGTGAACATCTTGTAGAACATTTAGACAACAAACACTTAAATAAAATGGACATCTGTACACGTCAGAAATGTTCACAGAGCACAGAGTGCTTTAACAAAACCTACCTGGTACAGAGGCATATAGCCTGACGAGCCAGACCCACATCAAGATGTAGGATCTGGGGACTCACCATTCGCAGTGCTCAGTCCGAGGGGCGGGATAAATGGTTGTCTTTCAAATTCCCTCTGCACGCAATAGGATAGCGCTACAACTCCTCCCATGCGTTTTCCCACCAGTAGAGCTAGTTGGCTAGTTGTTCAAACTTTTGCCAACTTAAAAAAAGCTTAACTCGTGTCACGCTGTTCCCCAACAGCAACATCCATCTTCTTTGTTTTCAAGTTCTAGCAGGGAGCCAAACCGTCGCAACTCTGCCATCATTATGTTAAGCCCGCCTACAGACTCTATACACAATGTAATTGGCCTGATCAAAGTTTAATTTTACCAGCTCGCAAGCCAACGGAGAGTTGCTAGACTACCCATTTGCTGCTGCTAGGGTGCGTCTAGATTTCTAGGCACTGACTTCAGCACAAAATGGATCAGCCTGCAGCCAGTAGTGTTCTTTAATCTTCTTTTCATTTGATTCAAATAAAGCTATGTGCTGTTTCTTCTTTAGGTGTGGATGGTTTTCCTGGACCACCAGGACTACCGGGTAACTACAAACTGATAGATTGCTGAAGAGAATTTCATGTTTGCTGCCCATGTATTCATAGGAACTTTTACCTTCAATATATTCACACAAACACATACACGCACGCACACACACACAAACATGCACACTTACTGTGACTGACTGTGCACCTGTAATCTGTAGGTGGGGCATCTTTCATCCATGGTCAAGGACCTGACGGGCCCAAAGGTGACCCAGGAATTAAGGGAGAAAGGGGTGATCCTGGACACACCCACTATGGAAAAGAGGGCTGTCCTGGCTCTCCAGGACCTCCGGGACCTCCTGGTGACCCAGGCCCTCCCGGGCCACTTGTTCCAGGTCTGATGTAGCTCTGTACCAAGCTCAGAGCCTCTGTTAAGTAAGGGATAATGTATAGAACGCCGGTCATTATAGGAAATAGGTCCCGACAATAGGTCCCAGCGCAGCGGAGGGGTCTTGTTCCACTCTGAAGGGACCTATTTCCCGATAATGACCGCCGTTCTATACATTATCCCGCTTATTACACAGCTACTTGCCAAAACGAAACAATACACACCCCACGATATGACTCTTTAGCCCACATAGCCTAGGCTATAGCCTATTTGTTAGCCTACCGTTTCATCGTGTCTTTTGGTGAGAAACAAATACTTCGCAACAGCACACGCTGAACTTGAATCAAACATTCTTTAGAACACAGCTGATCAACAGTCTGCTTTCACTTTTGAATGAAGTTCCAGTCCTTAAAGGAAAATTCCGGTTTTTAGCACTTTAAGGCCCTTTTCTGGTTTGTTTTGGATGAACTAGAGTGGTGGACACCGAAAATTTGACGATTGGTCCTGTCTCGACTTTTCTGACTCGTTTTGAATCGCCTTTGACTGCTCAGGGTGGCTGCCAACAGGCATACTGTAGTAGGCTACTCAAACATGTCCTAAAACAACCCTTAACGTTCGTGAAAAAACTGTGCAACTTACTGAGTGGTTAGTGGTGTTTCTGTTGGAAGACTCATTGCATGTTGATATTACTGCGCCACCGTCTATGCTTCAGGTTCAAATATTGAGTGGAAGTTTATACACAGTTGTAAGGTGTCTGAATAAATAGTTACACAATAGGCCTAGCAAATAAGACGGCTGGAAATCATACATTGCGCCGATATATTTGCTTTTAATAGTCAACGAACAACACTAACCACTCGGTGAGTTGCACAGTTTTTAAAACGAACGTTAAGGGTTGTTTAGGACATGTTTGAGTAGCCTACAGTATGCCTGTTGGTAGCCACCCTGAGCAGTCAAAGGCGATTCAAAACGAGTCAGAAAAGTCGAGACAGGACCAATCGTCAAAATTTCGGTGTCCACCACTCTAGTTCATTCAAAACAAACCAGAAAAGGGCCTTAAAGTGCTAAAAACTGGAATTTTCCTTTATTAAGAAAGTAAGTAATATGAAAGACGTGAATTAGAAGCACGAAGCCCATTTTCCTTGACAGCGGTCTGGTATACAGTACTTAGCAGCGGTCTGTTATTGAGAATTAGCAGACCACCGAACGTTAGGAAGGCCCATTCAAGTGAATGGAGCATTTTGCACCACTCTGAAGAGCCGTGTAATAAATAGAATAGAAAGCAATTTAAGCTCAAGTAATGTATGCAAACAACAAACAAACAAAACATACAGACAAAATATGCACAGAAATACTATTCATTCAACGTGTCTAACATACAGTACCTTCTCCTATCTCAGGTCACACTTGTCATCGTGTGGGTATCCCTGGCTTCCCTGGACATAAAGGCTTAACTGGTCCTCCTGGACCTGATGGCCTCTCAGGATCACAAGGTTAAGATGCCACCTAGCTCGACGTGCCTCACAAAAGAAGCTACACAGCTACATGTTAATTTTCTACATGTAATACGGAATTGACTAGCTGCATCTAGGACCCTACTTAGAAATGAGACCATGCACTGTATACATCATTTTAAGTGATTCCTTGAAAATCTAACCTATCAAGGGTTGTGACAAGCCCTTCCCAGCCTTAAAATCTAACCTATCAAGGGTTGTGACAAGCCCTTCCCAGCCTTAAAAGACTATAATTCGATTTTGCTTAGACAGAAATGTAGCGGCTTTAGCTTTTTAAACAACCTCATAATGGGCTTTGAGAATGTTTATTTTTTGTGCGCCACACCACAGGTGATAAGGGTGACCCTTGCAGGTGTCAAGATCGAAGACCCTGCGACGATGTTGGACCACCAGGATCTGTAGGACCTCCTGGACCGCCTGGTCCCCATGGTAATGTTTATCAGAAGAGCCCTTTCATTTTAGGATATAATCACACTCTCCTGATTAAAGTCAGATACAGTAAAGCAACAATACATAGACAAAACTAAATTACCATGGGTTGCTTAGTAGTAGGGATGTTTTGTGGAAAGCAGGTTATAATATTTTCCCATGTAGATGGTAGATGATACATGGTCTTATGAGGGATAAACTCATCTGCCGAAGTCAGTTGGTTGTTTTCAGTTCGCCAGTTATGGAGGAAAAAAATCTGTAATGGCACTTTATCTTGACCAACATACATTGTAACAGCTTTTAATTGTAATGATTTTCATATACAGAACCATTTGTGTACTGGTGACCACTGTGTTTCCAGGTGTGCCAGGGTTACCTGGAGTCAAGGGAGACTATGGTTTTAGAGGCCCTCCAGGTCCCCCTGGCTTACAGGTATAGTAAGAAAATCCGATGAAGCAGAACATTCCTTTCCAGTTCAGCTCTCTTCACTTCAGCTCAGTTTGTTTCAGTCTTGTGTTTGTTTCGGTCATTTTGTCTAATGTGCCGAGTTCCACAATGAAATAAGATATGTTGAAATGACCTTGAGTTTCTTGGCTGATTTCAGGGTCCACCTGGTCCACAAGGCAACCCAGGGATCCCTGGGTCCAAAGGCGATGGAGGAGGTTATGGCTTTGCGGGGATAAAGGGGGACAGAGGCTTCCCTGGCTCTCCAGGTCCCCCCGGGAGGATTGGGTTGTTTGGTCCCCCAGGACGTCCAGGCCGCAAAGGCCCACCAGGCCCAAAGGGTGACTCTGGATTCGTAAGTGCCGGCAAACCATGCCACGTGTTGTTGCACCAGTTGCACAAGTACCGGTACTATAGAGCTGTTTGTATTCTTTTACAACCTCTATAACTTTTACACATTGAATGTGCCTGGTGGGGTGAACAGTTTAGGCTTGTTTTTTACATGTGTCTCGGGTGATTGATCACAAGTGGACAGCTGACACACAAGGTGTATCCAAGGTGTACAGCCAGAGATGTTGCTGACCAATTGTGTTTACCAGTAGATTCTATAACTGCATCAGAAGAAATGTGTGTTTATACTACAATACATATGTGGACAAATGCTTCCCAGACCACCTGTCAGTGATTTGATTGGTTGAATCACCATACATCTTTGTGGATGTTTACATATGTGTTTATTAGGGCTGACCTTTTATGATTAGTCCTCTCGAGATGCGTTTTAAAGCCAAATGATCAAAACTGGATCTTTGTCTTTGTGTCCACTGCAGTCTTGTGTGAATCTGAGAGGAGATCGGGGCCCGAGCGGGTTCCCGGGGCCAGCAGGACCTCCGGGACTGACTGGACCTGCAGGCCCACTTGGGTACGGAGCACCTGGCTATACTGGGTCAAAGGGCAACATCGGTGTGCAGGGTTTGCGAGGACCTCCAGGGAGCCCAGGTGAGAAAGGGCTGCTAGATGCACACTCACACCTAAGAACAACACACACACACACAGCGTTTTTAGCACATGCGGCTGTGCCAAGCCAAGGTGTGCCAAACCAATTTGCATTTCTATTCTAACTTTGACTGTGCTGCACTGCGCTGTGCCATGCTCATTTTGACCCTCTCCTGGCTTGCAGGACAAAACTGCAAGGTGGCATTAGGACACTGGGAGAGCAAATGCTTCTGTACACTCATGTACAAGCAGAGGACACAAATGTTCACTAACACATGCCTAACTATTTGAACAGACACACATTCCGCTTTTTATGTATGTTTTCATACATGAATATTTTCGCCATTGTAGCATGTATCAAGCAGGCGCATCAGGTTTGAAATGCAGTTAATTAATGCACTGTTTAACTTTACAGGATTGGACAACTCCTTTTTTCTCTCATATTTGTTTATGAGATGTTCACATGCAGATGCACAGAAAGTACAGTATTTTATATGCATAGTTCTGGCCATTTATGGTTATATAGTAAGTGCCCTGTTACCATGCAGGTCAGAAGGGGGACTCTGCCAAATGGATTCCTGTGGTAGGAGACCCCGGACCGCCAGGAAGAAGAGGATCTCCAGGACTCTCTGGGCCCCCAGGTCAGAATGCAAGGCATCATAGATTGCATAGAATAGGGAGTAGGGAGATTCCTTATTCCCGGATAAGGATAATAATTTCTTAAGGATGATAAATTCTTCACAAATTGATTTAAGGTATTTTGCACAAGGTCATATTTGGTTCAATATAGTCATATTTTTATTCACAGTTTATAGTCATCCATGTCTATGTGATGTTTGTATTTTAATGACAGGTTACCAAGGCCCAGGAGGCCCTGCAGGAGGAGCTGGTCCTCCTGGGCAGAAGGGAGAGCCTGGTCTCCTTCAGTCAGCATACCCAGGACCACCTGGACCTAAGGGCAACAAGGGCCAGCCGGGGCTGGCTGGTCCCCACAGGACTGGACCCTCCGGCCGATCAGGAACTCCTGGGCCTCCTGGAGCACAAGGAGCGAAGGTCTGAGCACCACCTCACATAGGTCCACGCAGTGTCTTGGGGTCTAGCCAGATGCAGCAACAAATGGAGATGACTTGAACATCTCAACATACAACATTCTCAAAAGTTGAATCAGATGTTGCAGCAAACCACTCACATTTTTTAGTTCAACCTCTATGTTTCAGTACCAAATGCTTTGGTTGTTTCTGAAGTTCATGTGGCTCAGAGCATTGATCAGAGACAATTAAATATGAGGGAGTCAGTGAGGACTAAACACAATTGGTTCATGCTGTACATTGGCATAAAATTGGCATTGGTGTAAATTGGAGAGATGCTGAGTCCCATGATTGAGTTTTGAATGGTACTGTCACAACTCAGAACGGGAATCAATTGCAGATCAGAAGGATTTATTCACAAACAGTCCAGCAGGCAAATCAGAGTCCAGGTACAGACAGGTTTCGTAAACAGGCAGGTAGGCAGACAGATACAGACGGACAGGTACAGGCAAGTGATCCAAAACCAACAGGCAGAAGACTTCCGTCAAAAACAGGCAGGGTTCAAAACCGGGAAGAACAGTAAACTATAATTTCTCTTTATGCTAGTCTCACTCACGTGGCAGTCAGGTAGCAAACAGTACATACCATGACGATCTGACAAAGTGAACTAAAAGGGCAGTGTTTAAATACTCCACAAATCAACACAAAATGAGAGACAGGTGAACAGAGAAATTGGAGGGAATTGAACAAAGGCAGGAAGTTGCCCAAATAAGGACATGGGTGTGACTCCGGGCACATGACCCAACACATGGCTACAAAAATAAAGTCTAGAATTATCACACTCCAACAGGTAGGGGGAGACAAAAACAACAGTCCATACAAGAATCCTGACAGTACCCCCTCCTCTACCAATGCCTCCTGGCGTTAACCATGGAAGGAGCAGGGTGCTGACGGTGAAAGTCTTTGATGAGCGAGGGGTCAACAATGTTCCGGGCAGAGACCCAGCTCCTCCGTTCAGGACCGTAGCCCTCCAAGTCCAGGCACCAGGTACTGGTGGCCCCGACCCCGACGGCGGACGTCGAGCAGGCGGCGGACTGTGTAAACCTCAGACCCATCAACGAGTCTGGGGGGTGGCGGGGGTTTGGGGTCGGGGTTGAGACCCAGACGCTTACACAGGAAGGGCTTGACATGGGACACATGGAAGGAGGGGTGGATGCGGTGGAGGGCAGGAGGTAGGTTCAGGCGAACCGCTGAGGGATTGACCACCTTGGAGATGTGGGGGACGTCACCTTCAGAGGAAGGTCACGCGTGGAAAGCCACACCCGCTGCCCCTGGGTGTAGTGGGGAGCCCTGATGCGGCGACGGTCTGCCTGACTCTTCGTTCTGGTCTGTGAGCGAAGAATGGCGGCCCGAGTCCGCCTCCACGTTCTGCGATAGCGTCGGATGAATGTCTGTGCTGATGGAACCCCAACCTCCTCCTCCTGGGCCGAGAACAATGGAGGCTGGTAGCCGAGGCAGCACTGAAACGGTGACAGGCCAGTTGAAGCAGATGGCAAGGAGTTCATAGAGTACTCCACCCATGGCAGCTGAAGGCTCCAGGCTGTAGGGTCCTGTGACATCAGGCACCGCAACGCTGTCTTCATCTGCTGGTTGGCTCGATCCGACTGGCCATTTGACTGGGGATGAAAACCTGAGGACAGACTGACTTTAGCACCGAGAAGGTTGCAAAAAGCACGCCAAAAATTAGAGGTGAACTGGGGACCTCTGTCTGAGACCACATCCACTGGGAGCCCGTGTAGCCTGAACACATGCTGCACGAGTAAGTCAGCGGTCTCTTTCGCAGAGGGTAGCTTGGGTAAGGGGACTAAGTGCACGGATTTGGAAAAGCGGTCGACAATGGGGAGGATTGTTGTGTTACCGTGAGAAGGTGGCAAACCAGTGACAAAGTCTAGGGCGATGTGGGACCAGGGTCTTCTGGGTACTGGTAAGGGTTGGTGGTTGGTTGGATGGTTTATTCCGGGCACACACAGAACAGGCCTTCACAAACTCACACACACTCCCCTCCATAGCAGGCCACCAGAAGCGTTGCTTGATTAACGCAGTGGTATGTCTGACACCCGGGTGACAGGCCAGCTTGGATGAGTGGCCCCATTGCAGGACCTGGGGACGCACAGATTGTGGTACAAAAAGACAGTTAGGAGGGCAAGCCCTGGGGCCAGACTTACCAGACAGGGCTGTGCGGACAATGGTCTCAATATCCCATCTAGCAGCTCCTATGAGGCACTGTGGAGACAGGATGGTGCTAGGTGCAGGAGCAGGATCCGAATCCAGGAACTGACGACAGGGCATCCGGTTTAACATTCTTGGACCCTGGTCGGTAGGACAGACAAAAGTTAAACCGGGAGAAAAACAGAGACCAACAAGATTGCCTGGGGTTTAAACGCTTAGCCGAACGGAGATAGTAGAGATTCTTAAGATCGGTCCAAACTAAAAATGACTCCTTAGCTCCCTCCAGCCAATGACGCCACTCCTCTAAAGCTAACTTTACTGCCAATAGCTCTCTGTCTCCAATGTCGTAGTTACGCTCAGTGGGAGTGAGTTTGTGGGAGTAAAATGCACAGGGATGGATCTTCTGATCTGCCCCAGACTTCTGAGAAAGAATAGCACCCACCCCAACATCTGAGGCATCCACCTCAACGATAAACTGACGGTCAGGGTCAGGTTGGCTCAAGATCGGGGCCGATGTGAAACAACTCTTCAGGTCATTGAACGCTGCTTCGGCAGCTGGTGACCAAGAGAATTTCACCCTGGAGGAGGTTAGAGCGGTTAGGGGAGCAGCCACATACCACGAACCATAGTTGCGGATGAAACGCCGGTAGAAGTTAACAAACCCCAGGAATCTTTGTAGCTCCCGCCTAGATGTTCGGCGCTCCCAGTCGGTGACTGCTTTTACTTTCGGACCATCCATCTGTACCCCTCCTGCTGTGATGACATACCCCAGGAAGGAAACAGTCTCTTTGTGAAATTCACATTTCACCACTTTAACGAACAGTTGGTTCTCCAAAAGAGGCTGCAGGACCCTACGGACATACTGGGAGTGCTGGTAAACAGACGGGGAAAAAATTAAAATGTCATCTAGATAAACAAAAACAAATTTGTTAAGCATATCCCTCAGGACATCATTAATCAGACCCTGGAAAACAGCTGGGCAGTTGGTGAGACCAAATGGCATGACTAGGTACAGTACAAGGACAGGACAGTCTTCCATTCATCCCCCTCCCTTACTCGGACCAGATGGTAAGCACTGCAGAGATCCAACTTGCTGAAAATCTTGGCCCCCTGCAACAGCTCAAACGCTGAGGACATCAGAGGCAGAGGGCAGAGGGTAGTGGTTCTTCACCGTGATGTTGTTTAGGCCCCTATAGTCTATACAAGGACGCAGGGCGCCGTCCTTCCCTACGAAGAAAAACCCGGCACCAGCAGGCGAGGAAGAGGGGCGGATGATACCGGCAGCTAGTGATTCACTGATGTATTTGTTCATAGCCTCGGTTTCGGGAGGAGACAAGGAATAAAGACGGCCCTTAGGAGGTGACGTCCCAGGTAGAAGATCGATGGCAAGGTCATAGGGTCGGTGTGGTGGCAGGAAGGTTGCACGGGCTTTACTGAACACGGCCTTGAGATCCAGGTACTCAGGTGGAACATTAGACTTATCCATGGAATCATCTGTGACTGGTGAGACTGCAGACAGGGGGTAAAAGCATTCTTAAGACAAAATGGGCTCCAGCCTAGGATGGTGTTATTAGCCCAATCAATATGTGGATTGTGCTTTACCAGCCAGGGTCGGCCAAGGGCAATGGGAGCAGTCGGTGAGTCTAACATATGGAACACTAGGTTCTCTTGATTGCCGGAAATGAGTAGACTCACCGGGGGTGTGACATGGGTTATCTGGAAGAACCTTACTCCGGTTAGTGCTCTTGCCTACAGGGGTGTCTTCAGTTTGGCTGAGACGAGGTGTAGCTCAGAAGCCAGAGAGGTGTCCATGAAATTGCCATCAGCTCCCGAGTCAATAAGTGCAGACACGAGGTGGGAATGAGCTCCTGTAATGAGCGTGGCAGGGACAAGGGTACGGACGGTAGAAGAGGGATGAAGAGGAGTGACGCTCACCAGTAATCCCCCCTCTATGGGTGAGCGTTGCCTTTTGCTGGGCATTGGGCGGAGTAATGGCCAGGCTTACCACAATACATCCAAGAATTGGTGTCTCTCGGCTGGGGACAGATGGGTACGGTCCACCTGCATGGGCTCTGGTACGCTGGGGTCTGTGGCACTGGCAGGGATGGGCGAGGGACCTCTGAGGAGGGTGACCTCAGAGGAGGGCGGAACTCTCGCTCCCCGGTGCGCTGCTTCAGGCGTTTGTCCACTCGGATGGCCAGCTCAACGAGGTCATCGAAGGTAGTTCGATGGAAGGTAGTTCATGGGTGACGATCTCATCCTTGATGGCCTCAGAGAGTCCATAGAGGAAGGCATCATACTGGGCATCTGGATTCCAGCCACTGGTGGTGGCAAGGGTGCGCAAGTCTATAGCATAGTCGGAAGCAGACCTCTTGCCTTGACGGATCTGCAACATCATTCTGGCGGCCTCTCTCCCATGCACGGAGCGATCGAAGACCTTCATCTCATCTATGAATGCCTGATAGCTGAGACAGACTGGGGAGTTGGAGTCCCAAACCGCAGTTCCCCACTCTCTTGCACGGCCCGTCAAGAGAGTTATTACATATGCAACCCGGGACTGATACAACGGAAAGGTGGCGGGCTGCAGCTGGAACACCAACGAACATTGCGAAAGGAAAGATCTGCAGGTTCCTGGTTCCCCAGCATAAAGTGCAGGAGCTGGCAGTCAGGGCTCTCAGAACGGGTTACCAGACGGGCCGGGTGGGTCGGGCGGTGTCGGCAGTTGAGGGTGGGGTGGCGGCACCAGGGCCAGTTGGAGCTGCTGCAGCTGGGCAGACATGTCTGTGATGTTGGTTGTGAGGGCCTCCAGAGACCTTTGAACTGCCGATTCCATCTTGGTCAGATCGTACTGTCACGACTCGGGAACGGAATCAATTGCAGATCAAAAGGATTTATTCACAAACAGTCCAGCAGGCAAATCAGAGTCCAGGTACAGGCAGGTTTCGTAAACAGGCAGGCAGGCAGACAGATGGACGGACAAGTACAGGCAAGTGATCCAAAACCAACAGGCAGAAGACTTCGTCAAAAACAGGCAGGGTTCAAAACCGGGAAGAAACTATAATTTCTCTTTAAAGTAGGGCTGTCAATCGATTAAAAAAATGTATCTAATTAATTACATACTCTGTGATTAATGAATCTAAATTAATTGCATATATAATTTTTGCTGTGAAAGTATTTTAAATATTTAAATTCAAATGAATCACAGATATAACCTAGGGGTCACAATGAAAATAAATTAACACTCCCCTCAATGTCAACACTTATTTCTTTGCATTGATATGCGACTACAGAGTTGATTAACTCCGGTGATATGCAAATCCGTGCTGCAGACATTGCAGAGGACTTTATTTTCAACACTTTATTTTTTATCAACACCATCAGGCCGTTTTTTAAAAGTAAATGTTCCAATCAATGATCCAGGCAGACGTTTTCTTCTCTCTCCTTCATTTTACAGTCTAATTTTTACTGACTAGAACGGCTCGGGGTCAAAGGTCATACGGAATCGATTAATCTGCACTAATTTTTTTAATCAGTTATTATTTCTCAAATTAATTAATCGAAATTAATCAGTTATTTTGACAGCCCTACTTTAAAGAGCTTCACGCTAGTCTCACTCACGTGGCAGTCAGGTAGCAAACAGTACATACCATGACGATCTGACAAAGTGAACTAAAAGGGCAGTGTTTAAATACTCCACAAATCAACACAAAATGAGAGACAGGTGAACAGAGAAATTGGAGGGAACAAAGGCAGGAAGTTGCCCAAATAGGACATGGGTGTGACTCCGGGAACATAACCCAACACATGGCTACAAAAATAAAGTCTAGAATTATCACACTAAGTACAAAAAAGAACGCGCACATCCAGATTCAAACAGGTGCTGCACCAGAATACTTCAGAAATAAAAAATGACGTTAGTCCGCACACTGAGAACTCCTTTTTAAAAAAGGAGTTCTCAGTGTGCGGACTAACGTCATTTTTTATTTTAGAATTATCACACTCCAACAGGTAGGGGGAGACAAAAACAACAGTCCATCCTGGACTGTAGACAATGAATCCTGACAATGGACAGGTAGACAATGTTTTGTGTATTGTGACCAGGGATTAGAAAACAGCTACCATTTAGAGGAGAGGCCTTGGAACACTGGAACAGGAATGAAAAAATAATGTTTTTGCTCAGAACGAACCCGAAATGAAAATCATTCTGTTTTCAGTCCCTGATTGTGACTGGTTGTACATGTATGCTCATATAGAATGGGATGAAATAGCATGGTAGTCCTCTTTATTATGACTCTATTATTACATCCACAGGGAGATGCAGGATATGGGGGCCCAGGACCAGCTGGGCCTCCAGGCCCCACAGGGATAGCTGGGGACCCAGGGCCACATGGAGACAGTGGGCCACCAGGCAGGCCAGGAGATCTGGGAACCCCCGGCTATCCTGGAGGACCTGGAACAAAAGGTACACCTGTGCCCCCCCAGCAGCATGGCCACACACAAACCAATGCAACCACCAAGCTAACACACACAAACACACACATGCCATGATGCCAACTGCTCCGTGTGTGTGTGCGCTTCTAGTAAGCTCACTCCTCCAACTGCATGTGTGTGTGTGTGTGTGTAAGATAGAGAGAGAGAGAGAGTGTGTGTGTGTGTGTGTGTGTGTGTGTGTGTGTGTGTGTGTACACTACCCCTGGATGGGTAAAATGCAGAGGACAACTTTACTTAAGGCCCACACACTCTCTCTCTCTCTCTCTCTCTCTCTCTCTCTCTCTCTCTCTTTCTCTCTGTCACACTCAGGGCCAGATGTACGTACATTTGCGAACGTATCGTTATTAGCGTCATGGACAAACCGCAGATTGTGAAAGCTGTCAGACCCAAGTTTCCGTCGTATTTATCAATCGTTCAATCCTTAGTGTAAATTGCGCCTTTCTCCGCCCATAAACGTAATTTACGAACGTCCACAACTGAATGCCAGCGCCTACATACAAGCGCAGTTGAATGAAGTTAACTGATGAAAACATTAAAAAGAATCAAACGTTTAGCGATCATGAAATAATACCATATATGATAAGATGTCAACAAACAGGGAGATAATGAAGATCAGTAGTTCTACTCGGACTACTTGTGCTATGGAAGATTGGTCAAATCTAGCAAGTAGGAAAGTTTAAGTGAATGACGTGAAAGTGAAAGTAAGACATTGCTTTTGATAGTACAAAGACTTACAAAACTGATGCTCTAAATAGCGATTCTGTTGTCTTTGAAAGGTTCTCTTATTGACGCATTGAACTGCAATTTGGATTAACACCTGCTTTTGCAAGGCGGAAGTATTTAGGCGCAGAATAGACGTGCGCTTTCAGGAGCAGTCTTTGTACATACCGTGGAATACATAATTAGGCGCTCTTTATCTTCCCCTCCCATCTTTTTACGCTAAGCTCCCACTTTCCCCTGGATCCTCCCATGAATGCATATGTATGACATGAACAACGCAATCTGCCACTTTCAGCTCCCACGTCAGGCAGTTTGCGCTTTTACATCATTGCGGCCTGTTTGTACATACCTCGCAATGATTTTACACGCACGTTGCGAAACAAATACGCCTGAACGCGCAAAAGCATTAGTACATCTGGCCCTCAATGTCACAATAGGGTCGATATTGTAACAAAGAAGAGAAAAAAAGTTGGACGGTTTAGAAACAAAGTAGCACATTTATTTCACAACACTCAGAAAACATCACAGCTCAAAGTGATCTCCTCTCACTAGACTGCAGAACAGAGGCCATTTTTATCCCAAACAGACACGCCTTGAGCCAGGTTTTTCCCAGGTCCAATTATGGACGTCAGCATCTGAGGGAAGTTAGATTATTTATTTCCTATTATTTCCTTTTCTCGATCTCTCTCTCATTCTCTCTCATCCTCCCCCATTGGTCTGTCTCTAACCCAGGGGATAAAGGTGTTAGGGGTGCTCCTGGTGAGGAAGGGTTCCCTGGAGACTGCTCTGGACGTGGACAGCAGGGGCCACCTGGCCCACCCGGACCTCCTGGGCCCCACGGCCTCCCAGGTGACTGACTGTGTTCATTCACACATGATAATGTAGCCATCTACATAGTCTTTCAAGCAGAGCTTTTGTTATGTTCCACTGAGGTCCAGTGCCCTGTGTCTCTGTTCTTTTATTGCTCTGGTACTCAGTGCTACCAGAATGTTCTGTCTGACAATGGATGCACAGTCAAATAACGTGAGCACACACACAATGCTCTCTACCCAGGCCTACAGAGGACTCTCTCTCACTCACTCTCTGTTCAGACACAAACACTGCACATACAACCTGAGACACAGCAGAGCGGATAGCATCATCACCCACAGAACACGTTTTTTCAATAGCTTCTTCCCTGCCACAGTCAGACTGATGGCGAAACAAAACTACTGAACATGTTAAAATAACTCACACTACCTCACTCAAACTGACATGTGCAATATGTGACATCTGTGAAACAGGATTATTAGTACTTGTATTTATTGTGTAAATGTTTTTTTCTATATATTTATTATTGTATTTATCTTCTTTATATAGTGTTTTTACCCCATAGTGTTGACTCTGAGAGCACCGCATAAGAATTCCAATGTGTCTGAACTGCTGGTTCAGAACCTTGACCTTGACCCTTGACACAAACATATACATACACACACCTTTGTGTTCTCAGGGCCCACGGGTGAGAAGGGGTCTTGGGGAGCCGCAGGTCGTCCTGGGTTTGGTTTGCCAGGTGTCCCTGGACTCCCTGGCCCGCCGGGCATCACTCTACCAGGATCGCCCGGCTACGTCGGATCCAAAGGACGTCCAGGGAGAGAGGGGATTCCTGGTGCCAAAGGTGTTGATTTTGCAATGCTTAACATAGCTACTGTCTTTACAGTGAGAACAGAAACTTTGTATTTACATGCTTTTATTTGTGAAAGCTTCTAGCACTTACAGTACATCTACATCTAGTGCAATGCTTCCATTCAGTTCACTTGAGTGCTGTATTTTACATGGCATTATGGTATTTCTGCTGACCGTGTGTCCCCAAATGACAGGGCTGACTGGAGATCCGGGTCTACCAGGGATAGGATTTCCGGGGCAGGATGGCATTCCGGGCCCACCAGGACCACCAGGTCCTAGAGGTCAGATTTGATCTTATATGATGCAAATGCTGTCTATGTCTTGGGAAGTAAATTAAAAATATGATCTTATAAGTGGGGTAAGGCCCAGTACAGTATCTCTAGTATATATTGAATATATATATATGAAGGTTGCTGCCACAAACTCGTCCAACATTCCTTTTTGACGTTCTCTTTCAGGTTCTCCAGGGGCACCTGGTTCTAAAGGTGCCAGGTTTGATGGCATGCAAGGGGAACCAGGTCCAGATGGTTCCCCAGGCCCCATAAGTTCAATACAGCCTCAGAAAGGAGACACTGGTCCACCAGGTGAGAACTTGAAAAGCTAAATACAATTGGGCTGGTTTTCTATACATGAATCAAATGCTTTTTCTCAATGGAAATCTCCACTGAAGATCCCATTTAGACCCATATTTGGGATCAGTCCATGCATAGGAAGCCCAATGTGGTCTCATTACTGTAAGTCTCTGAACTGTCACATGGTGTATGCTTGGCTGTGTCTTGGATGCTGTGGTGTGGCATAGGTCACCCTGGCTTACCAGGTGCCAAAGGTGACAAAGGACACCCTGGAGGACCTGGCAATGATGGACGAGATGGACGCCCAGGGCCCCCAGGGCCTGCTGGTCAGTAAGCGTGGCTCTAAAGCCTTAAAGTATGTAGCACTATGAAGCATGCTTCAGATGTGTGTAATGATATATGATAATTTGACTAATGGGGTAAATACACCTGTGGTTCCCACTACCTGCCCAGGCTACACGCTCTATAGTTTTGTGGTTGGGGATGGACCAGTTGGCATGTTAGCAAGCCCTCTGTGTGCTTTGTAGGTAGTTAGTGCACGAGTTGTATAGCACCACTCCTTATTGCTGGTGTGATCCGTGTGTGTCATCATGTGATCAGGGCCTCCTGGTGATCCTGGCAGCGGTGGGATTGGACACCCTGGACCACCTGGGCCCAAAGGACAACCAGGGCTCATCGGCTTTTCTGGTGAGATCCTCTCTCTCTCTCTTTCTCTCTCTCTCTCTCTCTCTCTCTCTCTCTCTCTCTCTCTCTCTCTCTCCCTTTATCTCAGTCTCTCTTTTTTTCTGTCTCACTCTCACACACTATGTAATTCTGTCACTGACTCATTCATTTACTAATTCGCCGACTCACTTACTTACTCACTCACTCACTCACTCACTCACTCACTCACTCACTCACTCACTCACTTACTCTCTCTCACTCTTACGCACATACAGTATAACCATGTAGGCATGCACACACAGTGAACAGCAACACCAATATAAAGGTGCTTCTCAAAAAATGTGAATATAGTGGAAAAATCAATTGCCCTTCCCAGACTAGGAGATTAAATGCTCAGGAAACCATTGCCAGTGTTTTGACTTTATTAGCTGATTAGAGCTCTTTGATTTTGATAATGATATTTAAATTTTTGAGGTGCACCTGTAAGTGTACACCAATATACGTGCACATCAATATAATAAGCACCGCTGCTTTGTTTCTTGAGTGTGTTCTTTGCTGCTGTTGAGATAAAATCCCCATGTGGGCTCTTGATCTCAGGTATAACAGGCATGAAAGGGATCCCAGGCCTACCTGGCCCACCTGGACCCAGTGGCACTCCAGGTTATGCTGGACGGAAGGGGGAACCGGGAGAGGCCAGAGGAACTTATGGCCCTCCTGGACCAAAGGGCCCAAAGGTGAGCGCTCTCTGAAGGACAGAGAGCATGTGGTGTGTTTGAATGTGTATGCATATGTCTACGTGCAGCTGCTTTATGCCTATGTGTAGAAAGACCTGAGGTGCGTTCAAATTCGCAAACGTTCGAACGTTTGTACACAGGTTTCTGTTTGTCTTGAGTTTTTGGCGAACATTTGCAAACACTCGCAAACAGTCTGAGGAGGTAGTTCTCCGCGAACATACAGTAGACGTGAGCTTGAAGAAGGTAACAATGCAATTACAGTTACAATGGAATGTTACCACCAAATCGTTCAAATTTAACTGTTTAGAAAAACAACGTTCACTAAACGTTTAGTGAAAGCACCTCTGTTGAACTTAAAAGTGTCTGTTTGTTTGTCTATTGAGCAGGACAAACAAAGGCTCAAGACATATGACTTTAATTCAGTTGACTTTCAGTCCATAATATCATATTTACTGGGTATCAGACACAGATAAGAGGATACCAAAAAATAGGTTTACAAGTTTTTTGGCAAACAACTCAGTTTGACCAATTCCTTTTCATCATTGGAAAAGGTATCAGCTATTTATGGCTCAGCTTCCCACTCTCCATTGAAATGTCTCGAATATAATACTACTTGAAGAAAAGCCTTTGTGTCCATGTGTAGGGGGAGCCTGGATCTGGCTGCGCTGGTTTAGGCATGAAAGGTTCGAAAGGAGACAAGGGGGCTCCTGGATCATATGGACTACCCGGATTGAAAGGATATTCTGGAGAGCCTGGGTCCCAAGGTAAGAAATGACTTTCAGTGTCAAACAAAAATTACAAGTCAAATAAAAGACCATTTTATTGTCATCTCAGCTATGCATACTTGTGTACAGGTGGACAGAACAGTGTTCCTTGAGTTCTAACAGTGAAAAATGTGGCACACAGAATGTATATTTATAATACAGCTTAGTAAAGACTTCATAGTTCACAGGCTGTAGTTCATAGTCCACCTTTCACAACACACATAATAGCACAAAGATACAATATGAAGTAGAGAGATTAATCATGAAAGCAACATGTATAGCACATAAGAGTAATCTATAGGTTGCCCCTGGCTCCCAATCAAAGTTTAGGATGTCCACAAAATGACCACAAATCCCCTGCTTCTGAGCACCAGGATTGGTTTGGTTCTTGTCATTGTTGGTCCACTAACCCTCTCTGACTGTGTCTGGAGTGTCTTCTTCCTCTTGTCCCCTGAGGGCTCCAGAATAGTGCCAGTCTTGAAATACATTCAGTAACCAGGTAACATCTCATGGGTAATGCTGTAACAATATGAGGCCATTTTCCCACTGCTCTGTTCCTCACTGCACTGTGATTCCAGCCACCGACATGCGTGTCCTTTGTCTTTCCATTACACAACATTGTGTGACTTGCCACTTACCCTACTGGCACACATGTAAACTAAATAATACAGCATTTCAATATAGGGAAATGGTACGAAACCCCTGAGTCTGCCGTGACAGACAGAAAATGGAACAGTGTTTCACAGTTATGCAGTTTTGGAATTGGGAAAGTGTCTGTAGAGGTGACTTATTGAGCGTTGACTTGTGACATTGTTTCCAAAAGCAAAATAATTTAGTTTGACAAATATTCCATGACGGTTCTAGCAGTTATGTACCTGGGCTCAGATAAGATAACAAAATAAGAGTTGAGCCATAACTTCTTTAAAGATGATATAGAATGGAAAACCGTTTTACCTTTGTTGTGTTGAATAAGAAGGGGTTTGTGCATGGCCACAAAGCTACTAAGTTACTAAGCTAGAACTGGAAACACGGTTGATGATTCCCAAATATCAGACTTTGAAATGACCACTAAAATGAGCGAATTTGAACAAAGACAGACTGTGATGCAAATACAGACTGTGATACAAACCATCCCCCTAACCACTGCCCCCTTCCATGTTACGTTACCAGTTAAAGATTTAGGAAGACTAATTTGATAGCTGCATATAAAAAAGTGAGCATCAATGGGATCCTCTCCAGACGGACCTGCAGAGCGAATTCAAAATTGTTAACAGATTTGTCTGGGTTCACCCAGGCTAATTGGGAGTTGTTGGGACATACACAAAGCATCTTCTCTGAACATATACTTTTGTAAACCCTCTGGTTACCAATTAAAGAAGGATATAACCAAATCATAATCCAAACAGCTGGTTTGTTGAGCAGAAGGAGAAAACAATGGCAACTAACCAACTGGACATCAGTATACTCTTGCCTGAATGGTGAGAGATCAGCTTGGGACACTCTACTCATTCTGACCTTCATGTGTGTCCTTCTCTAGGACCCTCTGGCCCACCTGGACAGCCAGGGACATCAGGAAGACCTGGCAGGCCAGGGAACAGTGGACCACCTGGACAAGTTGGTAGGTTGTTCATATGGTTGGACAGGAAGGAAAGTGAGATCAGATGACCTCATAGACTTCTTTCTTACTGACAACAGTCTTGTGATCTAAACATGAAATAGACCATGTTATAAATATATATTATACGAAGAGCAAACAAGCATCTATTTGAACCCCTGAGTGCAGTATACTTCCATATCAAAGATACTTTTACACCAAAGCTTTTTCACTCTTATTTTACCATAGTAAGGTTTCAACAGAGGCTTTGGTAATGAATTCCTGTGATTTTTGTAAACAGTTATTGTCCACCCAGACACACATCACTGTCTTTGTACCCACAGGAGTGCCCGGCCCTCCCGGACTCGGTGGTCCCAAGGGCATGAAGGGAGATCCTGGGCGCGATGGCATCCCGGGGTGGCCAGGGCCCAAAGGAGAGTCAGGTAACACACTTCCAGCCTTTCACTTTCTCATGTGCTGTATGCTTTACATGTGCAGTGAAAGGAAGTCATGTTTCGCCACAGTCAGGCACACACATGATAGCATAAGGTTCATAAGGTTCATAATGCCTTTTATTCACCAAAACGTTCTGTGCTGTGGTATTACCAAAACTGCAGAATTTAGCTGGGCTGAAGTGGGCAGAGCTACAGGAAACTAAAATGTAGGCTTGACATTAATGCCCAGCAGTGGACCATGCTCTCTCCACGCATGATGGAATAAGGGTATATACTGCCTTGTCTTTTTTCACAAGGATCTGGACCATACCCGCATGGCCCAAGAGGACCGAAGGGCAGTCGAGGTGGGTAACATGTGCACACTGCTTCTTGACTTCACCTTAATTACCCCAATAAAGGTAGCTCCTACAACTATTAGAATAGTTCCTACAATGTTTATACTCATGGAAGACTAATTATTACATTGTGTTGTGTCTGCCCCAACAATGAGCTTTTTGATCATCACTCACTTATTAGAAAAAATAAAGTTGGCAAGTACAGACAGATGAAATGTAGAAATTGGTGTGTTAGTAATAGTAAAAATAACCTCAGCCTTTCCATTATCTCTTTCCTCAGGACCCAAGGGTGATCCAGGCCCTCATGGCTATTCACAAAGTGGACCCCCTGGACCCTCGGGTGATACCGGGTTACCAGGACTTCCAGGACCGCCAGGGCCACCAGGGCTAAAAGGAGACAGTAAATGCTGTAGGGATGGCGAGAAAGGACACCCAGGCTACCCTGGGCCACGTGGACCACAAGGTGAGAGGGAAATTCATTTAACTCATCAGGTTCCGTTGCTATGAAAAACACCTTGATCTCTTCACCGTAATCATCACAGCAAATAATCCTTATGGTGCTTTGAGCTTAGTGAACACAACCTTTTCAAAGCAATCCTATGAGCAGAACCCCACATGACAACATCATGATTTTTTTTTTTTTTTTTTTTTTTTTTTATTATTATTTGACAGAAAATAAAATCTAAAATAGGTAGGGGATGGTACATGAAAAAAATATCTAAAACAGGTAATGGATGGTACTTGAATACAAATTGTTATGCAAGCTGATCTGCTCTGTGTTTAGTTTCCCCCCATTCATGACTAAATGTCCTCCACACCGCAGGGTATCCTGGCCCTAAAGGGGCTGCTGGGCCTCCAGGTCCAGGAACTCAAGGACAGAAGGGAGACGTGGGATATCCAGGACCTCCAGGGCATAAAGGGGCTCCAGGGAGCTTTGGTGCACACGGAATACCGGTCAGTTTCCCTAATATGAACAGAATGTAGGAAATAGTGTTTAAAATGATAGCACAAGTCTTCTTCACTTGATTTCATTGAAGTCAAATGTCTTTCGTCTGTTGCATGGTGTCAATTCAGGCTTGTGTGTATTTCTTACAGTATGTTCATAGTTCTTCCAGATGACAAATTGTCATGTATTCCTTTCTATGTAATCCATAATGTCTTCCTCACTGTGTAATATGCAGGGACGGATCATGGCTTGTGCCAAGTGTTCACGTGAACAGGGGCCCTGAGCCAATGGGGGCCCTCGGATTAAAAAAAATAAAATATTGCCATGAATTTAGGCTAGATTATGCCCGGTGCTTCTGTCTGTTAATTTGCGGCACAAACTGAACCACTCGTGGGTAGGTGAATGAAGTGGATTCCTGCAATGTTCATGAAAACAGCATAGCGATTGGATAGCCTAATAAATCGCGACTTGTTGTAGGCCTAACAGTAGCTTATATCGTAGCAAATAGCCTATGGTGATGCCGATGACAAATTTAAAATAGGCCTACATTTATTTCACTCGTCTTGCTGGAGTGAGCGTATAATGTGGGCTGTTGCACAAAGAAATTAATTAGGGAGATGATCTGCATCTCCATTTACCAAACGCTACAGTTTTGCTAACATCTTCACTGTTAACGTGAAAAATGTCTCCATGCAAGGTAGTGTCAAGCAGCAGTGAAGTGAAAACCTTATCATGCAGGTAGCCAATGTTCACGTCACCTGAGTCAGACAGAAAAAGGGCCCTGCTTGCTCTGTCGGTCCATTTAATGAAAAAGGTTGGGAACCCCTGCTGTAGACTGTTTAGACAGCAAAGCACACTGGGAGATTACAGCCTAATAATAAAAACAGCTGCTGGAATTTATTTCTGTGTGGGCCTGAGTTATAATATATGACATAATGTACTACATTTTCATTGTGCGAAATTGTGCACCAGCCTGCACAGAAAAAGCAAAGAGAGACGCGCTGGCTGCACACGCACATCACGTGCGTCGCCGTCAGGGGGAGGGGGGACCTTTTTTGATATTGTGAACAGGGGGCAATATCTGTTTAATCCGTCCCTGGTAATATGGATAGTTACTTTTGGGGTAGAGTGAGTCATCGTTTGAGCTCTGATTGGCTGATGACGTTGTGTGTTTCACAGGGGTCAGAAGGTCTCCAGGGTCCCCCTGGGCCTAGGGGTGATCCCGGACGGCCCGGGTCCCCAGGACTTCCAGGTAATGTCCATAGGTCACAGGGTCATCACTCATTTAATTCTAAAGAACAGAACTGCTGAGGCCAACCTAAGATTTGTGGGTGTGAGCGTCTAATCATCCATCAATGAACAATGTAGAAGTGAGATCTGTTGTAATTTCACCTGGCTGTACATTAAGGCTGTACTGTAATTTATGTGTACAATATTATTGAATGAGGTCTCAATCCTTAATCCTGAGTTGCCATTTCATAGGTTCTCCTGGACCGTCCGGTGTGATTCCTGGTGTTAGAGGTCCTCCTGGCAGTCAAGGACCACCTGGACCTCCAGGCCTTCGGCCCCCGTCGTCGATCATACAGTACAAACTCAGGCCTGGCGACATGGGCCCTCCAGGCGGGCCTGGCCCGGCCGGACCACCCGGCTACGAGGGACCGCCCGGGAGTCCAGGACGGACAGGTGAGGCACCTTGACAGTCCACTCGCAGCAAGTTGTTTGCCATGCTGCAGTGCAGCGCACACTTAAGGTGAGCGAGTGAGAGCAATCCCAAAGGGGCTCCAGCTCATTAAGCTAATACAGCATCTGACTGAAAGCAAATCAGCTTGTGTGTTCTCAAGTGCACCCAGCTGAGCCCTAATCCTCCTAGATGTTGTTGAGTTTGACCGATTGAAGGCGGTTCTGAGTGGTTCCTGACACGACATTGGAATGGCATGAATTTAGATAACCTGAATGTCCTTCTGGCTGACAGGTCCTGCAGGGCCAAAGGGCTTGCCTGGCTATGTGCGCCCAGGACCTCAAGGTTTCCCAGGGAAAAAAGGAGACAAAGGACCTCCTGGCACCCCAGGTATGAAGCACACGTACGCTGACATGGGCTATAATGCAGGGTAATAATATATGTTTAGATGCAGAAAATATGTTGTCATATGCTATAGCCGATTTTCTATGATCATGTGAACACAGGACAGGTGTGTATGTAATATTTGTTGAGTGTCTTGCAGTTGATATGCATATGCCCTGCCTATTGATGTGCAGCATGTCTGCCTGTGTGTCTCCCCTCAGGCCCTATTGGCTATGCAGGCCCCCCTGGTCGGAAAGGCCAGCGAGGTCCAGCCGGCACTGGACGCTCGGCGATCCCTAATGTCTTCTTCCTGGCTCGACATAGCCAGAGTGCCCGTGTCCCTGACTGCCCCTATGGCACAACCCTTCTGCGCAGCGGGTACTCCCTGCTCTTCGTCCTCGCAGGAAAGAGAGGTCATGGGCAAGACCTGGGTAAGACGCGGGCCAATACATGCATGTCCACACACACGCACACGCACACGCACACGCACACACACACACACACACACACACACACACACACACACACACACACCTCTAGTATACTTATCTGTGTGTAATTTTCTTCTTGTCAGGTGCCATGGGTAGCTGTTTGCCCCGGTTCTCTCCCATACCTTTCCTCTTCTGTGAGCCAGACTCCACCTGCCACTATGCTGATCGCAGTTACAGCTCCTACTGGCTGTCCACAGACAAACCCATGCCAATGAGCATGGACGCTGTCAGTGGAAGCATTCTGTCGGAATACATCAGCAGGTCTCCAACAGCATCTCACAGAACACACACACACACACACACTTCTTTACATACATTTGATTATGCACAAAGTCATGATTTTATTTTATTTTTAAGCAAAGAAAGCATGATCATGACAAAAGAGAACTTTTACACCCTCATGCTCTCTCTTTGGTCCACTCCCTCAGGTGCTCTGTGTGTGAGACTACATCTAACGTGATCGCCGTCCACAGCCAGTCCGCTGACGTGCCTGTCTGTCCCCTGGGCTGGCGTTCGCTATGGATTGGCTACTCCTTCGTCATGGTAAGAAAGCTGTTAGGTCACCGTGGCCATTTTTTTCAACTTCATACACAGGATGACACAGCCATCACCATCTATTTTGTCCCCGCTTACACACACACACACACACAAGCACATGTCCTCCTCTTATCTTATAATACATATCCTCCCCTGTATCTTTTTCCCTATCTATTTACCTGCTCTTCTCTTTTGTCTGGTCCTCATTCCTCCTCTTCTCCATTCCATCTCTCTCTCTCTCTCTCACTCTCTCTCTCTCACACACTCCTCACAGCAAACGGGTGACAGGGCTGAGGGCTCTGGCCAAGCCCTGATCTCTCCTGGCTCGTGTCTGGAGCACTTCCGCCAGGTGCCCTTCATCGAGTGCCATGAGAAAGGCACCTGTAACTACTTCCAGGATGCCTACAGCTACTGGCTGGCCACCCTGGACCCCCGACGCATGTTCAAGTGAGCATACGCTGCATGTGCATCAGTAGCTAGCACAGCTGCCTCCCAGTTCAATATTAAGGTGCCTTGTCAACATGCAACATGAGTTTGTTTTTGTTGTCTATGTGCTTTCACAGTAAACCAGTGGCCAAGACTGTGAAGGGTGAATGGCTGAAGAGTGTCATCAGTCGCTGCAATGTCTGCATGAAGCTAAAATGAGACATTACACACACACACATACACACACACACACACAAACAAGTACACAAACGCACTCGCATAGACACACACACACACACACACACACACACATTGTAAAGACAACTGTTTTTAACACAGACACACACACACACAAGGGTGAATGGCTGAAGAGTGTCGCTGCAATGTCTGTATGAAGCTAAAATGAGACATAACACACACACACACAAACACACACACACACACACACACACACACACACACACACACACACACACATATTGTGAAGACAAATGTTTTTATGAAGTCATGGTCAGATTTGGAAATCAGATAGTCAATAATGAGTTTCAGTGAATTTCTGTCATGGATTTGTTACTGTAAGCCTTTCTTAGTTGTATGGTCATTATAACTAACATGTATACATTTGCTTTAAATTTTATGAGGATTTCTTTGTCTTTGTTATGTCCACATGAATCTTTTCATTCTGTATTAGGTGTAAAGCAGTATTGTCTTTATCACTAGCAGGTTAGACTACTGCAATGCACTTTTCACTGGTCTATCCAAAAAACATCTAAAGAAATTGGCACTCATACAGAACTCTGCGGCTAGACTTTTAACTAAGACTAAGAAGAGAGAACACATCACCCCTGTGTTGGCTGAACTGCACTGGCTCCCTATTTCCTATAGAATTGATTTTAAGGTTATGTTAATTACTTACAAAGCTCTGAATGGCACAGCACCTTCATATATCTCTGAGCTTTTAATATCTTATCAACCACAAAGGAAACTTAGATCATCCAATTCTAATCTTTTAATCGTACCCAAAGTGCTCCACAAACAAAGTGGAGAAGCTGCTTTTATCCATTATGCCCCCAAACTATGGAACACCCTGCCTCTGTACATCAAGCAGGCGAGTTCAGTAAATATTTTTAAAAAAGATCTGAAAACATACCTGTACAGGAAAGCTTTTAGTTAACTCGTCTTATCCTGTAGACTACTTTTTCAGATTATTCTACATCTGCTGCTATTGGAGGGCGCAGCCAGCCAGAAGCAGATGGGCTCCCCCTATTAAGTCAGGTTCTGCTCAAGGTTTCTTCCTGGAATATGGGAGTTTTTCCTTGCCACAGTTGCCATATGGCGTGCTTGTGGGGGGTAAGAGGGTTAAGGCTGCCAGTCTTATGACATGTCATTTTCTATATTTTTGATATGTTGCTGAGTGGATCATAAACGGCCCCAGCAATGAAGAAATGTGATTGATAATGACTGACTGACTATTATTTTGTTACATGCTTCAAATGTAAAGCACTTTGAGCTGCATTCTGTGTATGAAAGGTGCTATACAAATAAAGCTTATTATTATTATTATTATTATTGTACTTGTAAATAAAATTGCTGTCATGTTTGGGACTAAAGTCTTTGACTTTGAAGCTTAAAAAGTTGTGATTGGGCCATCTCAGGCATGTGACCATTATCAATGTCTTCATTATAGATATCGAGAATGTTGCTAGACATGTTGCTTAACGAGACACCACACTGCTTTCTCACATCCTGTTTTATATCTACAGTATTATACCGCCTTCAGAAAATTTCTTCTAAAATGTGCAAAAAAGGTTTTAAAGAATAAATTCCACTTCAAACTACATGTTGATTCATGATTCAAGTCAGTTCCATTCACACCTGTTGATCACTCTTTAATCTTGTGTATAGTGTACAGTATATTCAGTGCTCTGATGTGTCATTTTATAGTGAAAGTGCTGTGTAACGTATTGTATTTCATTGTTAGGTTCCATTTAATAGAGGGGCTTGGGTGAAGGGTGAGAGGATGCCATGTCCTCTTTACTCTCCCTGTCACTGAGAAAGCTCATAATGTCTCCATTCCCGTTGGCTGGATGGTGATAATCACAAGGCCAATTGGCCCCAGAGGCGCAGTAACCTCGTGCCACTTGCTTATTCCCAGTTATCAATCTCCCCACAGCACTGACACGGAGCAATGGGAAGTGTGCCCATTGGAATGTCATAGTACAAGCGCCTGATTCAGAAAAGCATCTCCTCTATGGTGTGCAAACCTCTCGGCACATGCAAAAGTTCAGTATTTATGGTCCGCCAAGCGCTTGTCTGGCTAAGACTTTTTTTTAATAGTGGAATAGCATAGATGCGCTCCGACTTGCAGCTGCTTGTCCTAGTGAGATTAACATTTGTATGTTGACGTTCAAAGTGTTTTGAATTATGCTTTCACTTGAATATTCCATGGGGAAGTTACTAGTGACAGTCTTTTGTCTATTATGTCTGGAAAGAATGTCATGTAAGTGCATGTAATAGAATGCAAAAAGTATTTTTTATGGCATCAGTTACAAATTACCATAATATATGAATGTTACCAATCATATAAGATTTATATATTTCAAAATATATCTGCTACTTAGCCACACATTGTGCTACCAGATTTTTTTCTTTGTGGTCACACATGCATTACTGTTGGCATTTCCTGGAAAACATGTAGTCCCAGTTTAATTGTAATAAAAATCACAAACTGGAAGCACATTCCATTGTTGAGCCATGATGAAAGGGCCATTTCTGTGACTAAGACATATTTCCAAGAAACATTTACCCGTGCTATGTGCATCCACACAGATTTTATGACCAAGGCATTTCTTCCATGAGGTCACAGAAAAATTACCCGTGTGCCATTAACGCTAATTAGCTTATGCAAGGTGACTGCACACAGGGGAGTCTCTGGGGACGTAGTGTAGCACTAATATTTGTAGACTTCTGGCATCATTGGGCGTCGGTATGTTGTGATGTCTCCATGAGGCAGAACGCCAGTGCCACACTCCCATCGTCGGCGAACCTTGTCAAATTAGGGAAAGCATAATGGAAAATATCGTACAGTTTACCATACCAATTTACCGACAGCTCCTCGTGGATGGCATTACTTTTTATGTTTGGTTGCGTTTGTTCTCATGGGATGGCACTGAACCATGTAATTGTGTTTTACAACTAACTTGAATTTTACTATGACGTCATGACACCTGTATAAAGCCAGCTGCAAGGCCACATGTAGCATCACCAAATGAACCAAACTTTCCACTGCAATCCCCATTTCGCCTTAGATACCACAAGGATGCATACTTCTAAGATTCTTTGCGCTGCTATCATGGTCTGTCTGTCTTTGATTGTTGACGGAACGTCCTTCGGTCGTTCACAGATGCTGTCAAAATCATTTGGCAGGGAATCCCTTCCTGGTCATAGAAACAAAGAGGTAAGCTATTTAAAATACATTTTATTAAGTAGTGTCGCCTTGTACGTTATTTGTAGAAGGGATCACCAACTTCCTGGAATCCCCATATGGAGCTCTCCAGGGTGCTGATCAGGTTCATTCTTTTTTGCGAGTTGTTTAACTTTGAAAGGATCTGGATTCTTAAATAGTAATGGCAAAACAGATCAATGGGCATTTGTTTTAGTCATATTTCGCTTATTTTACTAAATATGGCACGTGCATATCGGGTTGTTTCCATGTTATTACATAAGTGTTAACATCTTACGATAATATAACCTGTTAATAGCAGATCTTGCAAGTTTTGGCGTTTGAAGAGTTTATTGATGGATCAATCAACCTTCCATTGTAGCCTAATGGAAAGAATTTACAGAGGCAGTAACAGTTCTAACTGCATTTCTTTCTCTAGGTATCCACTACATTCAGCACTCTGGAAATGTTCATGATTATCTTCAAGCCAGACAGCGGAACGCGGGCGAGTGAAAATGTAGTCCAAAAGAGTGAGGAAGGCAAGAGGGCGCTGATGAGGCGGGAAGATTCGGACATGACAAAGGAGGAGAGCAAAAGGAAATTCGATAAGAAAGGATGTCGATTTGTGTTCTACTGGAAGTCATGGGCAAGCTGCAAATAATATTAATGGTTTGTATTGCCATATAATGAAATGAAAACTTCAAAATCTTAAAATTGTGTTTTGGTTTTAATTGTATTAAGTGTCACATTAATCAGTATAAACCAGTGCTTTTACTTACACTCTAAAACGGCAAACCAGCAAATACAACGTTTTTATAAACACTAAATGCTAAAAAAAAGAAAATTGGTGTTTTTGTTATACATGAAACAGGCCCTAAAAGCTATTCACTATGAAATTCCATGAAAAACAGAACTCGATAATCTCTCCAGTTATGCCTATATATTTATTTGAAGTTGATGGGTTAAGAAGATTTTAGGTGAAGAAAAGCTATAAACGCTTGTGTACAGTTGACAAATTAGTCCCTAGTGACATCAATATTTAACCCTTTTTGCTTGGGAACCGGCTGATTCCAATTCGGTCAATGGGACTACCAAATCCAGTGTGGATTCTGCTCCTGGGGGTGTTAACTCCAGTCTTAGCAGAGTCTCCTGGCAGACTATCTCTGATACTGGGCTGGTCAGTTGAGGTGCTGCTCCCAGTCTTTGTTTGGTCAACAGGGTCACTTTCAGTAATCCTGGCCAGGTCGGCCTGACTGGTGTGTCTGCTCCTGACCTGGGTGACAGTGGTCTTCGCTTGATCAACTTGACCATTCCTTCTCTTCTGGCCTCCTTTTATCCTCCTGTGTAAGAGAGATGCTTCAGCTAATAAAAACCCACAGAGAGATCTGGTTTCATCTATTATATCTCATGGCTTTGCGATTGTCAGTGGACTCAACTAGAATGTCTCTGGTTTGTTGTTTTGTTTCCATTGTAAGGCTTAACACACTGAGCTGTAACCCCCCATCTTTGGCTAATTGGATTACATGAAACAGGCCCATTGTTTTATTCATAGACCTGGAAGGACAGCGCAACCCTTCTACACGGTGCTAAAATTCCATGATGGCCATTCTATTCATAGGGACCAACAGATGTTCCGTGTGGAGGTTTTATCGGGTAGGGAATTGTTTTGAGTATCCGAGGCTCCACCATAAACAGTGGACATTAATATCTATAATTTGCCCCTGTCTCCTATGAAACAACAGTTGGGTTGGTTACCTTTGTCGGCTTCTGTTGGGGTCCACAGGGCTGATGGATAAGCGGTCTAGTGGCGTGTTACTTCCAGGGAAGCTCTCTGTCCTCCGGGGGGCCACAACGTCCCCTGAATGACTTTGCTGTGGTGCAGTGTCACCCGGCATAATGGGCTTACTGGGCCAAGCATGGGACTCCGACTGGCTCTGCAGACAGAATACATTATGATAAATTGTATGTCAAATTCACCAACCATGTAACAGACTCCCTTTTAACATGCAATAGGTATAAAACACCATCAGAGCCATCAGTTATCCTGGTGTAATTACATTACCATAATGTCCACCCAGCTCCACACGTGAGCCACCATTGAAAGTCCAATGCCTATTATGATCCATCATTAAGACAAGATCACAGAGGGCAGCAGATCTTCATGAATCTAAGGTATCATGAGAGTTCATTAAGATCTGCTGGGGTGCATCTGTGTTTGTACCCCCTCTGTTATAACAGTGGATTTATTTGTTTGATAAGTAAAATTACAGAAATAAACACACCTACTCCTTAGGCACTGTTTCAACAGTTAGGCATTTGATTGGAAAGCTACCTTTACCCACACAAACTATGTTTTTGTTTGTTTGTTTTACATGATACAAGCTACAAGCTAGATGGTCTGTTTGATGCTCATTAGCTTTGTAAACTAATGACATGACCTTGCCATCCCCAGTCAGGTCAGTACGTGTTGCCCTAGCTGAGAGTTGCATGTGGCTGTCTGGGTGTGACTGTACCTGTGGGGGGGTGTCTGGCTGGTCCTCTTGGAGAGGAAGAGCGACCACAGGCAGACAGCAGAGGAACAGCCAATTCCAGCGCAGCATCTACAAGATATGCACATTTACATGCACTGGCCACCGAGACATGTACACTTGGGGACAATTACAGGAAATATACAGGAAAGTAGCATATGTCATATGTAGCTTATAGCATATGTCATATGTCTCACTTCTAAAACAGTGTACGTTCTGACATATCGTACACACACACACACACACACACACACACACACACACACACAAACACAAAGGAAGTTGGATACATAGGGGGCTTAAATCTGCATGTCAACACATCACCTGTACTGTTGCTCTTACGTGTCAGCGACGTGGAGGATGTGCTTTGAACTATCTCCCTGGCCCTGGCTTGCCCCCACCCCTTTGGCAGTGACATGCGCCCGGCTCTGACGTCCCTTCTTCATTAAAAAGGTCAAACTGATGGAAATAATGCGGCTATTTTTGACCAGAGTGACCCTCCAGTTCCCAGGAGCGTCCTCATGTGAGCAGGGACGCTCTTAGCACACAGATCACCCCAATCATCAGTACATTAGGACTGGGCATGTCAAACACTGGTCGGCTGTCCAAGCAGACGGTGTTAATGAACTAAACACTGATTGACAATCACCAGAGATGGCTTAAAGGGACACGTCACACTGATGGCTGCCTGTGTGCACTCTCTCCATCTCTTTCTGGGCTACTCATCTGTAGCATCACAAGCAGAGCAAAAGGGCAGCCACTACATGGTGGGAAACCCCTGGCGGTTTGTTGATAGAGGACACAAGGTAGAGTTTGTTTATATGTACTGGGCATCATATTTTTTTTTAGTTTAGTAGTTTAGTTTTATTTATTTTTTCAGTTTTTCTCTCATCTCGGCTTCTACAATGTAAAGTGCATTCAAAGATAACATAGTTGGATCCATAAGATTTGTTAAATGAACAATTTGGCCTTTCTGACCACATGGATCATATGCTGGAAAAGTCCTCACCATGTCCTTTGAATTAACTTTTTGGTTTTCACACATGACTTCTCACCTACATAAACTCCACACATGATATCTCAGTGAAACTGTCACAGAGTAATAATTCACTGGGTGCAGTTAATGAAAGCAAAATATACATCCAAAATTCATACTGCATCTAACAGAAACACATATATATCCTATATTAATAGATCTTTTCAAATACTAATTTATTTCATATATCTCACAAAGATACAGATACACACACACACACACATACACACACACACACACACAGAAGCATAGACACACAGAGAAACATACAGAAACATGCACCAAAACCTCAAACACAGCGTACCTTCTCTTCCGGACAATCTCAGCTGATGGAATTCCAGTTGTTTGAAATTGTGAGTGTTGTTCTTTCCCTCTCTATGTTCATGTCCGCTTCACCGGAGCCGTTTTATAGGCTAGACTAAAGCCTGTCCACACCAATCAGCATCCTCAGCTCCAACGCCATCATCATTTCCTGTTGTCCAGTGATCTCTGGACGTTGTCTCACTGTCCATGTGACAGTTTGCAGTTCCTAATATTTGTTTATTTTTTTTTCCTCTAGTGTCTGTCTGTGTGCTGCTATATACAATGCACAAGCATGTACCTACGGCTGCATGTGTGCATGTGTGCATGTGTGTGTGTGTGTGTATGACTGTGTGTGTGCGTGAGTGTGTGCGTATGTATGTGTGTCTTCAGAAGTGTGGCTATCTGCTGTCTGCGTCTGCCCGCCCTAGGACATTGATAGTCTCGAGACTGCAGACAAACTGTAAGTCAGGGTGACTGCGGGGCCCCATTCTTTTAATAGATTTCATAATCAGAGCCAGGGTGTGTCTGAACGAGGATGACCTTTCGATGGCTCTGCATGTGCTAATAAAATCACACTCCGAGTGTAAGCAGCACATGAGACGGCGGGGGGACTGCACCCTTCGCTGAGCTGCCAGGGCAGTGGACAGGGGACAGCGGACAGCCCCGTGCGAGAGCCACACAGTCACATCACATGGCCAAAGACTGCACCCGTACCGTCAGGACTCCTGTATATCACCTTTATGTTAAGTTAATTCAAAAATTAAGTTAATGCAAAAAAAAAAGTATAAAAATATTGAATGTTTGCTTGAAGCCTCAGTCAGTCAGAAATGTGTTTTTTAGTAGATTGTTGAGGTGTGTCTTTGGTCCTGTGCAGCGGGCTTTGACTGACACTGAGAGGAGCCAGAGAGGGGGCCTCTGTCTCACCAGCAGAGGGAGTTTATGCTCCAAAGATTCCTGCTAACGTCTTCACCAAAATCCCTGTCTCTGCCTAAAAGTGCCTGATGAGTAAATTCTTCAGTACTAATATGTATGGCAGTTTTAGAAGCATTAATTTGAAATGCTAGCCTGGCGTGCCAGACCGGGTGCGTCTAGATTTCTAGGCTATTGAAACGCCTTTCTTTTGCTTACTTTTACTTGTGCTTACTTTTACTTGTGCTGCTTACTTATTTGGTGCATATTAAATTGGTGTGTCTCTCTCTCTCTCTCTCTCTCTCTCTCTCTCTCTCTCTCTCTCTGTGTCTTTGCATGTGTCTGTATGAGTGAAAGGGAGTGGGTGTGAACATGGAGTATCATAAGAGTTTTTAAAAATATGCATAATATATCAGTGGAGACCTAACTCAATTAATTAGCAATGAAATCAGTGAATGTGTTAATAATTCAGAATCTGCACTAAAGCATGCATAATGGAGAACATGAATGCCTCAATCCTGTAAAATATCACTGACTCATGTCTTTGGAAAATACCATCAATTCCCTCTCCTGTCTTTTTTCTCCGCTTGCCTCTGTTGAGTCTCATTTTTTGGTTTCCTTGGCATTCTCTCTTCCATTCTCTTGGATGTTGCCTTCTCTGACCTCTAAGCTATCGGCATCCTACAAAAGTGAGATGTCTTCAAATGGGACAGCGCAGAGTGAAGGCTTGTCTACCAGCAATGCACTGCATTTTTAAAAGATGCTTTTAGCCTGGGGCGTAGAAAAAAAAAACTTTTGGGTGTTATTGAGCAGAATCACACCTACATGTACTTTCAAAGAGAATGGAAGGAAGCATCTCTGATCTGGCCTGTACCCGAGCCTGTTTGTTAGCTCAGGGTTAGCTCTGCTGTTCCAATGTTCAATTTGTGAATCCAAGTCTCATCATTAACTAAACCAGTTTATTGGGTGGTATACTGTACACCTCATATATTTTAATATGAGTACATGTTGTGATTAATGTTATAGAAATGTTTGTTACAAAATCTGAATCTTATATTATCATGAGGATATTATCTTTATTACTGAATAAACATATGTATGTGCTTTAACAAACAATAAGTTTTGATTTTGCTCAAACTCCACTAACCTGCCATTATAAGCATCATGCTCTAAATTTAGCTCCAATAGCTCAAACAGCTGGCCCTGATGCATAGTTAACTGGACAGGTCTTCCACTGACTGACTCTCATACTGCCCACGTCTTTGATTTGCCTCAGGCATGGTTCCCTAAAGGAGACCAGGGCTTTAGTCAGCCTCTCGGGGACTTGGGGCAAAGGCAGGGCACTGTTGGAATAGCAGTTGCCTGTCCCTCAGACTGTGGGTGGGTAGAGGCCTAGCGATGGCCTGAAGCATATGAGAAAGCACTGTTGCTCAACAGTCCCAATCAAGCAGACTCAAGCGTTTAACAGTTTGTGATTGGAGTTGGAAGGACACCTGATCCATGTCACATTCTTTGAAAGATTAAAGTGTGCTAGTGTTTCTCAGTAAAACACAACTAATAATTTGTTTTAAGCACCTTAATCTCTTGGCTAGTAATAAAAAAATAAGGCACCATTTTTGTTCACAGTCTCTTTAATCCCTACTGTATTTGAGCATTTTTGCCAATTTATCTAACTTTGTTGAATTGAATTGAGTTGATATGTTCAGACATCTATTTCTTACAGTACATCCACTGTATCCCAGTCATTTCAGTTTGCACAGAGGCGTTAAATTAAGTTGTTCATTCTTGTAGGCTTTTGACAACTTTATGTGTTAAACTCTGGTCATTCAGTAGACTCCTGATCTTTGGCAAGAGCCTCTGTAATGTTTGAATGTACCTTGATGTCCTCTTGACTTTGGAATGAGTTTTGAAGAACAACATGTTTGTAAAATGAGCCACTTTAGTGAATAACAACTCTGTGTTTCCCACACGTTTGCAGTGCTAGGCTCAATGATGAAGCCATGTTTATAGAGCTAAATACAAGAAAGTACCAGACAAGGTTGAGGGTTATGTTTAAACCATCAATCTAATCCATTTGGTCCGCATATAGGAAATATGATCCAGCTGAGAACAGAGTGTGGGAAATAACACAATAACAGCCAGACTGGAGAATGGATGGATTTGGAGAATTAGTCACGTTGAGTTATCAGGGGCAGAGTCTGTCTGCCAGCATTCTGTTATGGAAAACTCTTTTTATGCCCCTCGGTTTGTACTAGAGACACTCTGCATAAGCCAGCAAAGATGAAATGGATATTATGCTCCTGGCAATATAAACATCCATCTGCCATAAATAATGTCAAGCAGATTCCAGAGCAGGGTGCAATATCATTCCTCATGAGCCTTCGTGCCAATGTAATTGAAGCAGCTTTGAAAATATATATATTAAGGGACATGTAAAATCTGAGAAATTTTGTCAGACAGAACGTTCAGGTTCTTTTGGCCCAGAGGTTCTCGCAAGAGGGTACAGTTGTCGAGAGATTAGCTTGCAGCACTGCTGGATAGGAAGAGTGTGTATTCCGACAGGAAGTGAGTCTGGCAGTCCCCATTAGTCTTTCTGATCTGCTCACAGCCACATCCCACATCTATTTTTGAACACCACTGTGACATCAGTCCTGTGGGATAAACATTATTTCAGGGATGAAACAAAAGCCATCCCTAGCACTGTGCAACACAAAGAAATTGACAAGGCAGCCAAAAGGCAACTCGCTGATTTGTCACTGATCCATGCAGAACATCTAGGTAAATATTTGCCAGAACTTATTGGACCAGCGAAAAACAATGTTACGCCGCCACATTGCTCAATTGGCGCGGTATATGATGAGTCATTGCTATGAAACAGTGTTTCCAATCAGGCCATGTGTGTGTATGGGTAGCGTCCTGCTGGATGTATTTTTCACACCGACATGTCACGAGGCAGCACATGTGAATGCAGCTGCACTGTGCATGAAAATGCGGAGGAACTACTTTAATTGAGGTGAAAAGTAAATGTTCTCTGACTCCATAATGACTACTGATATCCAAGACAAAAACATTGAGCTTATATTGTAGATGCTTTTAAGGGATTAAAAAATAAATTAGTTTTCCCATTTCTCTCCATTTCAAAATAGTTTTGAAAGTCCATGACTCAGTGATATTAAGTGTCCTTCATTATGTTTTTTTATTTTGTGTTCCCATCAGACTGACAGTAATGGTTTAAAAAGAGTGTTTTGAAATGAGAGCACCTTTTGTCCTTGACCTTTTGGATCAGGAGTGGATTTTTTTCATCTCATTTATCTTTGACTCAGGTCCCTGTCATTGCACACAGAAGTTGCAACAACGAAACACCCAAAGGACTCCAGCATAAAACAGCAAGTCAGTATGAATTGAAGATGTCATCATTTTGCCTGGAGTACAATGTTCAAAAAGAAATGCACATTGTTTGCTTGTGTTGATTTCTGTTTGATAAATTTAATTTTGTATTCAGTGTAATGTTAAAACAATTAAAACGTTTGTTGATCTGACCTTTTCACTGTTTTCCAACATACTTTTCACTCTATGCACAAGTGTCACTGTATATTTTCATTGGTCTCATTGGAGCAGGCCCCTGCAGTCCAGGGTCTCTGGTCATGCACCTACAATAAGTTGGTACACTAGTTCCTAATCATACATACCCAAATCGACATTCTACCTACCAATGTCCTTTCACAGCAAACCAATTAGGCATGGCTTTTCCTTCCATGGACACAGAAAGGCTGTTTTATATGGGCACCGTGTGCAGTTTTCAAATGCACATAATTTTTTATTGTCTCAGCATGCTAAGGCATTTGTTGTCCTTACTAGTTGAGTGACAGTTATTGGTGGAGTAATTGATTGTCCCGCACCCTTATCTATGTTAGCAAATGCCTCATTAACACATGCCTCATTAGTCATTAGTCAGTTTTAAATGATGCTGGGTTTTTATCTCATACAACTTTTTTTTCCCTCGTCTTGTTCAGTGGCTGTTTAGAAAAGGCTGCTTGTAGAATTTCTCTCTCCACTGTGCTTTCCATACAGTGCCCTTCAAAGAAAAAAATACTGTTACCGCAGCACTGATGGGAACCAGCTCCCTGTGATTGCAGGGCTTTGCTGTCGGGCGCTTCACTTCAGCTGCCTCTGATGCTGCGGGCTCGAGGTGCTTTGCTTGCCAGTGTCATGTTTGCTGTCACAGTGATGAATGCTCTCGCAGACTCCCGGCGTTGCATAAGCGTTCGCGCTGAGACTCTACCGGGAGCAAAGAGGAAAGCCTGTGTTTTGTGCTTAAGGATTTGGGTCCACTCGCAGAATGGGGTTTGATGCAGCCAGAAACGCATTGCTTACTCTGTCCCCAAAAGCTGATGGGTAGGCAAGACTGATGTATGCAAGTCTATCACGTGAGGACAAATGTATATATGAGTGCTATGCTTTAGATGACACGTGTGAAGTATATGTTTTTTTTTATATAAGGAGTGGTGATAAATTATGGAGAGGGCTGTTACTAAGGGAGAGTTCCAGTGTGAAAGAGTATCATGGAAAATACTCATTTAAATGTTATATTGCGTCATTTATATATAGCTGTTCCTAGGGGAGAGTTCCAGTGTGAAAGAGTATCATGGAAAATACTCATTTAAATTTTAATCAAACCATGGAATTATGATCCATCAGATAGGGTACCTGTAAATAAATCATAACCCTCTCTCAGCAACAGAACATTCACAAATTGTCAATTCAAAGCTTGTCAGAATAATCCATGCACCTTTCCTTTTTGTTAGAGATCAAGGATACATGACAGTGTCTCATTTCTTTCCATCCACCCTCAGAGAACACTGCAGAATGTCATCTAAAAAAGTCCCACATTTGAACAGAAATGGAGTCATCCCAGTCATCTGGGAAGGACGTAGGAGAGATCCATCAGAGCTGTGTCGCACATTAATCTGCCGCTCTCCTCCTTCTGCTGACACCGCCACGTGACAAATGGTGCGGACGGAGGGCAGGCGACCTCCAGAGCTGTGGATCTCAGAGGTGGCTGCGTCCACCGTCGTGACATCATCAACGGGCAGAGGTAGGACCACAGAGGAAAAGTGTTTCAGATACACCCTTGATGTCCTTGTGTAGGCTGGTTATAGGTGTAAAAGCTGCAAACTGAACTCCATAGACAGGAAGATAAAATTCGACAGTGCTCTATAAAAGCTATGTCTTTTCTTCACAGAAACAAGGAAGCTGGTTGAATTCAAATGATATCTGGAGGCTGCACTGATATGCACTCAGTACGAGAAAACTTTTGTTTTTCCCAAGTTCTACAAGATACTTTCATTCACTTTTCCAGAAGCTGTTATATAAATGACACAATATTTTCAAATCTGTTAGATCACAGCAGACCAAGTGGGAGAAGTTTAATTGCCGTCTATTTGATGCAGCGTGTCTACCTCTGAGTTAAAATCCTATTCATTTTATCCCCATAACCAGAGAACAGCCTTGTTTCCTGCTCCATGATGCAATGAATAATAAATGTGTGAAACTGTTTTATCTGGCTAAAAATGGATTACCCTCCTTGGTGATTTGATAAACAAGATTTCTATACCTGAAGACACAAAGCAAAGAAACAATTGCAGAAAACATGCATTTTGTATATATTCTGTGGAGAAGTTGAGAATCAAATTTTGCCTGACTATTTTCACGCATACATATTTCATAGAAATGAATGCATATTTGTAATCAATCTGTTTTGGACTTTTATTAATGCTTTTCATTTTTTGATAGATATTGTGATTCTGATTTGATTTGTGATATATATATATAAATTAATATTCACTATAATACTATTTAAACATTTGATGGAGCATTATCACTTGAGAGAACATCTAAATATTAACTGCTCAATCTACTAATACAATTATGGCAATGAAAATATATACATTGCTTCCAAAATGTATTCAAATGTCTCTGAAATAGTAGTTTGCTTGTTTTGATGGGTAGACCAGCTCTAGCCTACTTTTGCTTGCCTTTATTGCTGTACATTTTTGCTGCCTGTTCTACTTTTTCAAATACTTGTAGGTGTTCATTGTGTGGCCTCAGGAGGTACCAACTGCTCAACAACAAGTTTTGTACATTACTTCTGGTTAACCTGAAATACTCCCAGAAAAAAAAAGTGCTACTCTTCTTTGGCATTCTTCCAGCATTTCTACTTCAGCAGCAGTCATTTCTCTGCACTTCTGACTGTTAAGCGTATCTGTTGCATGGAGGATGATATGAATTTTAAAACCATAGATACAACCCCAAATCCCCAAATCCCAGAACAAGTTGGGACATTGTGTAAAATGCAGATAAAAACTAATGTGATAATCTGCAAAAAAAAACCTCATATTTTGACACAGACAACATATCGTCACCTTCATAAAAAAATGGCATGATTCATTTTTCAGGTTTTTCAAAAAACACAAAAAAGTTAACCAAAAATTGAATGATGATGATTTAGGCAAAACAATTGTCAAAAAACTGACTGATGCCATTATTTTAGGAAGGTGATGATATCAAATGTTGAAAATTACATATTTAACTATTACACCTGCAACATGTTTAAAAAAAGGTTGGGACGGGGCCAACAAAATGTTGGAAAAGTTGTATAATGATAAAGAAAACACAAAAGAGAGGCAGAGGCAGACTCTCTTAAAAGTAAAAAAATGCAAAAAAAGTAAAATTCATCAGTCTGTGTAAACCTGTGTGGACAAATTATGAAACAGTATAAGTATAATGCTTCTTAACATGGAATTGCGAAGTATTTGGGGAGTTCATCATCTACAGTACATAATATCATTGAAATATTCAGAGAAACCATAGAAAGCAAACAAGGGACAGAGCTGAAAAATTGGATGGTTGTGGTCTTTTGGACATCAGATGGCATTGCATTAAAACCAGACCTGTTTCTGTAAAGAAAATCATTGTATGGGCTCAGGAAAACGTCTGATAACCATTGTCTATAAGCACAGTTTGATACTCAATTCACAAATGCTAGTGTAAATATTACCATGCAAAAGAAGAAATTGTATTTAGACATGATACAGAAATACCACCATCTTATCTTGGCCTGAGCTCATTTAAAATGGACTAAGGTAAAGTGGGAAAGTAGGTGAATCAAAATGTGAAATATTTTTTGGAAATCATGGACTCATCTGGGTTAAAGAGGAGAGAGACTATCCAACTATCCAACTTACCCAACTTGTTATAATGCTCAGTTCAAAACCCAACATTTATGATGGTGTGGAGGTGCATTAGTGCCTATGGCATGGGCATCTTGTACATCTGGCAAAGCACAATCAATTCTAAATGGTGTACAGAGGTTTTGAGCAACATATACTGGCATCCAGAGAATGTCTTTTTTGGGGAAGACCTTGAATATTTTAGCCAAAATGAATTCTGCACATAGAAATAACAGTATTTCTCCATAGAGGAAGAGTCCAGGTGCTAAAATGGCCTGTCTGCAGTCCAGACCTGTCAAATTAGGTGCATCGTGGAATGGAAAACATGATTAAGAATACCCCATACTTTTCAACAACTGAAATCCCATATCAGGGAGGAATGGGACAACATTTAATTCTTAAAACTCTAGCAACATGGTCTCCTCAGTACGTTGTTAAATGAAGAGGTGA
>NW_027468663.1:28287570-28398612 GCF_046254945.1 Alosa pseudoharengus
TTTCAAGTGTGTCCCCTTTCTCAAAATGTCAATGTATTTCACTACAAGGAGACAGCATCTTATTGTAACTAGCTACTACCATGAATAACATACATTTTCATGAATTTTCTTTTTCAGCCTCACAAAAAGTACACAAAACAGCCCCATGTTTGGCAGCCTGGAGTGGTAATCGAGGTAACATACAATTGTAACAATGGCAACCGCAGAATCAGTCAAAAGTTGCATTGATTTGGAAGACAAGAGACACACATGGCTACAAACGCCATGGGATGCTATATTTCTGCTCTGAGGCTGAGAACATTCAGTAAGAATAACCTGTGTTGGTAACTTGGCTAGAATAGCTTCCAGTCCATTTACACACACACACACACACACACACACAGCTCCCTTATTGATGCCAAGTATGTTCCCTAGTGGAAGACCCCTCATCAGTTCAAGTTCTTGATATTGCTGTTTGATGTTGGGCTGGATCCGCATCACAGAGCTGTCGTCACAGGCACAGTCAGACCCACCCCAGGGTCCGGCCTAACCCTGCAGCATTCACCCGCAAGTTTCCTGAATTTCCCCTTGGGGATCAATAAAGTATTTATCTATCTATCTATCTATCTAATCTAACAGCCCAATCAGCACCGCCTCTCTGCTCACTGGAGCTGCGGATCAGGCTGGACCTATCGTCTGCTGAGTAGAAGGACCTCCTGGAGGAGGATTCGGCATCCCGGTTCTAACGCCAGAGCGGTGAGTCTACGAGCTGCCCGCACCTGCCCTCATCAGGCCCTGGGGCCCATCAGCGCCCCCTAAAGGTCTGGGCCGGTCAGTCATTGTGCTTGGAGGGCTGGTAAGGGCAGGTGCGTGTGGCAGCTGACTCAACGCAAAGGCAAAGGCTTCCTGAGTTGGATCATGGTCAGCGGGTCTGCATGAGAATATGCATGCTACTGAGAAGTATGGTCGTTCTGCTGGGGGTGAAGGCATCGCTTTGTTTAGAAAAAAGTGTTTTTTCACTAAACATCGCTTAGGGTAATTGTTCAGTAGACTCATCTCATCAACACGGAAGCCTTTAGCAATGTCAGTGTATTGAGAGTGGAAATACAAAACATATTTACTGGAATATTTACAATTTTCTCAGAAATTTTTTTTTTGTTTGTTCACGGCTAACTGTCCTGTTCGAGATGGGCTTACTGTCCCAGGTTCACATCCGACAGACAACTCATGGGCCAGAGAGTGTCAGGAGTGTTTTGATTTCTCTCTCTCTCTGTGTATTGCTCTCTCTATATATCTGTCAGCCACAGGCACACACACACATACACACACACACACACACACAAACAATACTTGCACAAAGGGAGTGTTGGAGCAAGGGATGACTCAACGGGTCTTAAAAAAGACAGACTTTCGGGGTCAAACCCTGGTGAAACCGTGGCAACCCTGACAAAGAAACATCAAGCGCTCCATCGCCTCTCTTTCCCCTCAAGCTGCACACCCACAAACCACTTCTCAGATATCCATCCAAACTCTAGCGAAACCTCCATTTTACATTCAGTTTATACCCACACACCAGTCTCTGGTAGTGAAATAGTGCATTCACTGTCAAGCAATTAAACAGAGGGTAAAACGAATCCATTAACACTTTCTCTGTCTTTGAACTTAAAGAAATACATGACATTAAGGAGGGGGGGGGGGGGGGGGGGCTAGAAACAGACAAGGAGAAGCAGTAATAACAGTAGAAGACATCAGAGCGAGGGGGAGTGCAGGAGCATTCAGAAGAATGAACACATGGCAATGTCTTAAAGCTTCTTTTCCACAGCATAAATCCAAAAATGATAAGTAATACTATCACCGTGAGGAAAACACAGCTTCCACCGTCAGACCTATGCTTTCTTTAGTTTCCTGTCTTATTCCTTTTTTTGCATAAAATGTGTGTTCAAGTCTGGGATCAAAAACGTGTCACTTTTTTTAAACTCCCCCCATTTCTTTCCTTTGTCTTCGCATTCGTCTAAAAGATTTCACAGGCAAGAAGTCAGTTTTGTGTTTGTTTGCTTGTTTGTTTGTTGGTTGTTTTTATTTGTCTTGGTTTCGCTTAGCGGTGAGGCAGCAGGACGTCAGGGCGAGGGGGGCTGGGGGGGGGGCTCTGTGCCGCGCTGGGAGGACCCCTCTCGCTCCAGCCCTGCTATGTAGAGTCCTGGTTCACTGCTTTCCCGCCGTTCATGGTAGGAGTCCCTGAGCTTTTCCTGGAGCGACGGTTCTCTTCAATCTCATGCATAGACGGCTCCCTGTACATGCAAACTACAACAGGACATACAGACAGACACAGACAGACGGACAAAAACACAGACAAAACTCGTCAGTATTGGACGTGGCATCACTGTCTGCCTAGGAATTAGATGCTCCTGTTTATATGCTTAAGTCATTTAGCTTGTGCATCCTAAACCCCAAACAAGAGCAATAAATCGACTGACTTTGATCCCTGACCATAAATCCATGTTTTTACTGATTAAGGTTAAAAAAAATGACATTTGAATTCATCCTTTTTTCTTTTTTTTGCAATTTAAATGAGGGCTACTGCAGGCAAGGCCATGGTCCCTATCAGTCCAATCATAATCATGCTGTCATATACTGCTGAGTAAATGATGAACATCTACTCATTTTCTTGACTGGTACGCTTTCATATAATGGTCATGTGATTGCGTCATAAATGCACTATAACGGGTATTGTACGGCAATTATAATCGAATGACTTGACTAGGCAGCAATAGTGTGGTTACAATGACTCAGCAGTTTGCAGGAGTACTTGAGGCAGCAAGACCTCCTCTGTGTGACAGGTCTATATTTGCCAGAACACATCAGGGGGGCATAAAGCTGTTGCTCAGCGACTGACAGAACTGGGGCTAAAACTTTATCAGAGCTACACGAATGATTAAGGTATCCAATCTTTCTTTTTTTTACAGGCTTCTGAGTATTTTAGTCAGCGTTTTTTGTGCTGGATTGAGGTGGTGGTGCTGTAGTTGTGCTCAGGATGAGTGGCCTACCTTCGATTGGTCTGGGCAAGAAGTGGGAGGAGGGCTTGGTCTTCTTGACCCGGTTGCCTTTCATGACCTGGCCCTCCTTGGTGAGGCCCAGGAACCAGGCCCGCCCCGATTCCTGCTGCCGGTACACGGTGGACGAGTAGATGACGTAGTAGTTCTCAAACACGGACTCCTTGAATTTACACTCCGGAGTAAACATTTCCTGAAAAAGGACAGGAGAGGAGGAGGAAGGGAAAGAGGGAAGGGAGAAGAGAGGAGGTGGGAGGAGAGGAAGAGAGGAGAACATGCAGAGTAAATGAGTTTCTTCTCCCCCAGTGAAGAGAGTAGAGAAGAGAGAGAGAGAGAGAGAGAGAGAAAGGAGAGGAGAATGAGAGAACGAGAAGGAGAACAAGAGAGGGCAAATGTAGCCGTGAGGAATCCCACGGGAGGTGCAGGTGGTGGTGGTGGTGGGGTGGCTGTTATGAGCAGTGTGTGGTGAAGGACTCACAGCATGTGGGAGTGTGTGCCTAGTCAGTGTGTGTGTTTGTGTTATGTGTGTGTGTGTGTGTGTGTGTGTGTGTGTGTGTGTGTGTGTGTGTGTGTGTGTTTGTGTGTGTGTGTGTGTGTTTAGGTCTCGGTATACAGTACGTGTGGACAGAAGTGGCGGAGATGAGGCAGTGTGTTATCTAGGTCGGGTGACACGCTGTCAGGAGACAGACGCTGCTCAAGCGGCCAGGGTGCGGAGGTGAGCGCGCCTCCTGTCCCACGCCGACGTACACCAGGGGACTCCAGCCAGCGCTGACGCTTGACCTCATCCCTCCTCTACCCCCTCCCTCACACAGCTGCCCGCACACACACACACACACACAAAAACACACACACACACACACACACACACACACACACACACACACACCTGAACACAAGGACACCGCCGCAATTATCCTCCACCTCTTCACTGTAAATAAGGGGAGGTTGGGGTTGGGTCGACCAAACAGCAGGCTGATGGTGAGACCCTGTCAGAACCTTTCACTACCAATTACCTTAATGAAGAACGAGTTCCTTTCAAAGCTTTGTATCTTGTTTGTATATGTGCAGTGCAAACGCTAGCATTTCCAATCTGTGCCAAAGAAGCAACACTGTTAAATATCAAACGTGGTGGTGGTGTTGTTGGATAAAATATGTTGGAACTTTTCTTCTCTGTATTCACTGCTCAGGCTAAGAAACCACAATGAGCAGGCAGTGATTGTTTGGAAATGGCTACTATGCCAGGAGTGCACAATGCTTCATAATGCACCTGGCAGGGCTACTGGTATGTGAAGTGGGAGTGAATTCTAAGGCATTTAATTAGAATTCCGGTGTGATCTGAAGGAGAGGCAAATTACTTGTTAGTGAAACAGGGCATGGGAGACATCTACCTCATGCACCTCGAAAACCTTGACGAGAGAGAAACACTATAAACAGAATAGCCTGCCAAGTGTCCTTATGGGGGAGGGGGGGGGTGTCAATGAACAAATGAAGATGAAGCATGCACACAAACAATGGGCCAGATATAAAACACACATAAACAAGGCCAAACATGCATACAGCACACAAACACACACATGCATGCACGCTCGCACACACACACACACACACACACACACACACACACACACACACACACACACACACACACACACACACACACACACACGCATGCACACACATGCACACACGCACACGCGCACACACACACACACATACACACATACACACATACACACAGCATATCCATAAAAACATACACATGCCGGTATGCACACAGAGAAACAACAGTTCAATTCTCACAGCTCAAAGAACCCGACCCCCTCCAAGAAACTCACTCACACATGTTTGCCCCAAGGCATATCACAAACAACATAGAGACATGAAGGACAAATCAACCAGCAAACCCATAAGCTGTTTATGGATTTGGATGGGAGCAGATTGCTAACGCTAAATGAACAGATTCTCTGTGACGAGTCATTATTATTCAGGAGGAGGAGCTGGCCGCGGCCAAACTGCTCCTGTCTAGACAGCTGCCTCAGTCACATTGATAGCCTGGAAAGGACACGCTACCTGTTCTCTGAATGAGAGAGCACTCCAGACCTTAAAGAGACAAGGGAAATGGGCACACACACACACACACACACAAAACTATCCCGGTGTGGGGTGGTGGTGGTGGGTGGGTGGGTGGGTGGGGTTAACATTATTTGGCACCCTTAAACATAATTATCCCTGCAAAGCTTGGCACCTCCCCTTAGACGACAGCATTCACCCAGCCGTGTACACAGAACTTTTGACCCTCTCCAACAGATTACCACAGCATACAAACAATGAGCATGAACAATCAACGATGTACATGCCCTTTTCACACCATCATCTTAATCACCACACACAACATCAGAGCACAGCCTCTGGCATCAGCACAACGCACACAATCCTGACAGGGTATGGAGAGAGACTAGAGCTTTTCTTATGTGTGTGTATATCTGCATCTGTGTGTGTCTGTGCATGTGTGTGTGTGTGTGTCTTTGCATGTGTCTGTGTGAATAAAAGCTTGCAAAGTACTGTGCCATATCTGCTATTATTGGCACCTGCCACACATGGCGGAGACGTTGCTACTTATACCCTTAAGAACTGAGTATTGTGCTTATTAAGTGATATTGTGAAGACCTGCTGCATACCACTGGTCCATGAGTTTGCGTATGTATTGTACTGCATCCTTAATATTTGTGTCCCTCTACCATTTTCTTCACGTGGACAGAAATAATGGTTAAAATGTGTGTGTGTGTGCGTCTGTGAATGTGTGTGTGTCTGTGCCTGTGTGTGTGTGTGTGTGTGTGTGTGTGTGTGTGTCTGTGCCTGTGTGTGTGTGTGTGTGTGTGTGGATGTGAATGTGTGTGTGTGTGTGTGTGTGCACGCGCATTTGTGTGTGTGTGTGTGTGTGTGTGTGTGTGTGGATGTGCATGTGTGTGTGTGTGTGTGTGTGTGCGCGCGCATTTGTGTGTGTGTGTGTGTGTGTGTGTGTGTGTGTGTGTGTGTGTGTGTGTGTGTGAGGCAGTGAGAGTCCAGCATGCGCGGTATTCCCCCGTCTCTCTGGCTCCTACTCCTGCTGCTGCGGCTGCTTTTTACTGCGGCACAGCAGTGGGGCCGAGCACAGCACATAAATTACAGACAGCAAAGCCACAAAGGCACAATAGAGCAAAACAATACTAGCAATGGCTCCCAGTGGCCACAGACGCAAACATCTAACACTAATGCGTGTGTAAGATATGTAGGATACGAGGATAAATGCTGCTATCCAAAAATAATATGTCTGTGTTTGTATGAATGAATGGATGAATGAATGAATGAATGAATAAATGAATGAATGTGTGTTTGTTTGTGTGTGTGTCTGTCTCTGTGTGTGTGTGTGTGTGTGTGTGTGTGTGTGTGTGTGTGTGTGTGTGTGTGTGTGTGTGTGAGAGAGAGAGAGAGAGAGTGATTGAAAGAGAGAGAGGGAGAGAGAGAGATTGTGTGTGTGTGTGTGTGTGTGTGTGTGTGTGTGTGTGTGTGTGTGTGTGTGTGTGTGTGTGTGTGTGTGATTATCAGCAAATGCATGTGTGTGTAGTGTGTGTATCTTTTCTTGAGGGAGCTGCCAGTGATTTCTCCACTGGTGTGTGCAAGCACTAGTGTTTGTTTCTGTAGATGATTGGTGGACATGGATGTGAACATGTCTGTGGATGAGTGTAATGAGAGTGTGTGAGAGGGCATATGTGTGTGGCCATGTTTGATGCATCTCTGTGTGTATGTGTGTGTGTGTGTGTGTGTGTGTTCCAGTGTGTTAGTTAAAGATAGATGCATTTAAAACTACTGAGAGATGTGGTTACCGCTGTGCTGTAAAGTAGGTCAGAATGAAAACTATCATAAATAATGGAGCAACACTCCCAACACTTCAACACTCCTCTCCAGCTTTCCCGCACTCTAAGCACCCAGCGCTTAACACTGCAAACCAGCTGCACCACTTCGGACGGGCGGCGAGCCGGCGCAACCTCCCAGCATGCCAAGAACAACCCGTCCTGTGGCTATCGCACCGCTGCACACTGCCCCACAACCTGATGCTGCTCAACAGCAAGGCACCTCCTCACGAAACAGCCGTTGGCACGTCCGAATGGGGAAAAAATTATGAGTGGTGATGAATGGCACAGGAGCATTAGCATAACTATGGGCTGGGCTTTTGGACAGAGGCGGCTCACATCAAAGCCTCTTCGTGAAACTTATCAGGATATCTGTGGAAAAGGGGTCAGAGACACTCTAAGATTAAGCTTGTGGCACACACGCACACACACACACACAAACGCACACACCACACACACACACACACGCACGCACGCACGCACGCACGCACGCACGCACGCACGCACACACACACACACACACACACACACAGTAACTCAAGTAACTTAAGTAACTTAACGTGTAAAAGTTTGTCACAGCCTTTTTAAGGTTAGAGTGGCTTTCCTGGCATTCTCCTTTGGTTGCTAACTCTAATGAAGCCAAATTCTGAACACATACAGTATGCCATTTAACAAGAGTACTGGGCTACGTAGAGACAACAGATGTGTTCCCTTTTTGTTAGATTATTTAAATAGGAAATGAGCCAGAAAGGTCTTCCAAGGGTTCAGACCCTTTTTTTTAAAGTGCCCTTCATCAGAAGGCTGAAGTTGGCCTCTGTAAAGATTCTTTTCCTGGAATAAAAGGTCACATACTGTACGCACTGCAGTCAGCATATGTTAATGATACAGTCAGATACTGCTGAATGAATGGCTTGTGAACAATGAATATCTGATTATAGGACATGAATACAATTAGGTGTTGTGGGGACGTCGATGGACCAATATATAGAAATTGACAGTTGTGCTTTTATCATTCTGTGGATTAGAAACCTCAGGCGTGAGCTGTGTATAACTATACCCCTCTGTGCAGTACACATAGAGGCCTAGTGGTACAGCTCTACAAATTTTGGATTCTTTGGGAAGCTAAAGGTGCTCAATACAATCTGCATTATGTAACAGTAAAAGGACCATTTCTATTATCGTGGTCCTTGAAGATGGTTTACAATGGAATATCATCATAAAGCTCTCGGCCAAGCATCCATTTGAATTCCAAAAGGATTCTCTTACACACTGCATTCAGACCACCACCCTCGACGACACTCTTTGTTTCTCGATGTGTGTCCAGACCCTTGAGCAGGCCTCACATGTACGGAAGAGAGCTCATCCATATGCTGGCATGTGTGCGCACTCCCCACAGCCTGTATATTCCTGCTGATTCATGTGGAGAATATCAGAGTGCCTGAGATCTAAGCGCTCCAGCTCCATGCTGAGCTGCATCATTAGCTTTGGGAGAATGCACCACCACCCCCACTCCTCCTCTCAGAGCCCCTATGAGTGGGGAAACACTTCCTCTCCCACAACTCCCTGGTGCATTGAATTTGTTTTGTTTTTTTGCAGACAGATAACGAGGCGAGTCTGAGTAGGAGAGCCTTACCTCAGTTAATTAGAGGCCCGCAGGCCTCCGGTTCCAGCTTCCCTCTCACACAGAGAGAAAGTGTGTGTGTGTGTGTGTGTGTGCTGCCTAAAGGAGCAGTCTGAGGGGAGCCAGCCGCAGATGAGAGACTTGGAGCTGAAATGGTGGGAGCTGCGGCAGGTGAAAATGGAGGCTGGGTGCACCTGCGAGTGGCACACACTGCGGGAGAGCCAGACGTAGTGATGAGGTACTGGCCAGAGTCTGCAAGACCTTGTCATCAGCTCCACATGGTTCCCAGATTGGAGTGGAGCTCCAGAGGATTCGGAAGTTTCAGCACACACGCATACACACACACACACACACACACACACACACACACACACACACACACACACACACACACACACACACACACACACACACACACACACACACACTTCATCAGATGATGAAATGGTCCCATTTGTGGCTGGGCCAAAACAAAGCAGTAGATCTGCACAACAGAGGAGCAGGAAGCTGAATCAGCCTGCTTTCCCCGAGCCTCCCCTGTTATCATCAACCAAATCAAAATCACACAAACTCTCACAACTCAGAACTGATAAGCCAAGCAATTTCCTGTCAGCAGGGAAGAAAGCACCACAAACACCAGCTCTAGAGAGAGATACATCCGCTACAACCCCCTAGATCTGAAAAAAGCAATGGAACTAAATCAAATGTCACAACCCATTTTCATTTCTAATCTAAGCTCCCGTTCCAAGAAGTGCCGTGTTTATTTGCACTGATAGAGCTTGGCTAAAGTCGTACAGTGCGGCAGTGAGTAATTGTGGGAAGAAGACAGCTGTCATGAAAAATCCCATCGCACTGTAGTAATTTCTAGAAGCTGGAATGCAATCACAGACATCTGGATGGAGGAGATGGAACAACACGACAACATGTTACATTTTATATAGAGCTTTTCTCAACACTAAAAGCGCTTCACATGGAAGGGGGGGACCTCACTAACCACCACCAATGTGTAGCACCCACCTGGGTGATGCACGGCAGCCATTATGGGCCAGAACGCTCACCACACACCAGCTTGAGGTGGAGAGTGAGGGAGTGAATGAGCCAAGATTAGGGGGCCAGATTGAATGAGCCAGTGAGCCAATGAGTTGGAAGCAGCACGGAAGGCTACAGAGTTAAGAGTTAAAGGGCAGCGTGGCTGGAGGCATACTGCACCAAAATCACAACTTTTTTAGCCCCCTATCGGGGCAGGATTTACTTTGGTGTGGATGCCTCAGCGTGAGGAGAGTTCTGAAATTAATTAGATACAGTCAGAGAGGGAGAGAGAGAGAGAGAGAGAGAGAAAGAGAGAGGGAGAGCAAGAAAGAGAGAGAAGTAACGCTGAGCAATCTCTCACTCTCCAGGCAAAAGTTAACAGAACTTCACTTGTTAAATATTCAGTATGCAAGTGTCTCTTTAAAGACCCACCCCCCACCTACACCACCCCACACCACCTTCCCATTCCGCTCTTCACTTTCTCTGCTGCTGCAGTTCGCCTCGGTGCGCATCCAGATGATTCAGCCATTATCATTGTTTAGTAAATATTAAATGAACTTGCAGCTGTGTTTGTGGGCCCTCCTGATCTCTGACACGAAGCATAAGAAAGCCCCTCCAGATGGCCCAGTAGACTTGTTTCTCCATTTAATGAAAAAGCCCTTGTTAAGCTTTTTACAAATCACACTGACTAATTGCTGTTTTTCAAGGACAATAATCTTAGCATTAACTGTTAAACGCAATGAGACCTTCCAAGCATATTTAACAAGAGAGAGGCCCATAATGCAGTGACATTTCAGTTTACACACTGCTAATGTTCTGTAGCACTCTGAGCCTGTAATGTGGAGGTGTACATTTTTCATTGGATGCCTTCATTGTTTGACGCAGGCATGAAAGTATACATATTTTATATCTATATGTTCTATGCATAATGTGGATGAACCATATGTTATTACAGTCTATGCATTTCAGTGTTTACATCTATGTTACACTATGCATGTTTTTTAGCTTAATATGCAAGTTTTTTTAGCTTAATGTACCTTCATTTAACAGCTTCAGAGTCATTGGAATGGTTATATGACTTTTTTCGGGTTGAATGGTGGCCGTCTCGCTTCCCCCTAGCGCCTGTGAGCGGAAAAAACACCCTTGCAACTGTGGGCCGGCGGGCCGACGGTCTCAGTGTCAGGAAGTATAACGAGTAATTGCTTTACTGCATTCAAATACACATACACGCCAGGCACCGGCTAGAAAAAGGTAGCGATGGAGTTTCTCAGACATTCATCATGACAGAGCCAGCGAAAAAGAAGCAAAAACCGAGAAAACAGTAAGGAAATTGCCAATACTGCATAGTTTACCTTTAACATGTGGTAAGACTCTAATTAACGATAAAATTGATTTTGTTTATCAATCGCCAAACTCAATTTCGCTTTTCAATCACACAAACTGAAATGATGCTTTCTTTAATCAAGTATAGTCAACACGCCACTATAACATCCCTCCATCTCCCCACAGTGGCTTAAGGGAAATTAAATTACTCATGCTCTCCTCAAAGATTCCCCTCCTTAACAGGATTAACTGATGTGACCAGCCATTATGTAAGTTCCAGGGATGCCCCCACCCGGCCCCACGCTTTCCTAGATCTGCCTGATGCGGTAAAATGAAGCTTCACATGAAGCTTGACAGCTTTCATCAGCCAAAGTGGTGGGGCTCAAACAAAAAAGAGTTCCAAAAATCAATGTGTTACTTGCTACGAGAGAGAGAGAGAAAGAGAGAGAGAGAAGGAGGGAGAGTAAAGCACAACTTCAGCATAAAAGGAATTCATTTTGTCATTGTACAAAGCAGTGCAGCGCTACTCTAGATAGTACATGTACAGGGACAGACACTGTGAGCAAGCCAGTGTAGATGCATCTAGGCAAGAAATTACACTTAACACCTCTTCAGGCGAGAGTGCTCTTCATGAAATGAGTTTTAACAGGAAGCCAGACCACTTTGTGGGAAAAGCCATTACTGATAAAAACAGTGCTGCATGAAAACATCTGAAACACTACAGAGCAATGCCAACAATCCAAAACAAGAACATTCCGAGAGAGAGAGAGAGAGAGAGAGAGAGAGAGAGAGAGAGGGAGAGAGAGTAATAAACATATATTTTTAAATAGAGATAGAAGTCTGACTCACTGAACCATAAAGGAAGCCTTCTCCATTCATGCCGATGTAGAAGCCGGCCTTTACTCCCTGGATGGCCACCACTCTCAGGCCCACTGGAATGAGGTTAAACAAGGCTGGAGAGAGGGAAGAGGAGAAAGGGAGAGAGAGGGGGAGAGAGGGGAGAGGAGAAAGGGAGAGAGAGAGAGGGGGAGAGAGGAAGAGGGGGAGAGAGGGGAGACTTTGACTTATCAGAGGAAACTGAAATATTAAAAACAGACCATACTAAATACTGCAACACCGCCTCTCCCCAAGACACAGGCAGACAGACAGACAGACAGGAAGACAGACACACACACACACACATACTGTACTCCCACCACACAAAAAGAGAGGGGGAGGGGAGTGATTGGGTTATAAGTTGGATCCTTGATCCTTAAATAGACAGCAACAACCCTTGGTGCTATCATGCTCATGTTCCTGCTCGAGCACTACGCTTACAATATCTCAAGGTCTTGCTGCACAGATCCACCAAAGGCTTTAACTGGCGGCGGTGTAACAGTAACAGAGCGCTGGAGTGAAGGGTTGGAACGTGAGGAGCACGACAGAGCAGCAGAGCTGATATGTCTGAGATAGGCTGGGCTGCTGAGGTGGACCAGATGGCAAAGATCTAATCGGACGATGAGCCGGGCGAAGCAACGCAACACAGCACAGCAGAGAGGTGCTAACACTGCCTGCGTCAATCAGCCAGATGCTGTTCTGTTCAATAGGAGCCAACGTCTGCCTTGATGGGGAGTAAATTGGCTTTGGGGTTGTGAGATGCTGGAGATATCCACTGCTGTCTCCGTGGAGAGATATCATTTCATTTACATGTCAGGAATGAGCCTGAACGCAGAGGAGGCGGACACAACATGGCTGCCTCTTGGGGAATGGAAATTATATAATATATAAATTATATAATCTAAATTAATCCTTCCTAGTTAATAATCCTTTAATAATTATTCTTTGTAGTTCATTTTGAGTCCACAAGACATTCATCCCACTGAGTTGGTCATTTTAATTAAAATAACAAAGAACAACAAAAGATAGCGCTTCCTCTAGCAGATTATCAACAACAAGAGAACATCCAGTGCAGTAGGTAATGGTAACTGTGATAGGGTGAAAAACAGTAAACAAGATGTAATTGTTATAAAACAAAATCTACAACACAATTATCTGCCATTAAGATATGGTAAACAAGATGTAATTGTTATTAACACAACACAATTATCTGCCATTAATAAAACACATAAACCTTAGGCCTGTCATTTATGTTAAAAAACAGAACTGTTTAAATATGTTGTCCAGGCTTTGCTCTTCTATTAGACACGCCTCACTGCTGCTGCCAGAATTTTTGTCTGCCCATCAAAGAAATGACTTTATGAGGGAATTTAATTCACCAGGGAATTACCGCTCCTGGGCTGGCAGGGAAGTCCACCACCACCACCCAAAAAGCCAAAATAACAAGACCAAACCCATCAAAACTCTGACAGGCACTTCTGAGTGTGTAAATCAATGTACATCTGGTGGTTAATATTCACATTAACCTGGCAGGCAGAGCCCGGGCTCGTCCTGGGGAGAGGCTATTCCACCCTAATATGGGTTTGGCAGATTAAGTGCTGTGCACGGGAGATGAGTGTCTGGAATTGGATATTTGGGAGGGAAAATTGGAGAGACAGCTCAAAGGCACAGAGGATGCAGGGCCTGTGCTGTCGGTGATCCCAAGTAAGAAGAGGTTCAGCAGCCGACAGGATTCTGGCAACACTGCAGAGCTGGCGCTCCACAGATGAGTATTAATGTAAAATGGGATTAGCATTATTTCATGCATTTAAATGTATAAAATGTGTAAAAATGCATTTATATTTTAAGGCAAGTTTTTAGCAAGATCTTGAAGCCTCTGACAAAGAGAAAGCTGTTCCTGCACACACTTGAAAACGTTTGTCTTACGTCTGATAACATCCATATTTTGACTGTTTTCCGTGATTGATGAATCATTGGGAGATTTCCAGGCCTCTTCCAGGCCGCTGCCAACCGGCCTGCTGTGGTGGAGGCTTTTCACTGAACTGCTGACGGACAAACTGCAGTGGGCGCCGAGAGCGAAGTGCTGGACTCAACAGAGGCCATCATCAGGTTCATGGGGTCATCAGGAGAGGTAATCTATAACCTTGATAATCCATCTCCTGGATCAATGACCCTGTACAGTGCCTGAATGCCGCCTCTCTCTCTCTCTCTCTCTCTCTCTCTCTCTCTCTCTCTCACTCTCTCTCTCACACACACATACACACACACACACACACACACACATACACACATACACACACATACACACACACACACACACACACAAACCACACATTTTTTCTGTCTTGTAACAGTGGTCTTCTGTGGCACGGAGGATTATTCATGGGGAACAAATGGAGAGAGAGATATTTTTAGTTTTTATTTACTGAATTATTCACAGCGGTTCACTGCACGGCTCCATCCATACAGTCATGCTGACAGGTGATTGTAAGTACTGGGGGGCCTGAGTCGATGAAGCTAAAAGACTGCCTCAGGTCTTATCCATCCCTGAAGCTATCAAGGGATCCTCCCACAGTCTACAGAATTCCTCCCTCAAAAAAAGAGGTGTTTTGGATTATTTTCTGTTAAAGGTTCCACATTCCACAGAATTTCAGACGCTGATAGCTGATAGTGTGTTCACTAATTCACGGATGGGATAAATGCAGAAACCAAATTACTTGTATATGCAAGTATACTTGGCCTAGAAACCTGATTTTCTTTCTTTCTGATTTACTTAAGGTTAATCAGACATCCAAAGAGTAGGCTTTTGTGGGTTCCTGCCAAACAATCTTCCTTTCTGGAAGGCCATTACATCACCCTGATGAACCAAGCCATTTGAGGTTCATAAAGTAAAGGGGCTGCCATGAACATGAACCGCACCACCTGCTTTATTAGAGGCCTTACGAGCTCCTTTAATGGCTGCTCAACCACATGCTTAACACGAAACACTGGGAAGAACCTCTCCTCCTAATTATCTACCTTTGGACACTATACAGATATTAAAGGGATATTCCACCATTTGGGGAATTACACTCATTTTCCACCTCCCCTTGAGTTAAACAATTGATTTTTACCTTTCTGCAGTTCATCCAGCCATTCTCTGAGTCTGGCGATACCACTTTTAGCTCCAGCCTAGCATAGATCATTTAATCGGATTAGACCATTAGCATCTCGCCTGCTAGCATCACGCTTTAAAGTGACTAAGATTTATGGTAATTTTCCTATTTAAAACGTATCTCTTCTCAAGTTAGAAAGTGTAATAAGACTAACGGAAAAGGAAACATGGCGATTTTTTAGGCTGATTTGACATGGAACTAAACTCTCATTCTGGCGTAACAATCTGCTGCAGCTCAACCTTGTTGCTGGAAGTTATAGTCTATGGGACTATTTTCAGGTGCTGCGTGATATCATTGTGCTGCTGCGCCCATGGTACGTTCGCAACGTTCCTTGACTATTACGGCAGAATGAGAGTATAGTTTTGATATCAGCATAGCTAACTCTTGCCACCTCTGGTCATGGATTGGTTTGCCATCCTGGGTGCAGAGAGAATGCTAATACGAAAAGGGTTTTCAGACCAATTCACAGAGAACTGGTTTGGTGAAACCAGGCTGGGGTATTCTGACTATTTTGAGTATAGAACTATATTGTGTATGCCCTGAATGGCTAGTGAGACTAACAAGTATGTTTATCTCTCTCATAACCATGTAGGGTGATATGGCTAAAAAAATAATATCACAATATACAATATATATCTCGATATATTGAAATTTTCTCTAAAAGAATTTGTGAATTCTCACTTTCACCCTGTAATGTTTTAAATCATACCAGTGTGACGCAGTAGACTAGGCTAAATCATGCCAGTCCAATCTCTGCAAATAATATCTGCATTGAAACATTCTTGGTTATTCACAGGTGGTTTCTATTTTATATTTGCATGTCATGTTATATTCACATGTAAAAGCAGGGGTGAAAGCTTTGGCTTTCGCTTAACATTTGGCAGTAGCTTAACATTTCTGATGGAGTATTAGGGCCACACATGAAGATTTTTTTTTGCTATAATGAGATTAAACTTGACATGTCGACTTTAAAATCGTCACTTTAAAGTCGATATGACGACATTAAACTCGACATTTCAAGAATAAACTTGAAATATCATGTCAACGTTAATCTCGACGTGTCGTCTTTAAAGTCGACATCTTGACAGATTAAACTCGAAATTTCAGGAATAAAGTTGAAATATCAGGTCGACTTTAATCTTGACATTTCGTATTTATTCTTGACATTCAAAACTAGTTAGTATTTTAGTATAATCAATTGATTTATGTTAGCCTATTTGCAGAGCATTCATCAGGGCCTGTTATTTGGCTTTATCATTCTCTCTTCTTTCCCTGCATTCTTTGAAAGGATAAACTGTTAACTCACTTCTCTTTTTGCATGGCTTTAGTTAACTTTCCAAATAAATTTAGTTTGTTTCAATCTGTCACTGATATGTTTCCATATGAATGATGATGGCTTACATTATATACAGTGTATAAGGTATGGTGTGGTGTGTTCCTTAATTAGTCATTCGGTTATTGGTTGATTAATAAGACACGGTTGTAAGTCAGATGCACTCATAGCCTAATATGCCTCAATGTGCAGATCTCGTAAGTTTTATATAAAACGCAAACTTGAAGTACCATAGACGAACATTTAGCATGTGTGGGAAGTGAGATGTGCAAATTTGCACTGTCGTTTTGAAACAGTCAGACGTGCACATAGCCTACAGTAGCCCTTCTGCCTTAATGCACGGATATTGTTGCAAGTTTAATTTCAAAATCGTTCGGAACTGCTTCTGTGTCTTCTATCAACCTAGCTCATTGTTGAACAACACTAACCTATTCTACCCATAGACAGCAATACCGCCGCTGTTGAACTGAAAGTTTACTTCTCATTTACTCACACCTTCTTCTGAATAGACTGTTCAGGATTGGTTTGTGAATGTGTGATGTGCGTTGTTCACGTTGTTACTGAGAGGGAGGGAGAGAGGGCAAGTGGAGAGAGACAGGGACACAAAAATCCAAAGCAAGTGTTGCCGCTTAAAAAAATGATGACGGTGAAATACTCGATATTTGCGATTTAACACTTTAATGTATCGAATATATTCGGTATATTCGCCCACCCCTACCATGTATCATTGAAATGTTCATACCCAGAGCAGTCACTTTTCAAATCATACCTCAAAAAGTGGCAAATTATTGCAGTGTTCCTAAATGGAAGCTATGGGTCTGTGCATGTGACATCAAGACATAAAAGAATGTTTGTACTGACAACCTGCCTGAGGCTGGTGGCAAACCATTTGATTCCACCTCAGTGTGTGTCTGCATTAGGGCTACAATCACATTGCTACAGCCAGCAACATAGTTTCAAATAATGTGATAGGAGACTGTGGTGCACTTTCCCGCTGAATTGGATTCTCTCGCTTTCTTTCTCTTATCCCTCGTTCTTTCTCTCTCTCCCACCGCCCTCCTTCTCTGAACGCGTTCCCATTGTTAAGGCAGTTCTCAGGCTGATGAGAGGAGCTGAATTGTCCTGGAGCAGACTCCCCCGAGGGTAACACTTTTTTCCTTCTGGCATAAAATGGTTTCTGATGAAAAGATTGCTCCTCCATTAACAAGCTATTCATTGTGAAGCAGCAGCACTGTCAGTTCTCTCTCTCTCTGTCTCTCTCCCTCTCTCTTTCTCTTTTGATTACAGGCCATCTCCTGATGAGAATGCTGTTTCTCTTTGGCTTTCTGTTTCTCTACTGGAATGCAGTTCTGCTCAACCAGAGTTTAAGGTTATGTGATGTATAGAAATGCTTCTGAAAACCCTTTTTATTCAAAAATGATATATATCAAGTGGTCCTCACAGATTCCTTACAACATTCAAAAATGTGGCATCAGTAATGTCGTCCCAATCCTTTTGCAAATGGGGAGGATGAGGGCGGGATGTGGCACTGGCTTGTCTCCGTCAGAGAGATGAAACAGAATCAAAGGTTTCTCTCAGATGCCTCTAGCTCTGGCTGTTGTCAGATTTTGTTGCAGATTTGTAATGGCTTCTCTGTTGCGGTTCTCCCAGCATCGAGCGAGATACAACAGCAGACAATGCTGAAACAGGTCTTGAGAAATTTCATATTGTAGAGTAAACAATGCCATATTGATTGTCTTGAATGACGACCCTAATATATATACACTTTCCCCTATGCCTTCCATCATGAGCAGCAATTTATATGACCCTCAACTTACACAGGACCAACTCTTAATGTGTGTATGTATCTCATAACCAGCTGTCTGTGTGTGTGTGTGTGTGTGTGTGTGTGTGTGTGTGTGTGTGTGTGTGTGTGTGTGTGTGTGTGTGTGTGTGTGTGTTATGGTGGGATGTACTGCAGGAAACTCACTGTGGTCACTGTTCTCGTCCTTGCTGCCATCGATGGTGCCGTCGGGCTGCATTTGCAGGTAGAAGCCCTGCTGGCTGAACAGTCGTGTCACAATGCCTTTCAGCTGTGGCTCTGGAACACAAGACACACCCCCAACAACCCCCCAATTCCATTAGGCTCCGCCCAACACATGACATCACCTCCCTCAGACTCTATCCTAAGGAGCAGTGGTGTGTGTCTTACAGTGGAGCAATACATAGTGGATTTAGATTATATCTACTTTTGTACACTGAGTGCACTCTTAGTCTTTCACTGCGCTAAGATTTCCCTTGGTCTATTTGCCGAGCATTAAAACCGATAGAAATATATTTTTCTTTACTTGTTTAACTGATATCTGTGATTGTTTTAATTAATTTGGTTTATCTGATTATTTACCTAGTTTATCTGATTTCATTCATTTCATTGATTTGACTGAATGATACAACTAGGGATGACTCTACCCAGGACGAGCAGTTCTCTTGAGACAACGGGCTGTGTCTATTTGGTGCTGTGGCAAAGCCCACGACTATTTTAACAATAGGTTGAATGCTGAGCCTGAAGCCTACACCTAAAAGGTGCTCGAGATCTAGAGGGTTCAACTCAGAACAGACATTAATCACTGCCAATGGTCATCCCCAGAGTACCCTGATGTGTCTGACAGGATGGAGGGGCCATCAATCTCGCCAACAAGCCCGCCCCTATCCGTCAGAGGGCAACTGTACTAAATCACATGTGAGCGCCACAACTCTATAAATTACATGGGTTACATGGGCTTGGCAGTAAAGGGAAGCACTTAGCTTAGCTCGAGCAGAAGGGGTTTCTTTGATGAGCGGAAGTGATATGTGTTTGAGACTGTGCGCGTGTGTGCATGCATGTGTGTGTGTATGTCAGAGAGAGAGAGAGAGAGAGAGAGAGAGTGGGAGAGAGAGAGAGAGAGTATGAATGTTGTGTTTGAAAGGCATTTCGGTTAGTCATGAGTATGAATTCATATGTGCACTCAGCATGTTTTAGTCCATAAGCATACCCTTGGACATCTGGACTACCTCTGGACTGGGTTTCATGTGTGTGCACAGTACAAAATGAGTGTTTTCTTTCCTCACATATCACACACACACAACACACACACACACACACACACACACACACACACACACACACACACGCAATATGACTCAGTGTTCCCCATTGCAGAGACAGTTAAACAGTCACAGTTGGACATGTTGACAGATGACGGCATGATCATGGAATGGTGAATGATCACCTCTACTACTGTAGTCAACACAACTGACAGGATACACACGACACAGCAGCACACAGCAAACACGAGCCCCACCGCACGCTCATAGCGCTAGTCCACACGCCACACACACACTGAGACAGACCACAGGACAGACCAGAGGGGGAGGAGGAGAACCCATAACCTAACACAAGAAAAGAGACACACAAGGATGGGGGGGGGGGGGGGGGGGGGGCATAAGTTAAAACACTAAGAGGGAAAGTGGAGGGGTGGGGGAAATATGGAAACGGAGCGGCATTAAAGATTAAAGGGGTGATTAGACACATAAGATAAGGAACTTAAAAGACAGAGTTAAAAGAACAAGACCAAAGTAAAAGAGTGGAATAAATTGACAAGCACACTACAGAGAGGAGGCAGACATCAAATGACTGCCCTTATACAGGAGCTCGCTCCCCCCTCGCAAAGGGATCGACATGAAGGCGGGATGAAGTGGTGACTGGGAAACACAGCACATGGGATGAAGGCTGAGCTACTGACCTAGCCTGACGCCCTTACGTGACACCTGTGGAGGATTCGAGGGCGCATCTTACGGGGAGAAGGAAAAACAACATTTTTACAGACAGATTCTCCAGCAAACGGGCGTTTTAATGTAAAAAAAAAAATCATTGACAATATTGAGAGGAAAGGTTGGTGAAAGAAAGGGGGAAGGAGAGAGGAGGAGAGGAAAGGAAAGGAAAAGAAACAGAAAAAAGGAGATGAGAGGAGAAAAGGAAAGGAGGAGAGGAGGGCACGCTGCGCCTTCTCTGAGCAAAAAAAGAACACCTCTCACGGCTTGCCCTACATCATGTGCATTTGAGGAGGCAGAGCAAAGCAGCGTTCACACGCATCGTTCCGCTTTTTCAGTGTACTGAAAAGGGAAGATAGCATGGATTAGTGGGCTGTGAAACGGTGTCTGTCAATAGAACCGATCACAATCCCTCCCTACATACTGCAGTAAACCTCTCCCCGTGATAAACATTTACCATTAAACATCTCTTCTCAGATGCCTTGGTGCACTGCGGTGCCACTCGCCCATAAGCATTCAAAATATCATTATTAAACTATTTGAACAATAAACAAAATGACATTATTTGAAACTTTGAGGAAAAGTTACGATAATTTGCATTATAGTGTTCAGAGGGGGTGTTGCATATTTGCCCAAGACGCCAGGAATGGCGCTATATTTAAGTAGCCTACAACAACACATATATGTAATAACGACATTATAGAACACAAACGATATTACATTCATATTGGCATGGCAAACTGTGAATCTCGATAGACAACATGTGAGCCATGGAACAGGTGGATTTTAGTATAGCTATCTAACACCGTGGAGTGTATTCTCTCCAACGGTTCAGATGGAGCTTCCGACTGCAGTAGTGTCTCCGCTAAATCCGGGGGCGGGGGACTTTGTGCAAAAAACTGTATTACTGACCTGGTCGCCGCCGAACAGGTCTTTTCTTGCCGCTGCAGAAGCGTACTTTACTGAAGACCCGGTCGCAAAGAGAGCGGGGGTCTTTGCTGGGGCTGGGGCGGCGTTTGGAAGTCGAGACTCGGTCGCTGTTTGACTCCCTTGCCTGACGCTTCTGGCGGATCAGGGAGCTGGCGATCGCGGCCATCTCCCGCGCGGGCGAACCGAGTCGTTAGGCAGAGGTCGAGTGGCGCAGACGCTTAGCGCAAGAGGGGGCAAACACAAAATCGTCCGCTGCACTTAAAACATTAGCCAAATGTCATCCCGATCCTGTCAGAAAATCTATGATGTCCTGTCAGTCATCATGGTTCGAATGTCATTTTGTTTCAAATGAAACCCGGTTTCGACTTGGTAATAAAAAGATCAATTTGACATTTTCTGATTTGCCATCGATCATTAGTTCAGCGATGTGGAGATATTATTAAAAATATTAAATTACTTGTAAAGAATTTAAGTTGAAATATCAGAGCAATCGTACCCTGTCGCGTGATCTTAATGAGTCCCAGGTATTCCAGGTGATTCTGGCGCGTCTGGCGAGCAGGACTACCCCGTGATTACATCCACATGACGAACGTCATGAATGTAGAAAATGCACATCTTCGGGATCATTCCCGATGTATGGACTCCAAGAAACCGTCTGCGCTTTCAACAGTTCGCCGCTCCGCTTCGCATCTGCAAGGTTCCACAACTTTCTAATTTATTTAGTCCACGGCACGACAAAAGAACGAGAGGCACTCAGCCCACCTCGCTGCCCTGTGCTCTCCTGCTCTAAAGGCATCTGTGTCCCGGCACTACACTCTTGAACAGAAACAATGCCATTCGTAAGTGCCCTGGCATGATGCCGTTAATACGAACAGCATTCGTTTTCAGCTGTTTAAAATATTTAATATAGCACACATCTTCTTTACACAGTCAATGTTCCCATCGGACGAGCTGTGAATGAGGTGTGCGGCGCTATCTCTCTCTCTACGCAATCATACGTGATTGAGGTTTGGATGAGGAATTCGAGAGGGGGGGGGGGATCCTGATCCTGCATGCTAGGCGTGTGTGTGTGTATGTGTGTGTGCGCGCGCGCTCGCTTACAAACATCTCTCTCTTTATGTGTGTGTGTGTGTGTGTGTGTGTGTGCGCGCGCGCGCGCTCTCGCGCTTTCAAACATCTGTGTGTGTGTGTGTGTGTGTGTGCCTACGTGCGTGCGCGCGTTTGATCAGCCTTCAGGCCGAATACACTTTGGGAGCCGACCTGCCGTTACCTCTCCGCTTGCCAATTCAATTCCGCTCCATCATCAGAGGTAATTGGGACAGTCTAGGCTACATGTTGGATGCTATATTTTTCTTCATTGAATATTTCGGTTTTGCACTCGCTTCGAGTCATATCCGTATTTTGCTTTCTCTCTTAAACTACATTGTCCATCATATAAGTGTCATAACAAAAAAAATGCATTTGCTTCTCCCCCAGAGTAATCTGACTATCATCTCCACATATTAACATCTCAAAATGTTGTCATCAAGTTTATTAACTGGCAAACTGTTGTTCACATCAAAGCTTCTCACTGCAAAGAAACACAGGTGCGACAGAATGCACAGAACAACTCTGCAGACCAAGCGTGGAAGGTGCACGTGGCTGCGACATGAAATCCCTCTTGCCTGCGTGCTGTGAAGCTGCATTAAACATTCACTATGCATTGGGAGCTCGAGTCCCTCACGCTCCTCCAAATTTTATGTGCGGCTAAGATTATGCTCGCAGACTTCATCGCTCTGCTGTCTCCCGCTTTAGTCTTCTACGCAGGCCTATGTTGTAATGAAAGCTCATGTCGCCTGATATTCCATAACGTCTCTTCATTTTACTTAAGTCATATGACATCACGTTTTTCATGCACATTTCTAGTAAAGCTGCTATCATAAATAATGACAAACTCAGATAGGAATCGCATAGTCTGTCAGTCTGTCAGTGCCATTGGAATATTAGCATATTTTATCAATATACTGTAAAAGGCTGCACCGTTTCCACTAATTTCTATAAACATCGAGAAGGCAACATGACCATCACTATGCCCTTAGACTTCAGTTGCTTTGATTTGAATGTGCCAGCCCAGTACCCTACATTTATTTCCATATACCTGCCTTACTTGGGCTGTCAGAATGTGAAACTGAAAACAATATGGAATCAATCTGCTTTTCTACGTCCACACATTCATTAAATGCCTCAAAGCTCCCCGATTAGCCCGGCAACTTCCACATAATGAGCCTTCACTAAGATTTCTTGAAGACTGCCGCCATCTAGTGTTAGATCGTAGTAGCACCCGAGGATAAGACTGCCAGAAATGGAATAGCCTTGTAGAGTTTCTAATTTTAGGGCATAAGAAATTCACAACAACATTGAATGCCATATACAATACAATGAATGCAATTCACATATATAACATATGTCACGTTTTAATTATGTTGATTGGGTTAATAAAGTTATCTATCATCTATCTATCTATTTCTGTCAAACACAGGGCTCATGCATAAAGGAAATACAAAAGAAATACATGAATTCTGTTTTTTCCAAACAGAGTTTGTGAGGACTTACTTTAAAACAAGTTGAAACTCTTACTCTGAGCAAATAACTTATGATAAACTGAACTTTCCCCCCAGGAGCTTTGACCTCAGATAAACTCAGGTCCCATCTTACCCTGGCAGACTGGAAACCCTTTTAGAAAGTTCATCTGACATTGTCTGATGATGAGCCACTAATACTTCAGGGCACTCCTGAAGTAACACATCAAAGGCACCCTTGCACTAAATTAAGACACTATTTATAAAGCAATGGACAAAGAGGGCAGAGTTGTAGTTAGAATAATAGTGTCAGGTCACAGAGAGTAATGTAGAGCACATGGTTTGATTTGTATATTGGCATGTGCACGAGGGTAAATACACTCAAGGAAGGAGGCTTGTCTAGGTCACTCTGTGCATATATTCATTCAGTTTATGTCCACGTATATGAGTATGGTGCTTGTACATTTTTAAGCTCCTTTACTGTGGAATGTTTGCATGTCTGTCTGTCTGTCTGTATGTATGTGTGTGTGTGTGTGTGTGTGTGTGTGTGTGTGTTTGTGTGTGTATGTGTATGTGTGTGTCCGCATGTGTGTGTGTGTGTGTGTATGTGAGAGAGAGAGAGAGATAGAGAGAGAGAGAGAAAGAGAGAGAGAGAGACTGGTCAAATCTAATTTGCACAAAGTTCATTGTCATGGACACTTGAAAAGTATGATTTGGACAAAGGCTGAGTGGAGTGCACTAACAATATTGAGCACATTCTTCTGTGAGCTGCGTTCCAATTTACTTAATGAAACTTAATGTTGTGTTACTTTCACAAGTTTCTGTGCTACTTTCCACAAATAAAATGAAAGGCTATGCAAATTAAATATGTAAAAAAGTGTTTAGAACACTGAGAATTTACTTCTTGAATGATGAATCTTTAGAATTAATCTATAAGAATAGAGTGGATCAGCTATCTTTTGTCATTGCGCAATGAAGTTGCTGTCCCAGGTGCTGAATCACGTGAAGAAGTTGCTTGTCCTGGAGGACACCCACACACCTTGATGCTTCAATCTCTGCCGTCATTGTGTACGACTCGTGTTCCTTGACAGTGTTTTAAAAATTATTCTACCGTGAAACTTTGGGGGAGAATTGATTGTCTTTTGAAGTTTCCTCTATGTTGTTTTTGAATGGCTACATTTCTCGATTCCCGATCTATGGGGAAAGAAATGTCCTTGACACAGGGTAGATGCCTTGGCTCACTGTTACGGTTCCTCTCTTTGGGCCACGGCGCTCAATCCCACCACTAACGCATTCCTAGACGCGACACTCTTTGATGTGATACTCTCTGATGTGACACCCCAGAAGTGGTGCGAACCCTGACAAACAAGTAAGCCGAAATGAGAGGGAGTACGACTCCCGCGCGCTGCCGTCACTGCGTAGCGACTCGGCGGAGAGCACATCGGACAGAGCAAGTGCACAGTGCCGCAGACTCGGAAGATGTGCTCACAAGAGTCAGCGGCCAATGAGATCGTCTTTCATCGCTCAAGAGAAAGCATGCAAGGATAATGTCTCACCGGTGATTGTGGTCGGCTCCGATCGTTGTCCACAGAGACACTGCAGCATATGCGCTCCTTTCTTCAGGAATAGCCTCAAAATCCTCATTGATTTGAGTTTTGTGTGAGCTCAATCCACGGACACAGTATCACATCAGAGGGTACAGTAGCGTAACCACCTCGAGTTGATTGCCGCGCTATTCTGAGCTCTGGTACGGCTCCTTACATTAAAAACCACGAAAGGGCAAAGACCACAGGACGATGTGTGCCTGGACGAGGCATCTTTTTAGGTGCATGCTCATTGCTCAAACGACGGTCACTCGTCCTCATGCAGGATAAGTCGAGGAATCAATCTGCGCAAGGACATTAGGTTTTCCTAGATCTATTGCCCATGTATCCTTTACCAGCAGATCCACAATGAGAGCCCCGGTACAAGCGTGCACGCGAAAGTTAAACTGCAGAGGTAAGTGACAGGACGACCACGGATGAGGTAATGCAGGCGATTCATCACAGCGACTCTGCGCGACCGGCGCGAAGCGTAAGGCACAGATGTTGGGATTAAAAAGCCAATTGTTTCGTGTCCATAGGGAATAGGAGGAAAACGTATAGCCTACGTCAGATGCAGCCTACATTTAAAGACAAAGACGTTGAGCCCCTGGTCAAGAGGATGACAAACGCAGTCTTGAGAGTCACATGCAGTCGATAGGCTACTGTGTTCATTTAGGGTCTAAAGGATGAAGAGTTGAAGTAGAACGCGAGACTTGAATAGCTTTACAGAAGACGTTACAAAATAATCTAGCTACGTCTGCACAGGCCCTATTCAATGTCAATAAAAAAAAAATCCTACATGTCCAGTAGTAACATGGACTGTCTCCAAATCCAGTCTAAAACAAACCCGTTATGGATCAATGTAAAGTCATTATGGTCTTTAAACCATGAGAACGAATAAGAAGCGAGTCAGAAATCAAAAAGTTGTTACATTGCGTTGGTTTTAAACTGGACAGTGTTATATGCATAGTCGAATCAATATTTGAAAGGAAATAAAATGATATAATTTATAGCAATCACAAAATATGCCTACTACTCCTTAAGTATATTTAGATGAACTGCCTCTCTAGGTGTTCTTCTCTCAAACGTTGTTTTTCTTCATAAAAGATACATTAACATATGCTTAAAAGGTACAACGCACAAAACAACGCAAAACAATCTCGATGGACGTGTTTTCACCGCTTCTAAAAACAGCTATCCAGCTTACTGGTCAAACGAATTTCACTAGCAAAATGTAGCCTACCTCCCCAAAAGATGAAAAAAAATCCACTCCATCAAATCATGACTTTTGCACATTCCTCATCACATGGCATAAAAATGATACCTCATTATCCTTCATTTGGAGGCTAGGCATACACTTTTGACATTTTCTACAGCATACAAAAATAACTTGCCACTTTCTCACCACTTCTGCTTTTGCCTGGCCTTTTTGAAAACTTTGTGCAGGACAAGGGTAGTCAATGAATTTGTCCTTTCTGTTCTCTCTATAGGTCACTTTTTAGGGCACTCCAGGAGAGGGTTTGGGATTACAATCTTCTACATTAGCCACAGATAACTCAAATGCCAATAATTCCAGTAAAAGGTCAGTTGTCAATCATGGTTCACTGTGTCTCAGCCCCAGTGGATTGGTGGATGAAACAACTCAGAGAGCACATACTGAGTCAATGACACCACATTGAGCAATCACTCTTCAACAAACATGTTACAGTAAAACACATCCTTCCTGGAATAGACAAGCAGTCAAACAATGAGCACAACTGATATACACATTTGATTATTTCAGCTCCACACCACCAGATGGCATAGTGACTCCAATGTAAAGGCACTGCGTTCAGTAAGTGTGCCAGCCTGCTGAAGTGCATAGTCCATGGTCCATTGGAACACTGCCTCTCTCTGGTTTCAACTGACAACTTGTAACAAGCCATGTTTAAGCAACCCATAACTTCCTCTGTGACCCTGAAATTGCATGCACCTACCACACACCCCCTCTTGCTTTGGTACATGGTTCCAAGCAAATCTTTACTCGAGCCTTGCCCATCTTGGCTGACTGGTCAGTATTTTGCTCTGAGGTAGCCTCTGATATTTGCACAATAGCGTCACTTTCACCTCTACAAAGAACCAATGCTTGTTTTCAGTTGTCTGAAATCAATGTGTTTTAAAATGGAGTATTACTAACTGTAAATTAGCAAATTAAACAAACACTGTACCCCAAGATAGACTCCAAATGGCATGAATGGCCAAAAATAAAGAGCTTTCACAAACTGCATCTATTAGGCAGCAATGGAATGACACTACCACAGAAAACATGGTGATGGACTCGAGAGGTATAACTGGTGACAGACTGTCTTGTGAAAGATCCTCTGGTCGCAAAGATCAGCAAGAATGTCTTTGAAACATGATATGCACTGAAGTTGATGTGTTGCTCCTTTCATCGCCCACAAGGTGACAGTTTTGACATCTGTCTATCTGCCATAATAGGCAGGTGTGCAATACAGTATCTTTTACCATGGGAACCAGGCAGAATTTAGCCTAGTTACTGAACCACAGATTATAGTAATACCCAGCCCATCAGGTTGCACCTCAAAATACCCTGAACATCCTGTAGAAGGTTTCTGAATGACTGAATTAAATATATAGTTGCACAGATTTGAGTTTGAGGATGCTTTTTTCTCATCAGCACCCCAAATACCCTGAAATCAATAATTTCTCCTGCTTCCCCTCCAGACACCCAGGATAACAGAGCACAGTGGATGAGTAGTGTGAAAAGAGTTCACGGAGAAGAACACTGCCAAAGAAGAACTTAACAAACCATTCATACATAGCCCAGTTAGTCCAGCAAGACTTTCCTGTCAGTTACTTGGTCTGGTTTAGTCCAGCAACATGCTCTCGTCCATTGCCCAGAACATGCCTGGAGAAAACCTCATTTACTGCAACACCACAGATGAATGAGCCCCAAACCATTTATTGACAATGCAAATGCTGTTGAAGGCAACTCCATCAACAAATGGTCACAACCAAGACATTTTGTTTTGGTAGTATGCATGTCACACACCACCCATCAAGACATAATGGTCCATTGATATCATCTATGTCATATGGGCATATGATTAGTAATCAATGCAAGACACCATAACTGGAGAGTGAATCATACATGGTCAGCCTGACGCCCCTCTGTTGTGGCATAGGAACAGTCGCCCCCTCACAGATAACCTCTTATTCTCCTCTCTTTGCTTGACAAACCAATGCTGACCTCATCCACACCCTGAAACGACTGTCTGTGGGGGAAAAGCACACATGTGAGAAAGGTATGGCAGTAATGACTGACTATTGAATGTATTTTACAGCAAGAAGACATTTTAGAGAATAAGAACGTCTTACCTGTAAATTGGCAGGGGACCACAGCTAAATCAATTTGCTATGATTACCAAGTAAAGACAGTGTAACGACAAAGTCAAAGGGGTCTTTTTCACTCCCATTGGAATCTTTAGTTCATTGCATTGCAGTCATACAGAAAAGGTCATGATTGGATCCTTCACCCTTAGCCCTGCCTCCTCCTGACAAATAATTTCCCTCAGTGTTTTTTTTCTGTTACTCTTTGAAATTAGCAGATGATGTCTTTGAAAAAATGACTGAGAACTCCTGCTGATTTGACAGCTGTGCTCAGTGGCAATGAACATATTACAGTAATGCTGATAAGGATGATTTGTACTAGCCTTCACCAGATGCTTTCAATTTGTGCCACACAGTGACAATAGTTAGTCAGTAGATTTCATCAAATGTGAGCATTTTAGAGAGAATACCATGAAATGCTGAATGTTGCCTCACAGGAGCAGAGACAATGGAAGCTTTTCTGGTGACCAACGTTACTGTAATATGACTTTGTTAACATCTACAAACGATAAAGTTTTTTTTTTACAGTAATTCACCCTAAGCAGTAATGGTAAAATGAAAAGCATTACAAAACAGCACTTTTCACTAACTAATATTTTTTTTGTGATGATGCCTGGAGTCAAACACAGCCAGAAAGAGGAAGGAGAGTTTTTGGCCAGTGCCGCAAAGACTGCTCATAAATTATTTACAATAACAAGGCATTTGTCACATTACTGAACGAATAAAGATGTAAGTGCATTGACTCCAAGTGCAATTTATGACAGACTATTTAAAAATGGTTCAATGGTGGACTGTATTGACAGGTTGTGATGGGAGATGCCTGTGAGTCAAAGTGTGTTCATTGTAGAAAGGACTGATGACATCCCACACCACATACCAGAGGAGATATGAACAGAAGCCTGGTGCAGTAGACCATGTCCACAAACAATCACACAAGCAAGGGATTATCTTAAACCTGAACAACGCTGAAGTGTACTGATAATCCATGCTGATTTGAGCATCCTATGATCATAAAAGACATGCATGTTGTTTAAAAGCATGTTGTGTTATATACTTTTGACATTGTTAACATAGTACATTTACAAAACAATAAAAAATAATCAAATATTTAGATTCAAATGCATTGAAAGAGAGCTACATATCAAATGTTTTTTTTTATCCTTGCACACTGAACCTTTGCTTTGTGAAGTTTACAAAGGGATAATGATAATATTTAACAAAAGTAGAATGGAGTATAAGCTATATTGTGCCTTAAATGTAAATTAGGGGCCTGGCAGCGATGTTACAGTTTTTCTCAGTTGCTTTGGTGCTTTTCTCAGATCAGAATGAAAAAACTATTAGTTCAACCTTCACAACATTTAGTCATTTGTGCGCATCATAGTAGCAATTACTCCTTCCTCTGAACAAATTGTAAATGCGTTTGGACATGTATCAGTTGGTTTCGTACAATTCTCTGCTGTTTTAACATTACCATTTGCTTATGTCATGTCAGTCAAAATGAACTATACTTATGGATGCTCAATAGTCGTTCCCAATAAAACTAATAGTCCTCATTTCATTGCTTGAGTCATTACATACAAAATTGTTGAACTAGTTATCAAATTCTGTCACAGTAAAATGTGAAATGTACGTATTTAGTGTCTTGTACTCACTTACTCCCCTAACTACAGCAATGTGTAACTTTACTGTAGTTTTCAAATGGCTGTACAAGTAGTGTATAGTGCTGTCTTGAGCGAGTGTCACCGACCTGACTTTTTTTTGCACTGGAAAACACTGAATGAAAACATGACAAAGCCCTTTGACTATCTTGTTCATAAAAGATGGTGTCAAGACTTTTCATTTTGATGACACTGACAGTTTCATTGACATGAATACTTGCTTTTGAGTAATGGACTATCCACTTTGAGCAAGTGACGTGCTTTTGCAGGTTATCCACTAGGTTTTGCAGTTTGCACTAATTGTTTTGAGAAATGCACTAACTGCTGTGCAAATGTTAATAGTGATTTGATAACAAAGCGACTGAGAAAAACTGTAAAATATATTGTATGCCTGATACACATACATTATGCATCCATTGTGTATATGTTCAGATATATAATGCTGTTCCAAGGACAGTGACATTTAAACAAGTTAGAGTGAACGGGACACCGTATTCAAAGTAGACCTAACAATGGGCTTTGAAGCACCGACTATCGATAGGCCTAAAGCAGTGACATCACAGGGTGCAAAAAGAAGTGGACATGGTGCAAAGAGCAGGAGTCAGATGGAATGGCAGAATGTGAGAGGTAAGCCAATGCAGAGAGAGAGGGGGAGAGGAGAGAGACTAAAAGAGCAAAAGAGATAGGAAAAGACAGAGTGTTATAGATAGAAATGGATGGATGTAGCGAGTTTAATGTAAGTCCATCAAGAAGGAGAGATAGTCAGAGCACAGCAGAAGACAGATTGTAAGGAAGGTGAAGTATGGAGATGGCAGTCAGCAGCACAGATGCAAATGGGGAAAGAGATGAGGTGATGCAGCGCTCTCTCCCTCTCTATCTCCCTCTCTGTCCCGCTCTCTCTCTCTCTCTCTCTCTCTCACTTTCTTTCTCTCTCTCCACAGACACCCTGCTGTCACACAGCTCATTCATCTGCTGCTACAGAGATATTTCCTCAGAAGGCTAGGAGAGCTGTGGGGGCACTGAACCAGAGATGAGATAGATGATAGATAGATAGATAGATAGATAGATAGATAGATAGATAGATAGATAGATAGATAGATAGATAGAGTTTTGTTAAAAATATAGAGATGTATGTTTTTCTCATAATAGATTTGCTTCCCTTCAAGGTTGGATTTTCCTCATTGTTTTTATTGTGAGATTACAATAAATCATCAAAAGATTATTTTGTATACCTGTTTTTAGTCAACTTTACCAAAAGTGCCAATAATTATGGAGGGTACTGTAGATGGGTTGAAACAACTGAGACAGAGGTCCAAAAAAGACAAAAACAGATAGAGAGGAGGAATAGAAGCTGTGTGAGACACGGAGATGGGGAGGCAGGTGAGCAGTCGAACGGAGGTCATCAGGGTCAGCTGGGACAGGCTACTGTGATCATACCTGTACACTGCAAAGGATCATTTCCTGCTAAGTGGACAAAGTTTACTCTCGCGTCTGATGTTACCCTCACGTTTAACATCAGACTGTTCTCTAAGCACCTTTACAGGGCGTCTGCGAGAACGGTCATTACATCTGAGTTGATGGCCGCAGAGAAGGACTCACTAAGAGCACCTTCACAGTGCCTTATCAATATATGCCCAACTAGGGATGTAACGATTACCGGTATAATGGTAAACTGTGATAAAAATGTTGACGATAACAATTACCGTTTTCATTTCAAATATCATGATTATCACGGTTGATTACCACAGTGTGGAAACCGTGTGTTTAATCCTTCCCAGCTTCATCTGAGCCTGCTTTTGACATACAGTAGGCCTGGTACAATGAAACAAAACTGGTGCCCTACTGATTCTGTTATCTACCTGATGGATTTACCCGTGATTCGGATTTGGCTTCACCGCAAAACATGCACTGTATCATGTAGCCACTCTGCGTGTTTTTATGTGTGTGTACATAAAATCTATTCCACTCATGTTATCAGGAGAATACCGTAGCCTAAAGTTTTATTTTGAACACTTACTTTGATCTCACTCAATGGATCCATATAACAGAAATAGCAAACTCCAAGACATATATTTTGTAAAATAGTAAATGCTGTCACACTTTTTGAAACTATTTCAGCTTGTGTAGGCCTAATAGTGCTTTCTGAACATATTGAACACACTTTTAAAAATACCGCGATAATACCGAAAACCGTGATAATTTTCATACCGTTACATCCCTACGCCCAACAAACAGCCAATTTCAGGCACACACCACTAATTATAGTAGGAACAGAGCATTATAATCACACATGGCTGTCATGAGATTGCTCATTTCGAAGTTTATGCACTGGGGTAATTGTAACATTCGGAGCGAGATCAAATCCTGAAACCAGTAAGGCCCTCATGGCAAGCTGTATGAATTGTGTTAAATCTGAGAGGACTTAAAGCTCCTGATGTTTTTGTGTTGTGGCTCTGTCAGGAACACAAGCCTCTTCACCACTTCCTGGCACTCTGAGAGGTCAGTACAAAAACATAACACGAGGAGGAGCACAGTGGACTACTTGCAGCGACACAAAATGATGGAACACTCTCATTACGCTCTACGTTTGTGAGAGGATAAAGAGAACAAAAAAGGGAACAGTTCCTTTCGCTCAATTGGTTGAGCAAGCAAAGGAACAAAGGTCACGGTCACACTACGGTCATAGGCTCCATAACCTGGGAGGTCACGTACGTATACTGAAATCAAATGGTTTACTGTTGGTGTTTACAATGAAACGTCCACCTGCACTGTACACTGCTTTCAGTAAGCATGTCTAGTAAACATAACTGCACAGTCAATGTACACTATATGTTTAGTTTATGCACTGAGGTGCATGATTATTTACATAATACATGCAAGATACTGCACTGTATATGAATAAGACTAAACTTGCAGATATTGCAGCAAAGTGCCTTTAGAAAAAAATGAACCGCTGGAGGAATGACTGATGCTTGCTGACGAGAGGATGACAGGATGGGGAATAGAGCAGCGGAGAGGTGGGGGGTGAAATATGATAACAATGTGTTTTTAGACTGTATAGCACCCACAGGCGTTGCAGAGAAAGAAAAAAAAAACAATGGGCATATGGGACAAGAGGTCTGAGTCAGCAGGGTGATGTCTGGCACGAGGAAGGAGGGAAGCTGTTCTGTCATCCCCTTCATTTAGAAAATGTGCCTGCGCATGTGTTTCTAGCTTTACTTTCTGTGTAATTGGTAAGTGTTAGCTCTTTAGATGGGTAACATTGTCGCAAAGTTTTAATGGGTGTGGGCTTTAAAAATCTGTGTACAGATCTGTGTTTTTGTGTTTGCCCGCTTGTGTTACTGTAATGTGGGTGGTATTTTTCTGGCATATTTTCAGGCTTTTGCCTTAAATGGACAGGACAGTAAGGATACAGGTAGTGATGTGGGAGGAAGAAGATAGGGTGGGATTGGGAAATGACCTCAGGTCACAGTCAAATCTGGATCCCCGTGGGTACATATCTGGATGTGGTCAGGATGCTGTCACCTGTGTCCATAGACTATATAGTTAGTGCTACATCTTCCCCCAGAGTGTGTGTGTATTTGATTTGATGAAAAATCATCCTCATTGTACGGTATCACAATACAGCACTCACATGATAAGCTGTAGAGCTAACTGTCAGGTTCATCTAGCAACATTTTTGCAAGGGAATGTGAAGTTACATGTAAGAGTCCTGTTGAGACAAATATGGTGATATGTGGTGTGTGCGTGTGTGTGAGAGAGAGAATCAAGTCAGAATATACTGTATGGGTGTGCATGTGCAATGTGTGCACACATAATTTTGTTTCCATTTGTATCAATTAATTTGTGACCCTCGTGCTATAAAGCAAGTGGTATACAGCAAGTCAAGTCTGATAGCCATATGCCGGTCTGTGGGAATGTGACAGTGTATAGATTTGTGTGTAGATATGATATACAGTAATTCTGCATGAATCAATCTTTGTCTTTACACAATTCTGACACAAATATGCAATTCCACTCTCCCTGAGAGGCTAAGTCCTGACAATAGAATAATTATGTGCATATGGGCCACTAATTTAAAAGACCAATCAGCTGACCACTCTAAAAGACCACTCTGCTCAATGGGTGCTATCTTAAGTGTAAGTTAGTGTATGGAAAAAGGGTGCTAATTTTACTGCAATTTACAAATCCATGCCAAGTTATGACTCAAGAAAGCACGTTGCCCGTGAGGACACATTTCCCTGCAACAACGGACTATAGAGAGCTACGCAGCAACCCAGTCACCAGAGCCGCGAAAAGGCAGAAAGTGGGTAGCTAGCAGTTTTAAACACAATCAATCGTCCGACCAAAGCATGCGTATTTCTGCATCCTCATTTAGCCTATACAGCCATTGACCTCAAGCCTGAAACAGCGTAACTTTACTAAGGAACATCAACGCAAGATAAATGCTGTCTCAGCAGATATGTGGGTGTGTAGCTTATCGTGAACCTCAGCGCGAGGATGACTTGGGAAGTAAGGGTAGGAAGTAAAGCGGCAGCTGCTGATAACCCAACCCTAGTCTCGCTATCACTCTTTCTCTCCCTAGGGAGAGATGCTGGAAGTAAGCTATCGGTCAAATAAAGTTCTGGCATACGTCCAAGTTGGTGTGGCCGCATGGTACTTGTGGAACACATCGGGGTCCCTGCTGCAATGTACAAAAAGCTCGCACAGCACAGCACCCGTCCTAAGTGGGAGCTTTCCAGTTGCGCAGTCCACTCTGCCGAAACGACTCCTCGCTGCTGAAGCCAGTCAAGCACAAACTGCGATGCGTGCAATCTAACTGCCTCGGAACAACACTTAAGAGGAAAAAATTAGCTTATTTGTATAGCATCTTACCTCCTTTATCCATTTCCTGAATGTGTTTTGTCCCGTGCCAGAAGAAGCGGAGCAGTGAGTTTTGTGGTTATTGTGCTTTGCCAGTTCGGGATGCGTCTGCACTCTTCAGATTTGGCAGAAAACCGGATACTGAGCCTCTCTGTAATCGATCAGCAAAGGCGACTCGTTATAGAATCGCTGTAGCAACGGCAATATTTATGGATGTGTGTGTGCCAGAGAGTTTTTATTTCAGAATGGGGCGGGCTGAGCTTTAAAGTGTGACGGAATGTATGAGGCTGCGATGAAGGTGTGTGTGTGTGTGTGTGTGTATGTGTGTGTGTGTGTGTGTGAGAGAGAGAGAGAGAGAGAGATACAGAGAGAGATAATTACCTGTATGGGAGCGGTGGTCTCGGCAGTCTACTGGAGCTGTCCTTAAATTGTGGTGCTGCAGCTTTCTGGAAAAGTGTTAGGATAGTGACGTCTGAGGATGACGGCCTCTGAGTTTCAGAGACTTATTAACAGACTTGCTATATGAAAAGTGCCCCTGTCTCATGAGGCATTGGTGTATTTGCTAAGATCTGCAAGAATACTGTGCATCAATAATGTGAACTGTATGTCTATTTTTATTATGCCAAGCATGCCTTTTAATGCTATAGCTAAGCATTTTACCTAATTATTTATTTATAAAATGTATGGTATGTGGTATTTTTTCCACTCTCTCACACACACACACACACACACATCAGATGCTTGTGTTGGGTATTACTGTAGTGGGGTTTAAATGTTGTCCAGATATTCAGAGGCAAGAAAGACAAGCACCACATGTCTGTTTATCTTTGGGTAAAAAAAGAGCGCTATAAAGTATTATCTAACCTAACTCATTGATCAAGCTCCAGAGAACACTCTTGTCAGCATTATGCAGGGACACTGAGATAACAGCTTGTGTTACTTCAGATGTTAAAAAAAGAACTGGTTGCTGGTATAAGATATTTCTGCTCTCTGCCCTGAAACAGGAAGCCCAAGGCCATATCTAGCTCACCTAAGCATGTCTGGAAAAAAAAAAAACACACAAGCTATGTAATGGAAGGAGTGTAATTGAGCAAAATATTTGGTTTATAACTATTTGTGGCAGGCACGCAGGGGCGAGGTTATCAAACAAACTGAAGAAGATAGAGACAGAGGAGAGATAGAGAGAGAGGTGGAGCAAGAGACAGAGGCAGAGCAAAGAAGAGAGAGGTGGAGCGAGAGAGATACAAGGACACGGTTGTCAGCTGAAGAGGGAGGCAGAGTTCACCAATGAAGATGGAGAGAAAAAAGAAATGGCAAATGGCTGAGGGATATAGTGACTAATAAAGATATATATATATATATATGTGTGTGTGTGTCCATGTGTGTGTGTGTGTGTGAGAGAGAGAGAGAGAGGGGGCCTATATTTAGATTTCAATATGCCTGTTTTAATTCATATGAAAATATGTAGTTGAATCCACAAATTATTTTGTTTATATTTTAAGAACATAAGGAGGGAAACATTTGCGGATTTTAGGTATTTTACAGTATGCCTGAGGAAATGCTTCTCCTGAATTAATGTGATCAAGTGCAGTGTTTAATATCCAATACACTTCCAACATTTTTATATCCGTCCAGGAATTATTTGTATACTGTCAAAGATTAAAACATTTTTACTCCAGTATATTATAGTTACTGCGTCTATATTAAGCACAGAAAGTGAGTGATAGGCCCAAATTAGGTAATAAATAACTAATGAGAGAAGACAGAGAGAGTGTGCCTCAGACGTATCCAGAAAGAACGTTTCACGGAGCAGCCTTCTGCCTTTGTTCCAATCATATCTGTGACCTGAAACCTCACATAGTGCCATTAGACAAAATGTGTTCACCTAAACATTGACACAGCATTACAATATGACGCTAACCGCACTGCGATCTCTATTTAAATAGGCTGTCAGCAAATGTTTTCTGGTCATTTTTGCAAGTGTGTGGTTATTTTTAACAGTGCAGAATAGGCAATATTCATGGTGTGGCTTCAGTGACAGGGCCAGTTGGTGACCATGATGAAATGCAAGGGGTAACAGCACGGGAGGGCTGTGTGGAAGGATGTCAGTGTCTCACAAGATCTTGCCTGAGACTGTCATGAATCCTGTATATGCTGCCTAAGGTGGAAAAGTACTGTAATATTGCAGTGAAATTTTACCTCAGCTATTCGATCCCCCTGGGGATATGACCTAGTACATACCAAGTACAAGTATTAGGAAAAATGTAATATAACCCAACAAGGCCTGAGAAGTCTTAAATAAGGGTTTTTATTATGGAGAATGGTGTCATTTTAGACCTATACCCATGATATGAGGCAAGCTTCCCCAAAAGACCGCTCAGGAATGCTGACATCAAAATTTTCTTTCTGACTGAAAACCAAACCATCACCACCTCTTAAATAATCTGATATTTAATTGCTCCTTGAGGGTGTCTGTTGGTGCAACTGAGACCAAAGGTCACCAATGGCATTTGAAAGGTATTACAATAATATTTGCCACAATATCAGTTTGCAGCAATTCAATATCTGTATCCTTGTCTGGCACAGAGAATCCACCCAAGGACACAAAAGACCGGATTAACTATTCATTTCAATCATTAAAAAAGCTTCATTGCGCAATAGTTATAAATGCCAAGTCATAACTTAATACAACACATTCTGACAGTAAATGTTTGCTTGTGCATGATAACATGTGTCAATGGGTATGATAATTAATAATCAGGTTCTTTTTACTCAGTTTACAAAAAGGAGGTTTTAGTAATTGCACTTCAGATATGACAATAACCAGATGCTCACCAGAGCTCTAGCATGTTTTGGAAAAGTTCACATTCACACCAGAAATGGGCTGTTTTAGAGGCTAATGTTTACCTACAGTAACAACATGGATTCATGAGCCTATGTACTTGGTTAGCAACATTATTTGGACATAGAGTACACCTAGACTTATGGGTTAAACTATGTTAAAAGGAGAGAATTGTCCTCAAACACAGGTCAAGACGATGCACGTGAGCATATAAAGCTTGGTGAGGTTTTCAGAGCTGACCATTTATCACCAGGTAAATACACTGTATTAATTCTCTGTCTACCTGAAAGCAGCATCAGTCTTTATCAATCACTAAACAGTCACTATACACTAACTTCTCACAGTAGACAATCAACTTCATTAATCCATTAGAATCTCCTCATTTTCTCCAAGTACTTTGGATGTCATGACTGTTCGGCATGCTTACGCTTCCTTTTATGGTGACAGACTTGGGTCTAAGAGTGGTGTTCCCACAATAAGGGCAATGTCCAGTGTCTTCTCAACAGTGGCTCCATCTAGGAAGCAGAGAATTTCAAAAGAATTTGTCGTCTATGCGGAAGTGTGGCCTGGTCACGTCGTCGGGGTTGATGAACACCGAGATGGACTTGCCGGGGTTCTCCGTCACCAGCTGCTGCAGCTTCTTGGCCAGTCGGTCGTCGGACTGGTGCTGGTCCCCGGCCCCGAGCTCCGACTGTGGGGAGGGCAGGCCAGACGTGCTGCCCCTCCTCTGGAGCTCCAGGGTCAGTCGGTTGGCAGCCTTGGTGTGTTCGATGGCCAAGCGGAGGTGTTCGGCCGGGTCGGCACGGGCCGAGGCCAGTTTGCGGGCGTGGTGCATGGCCATCTCGTCTGTCAGGTGTTCCAGCATGTTGCACTGCGGGATGAAGTAGTTAGGGCAGTTCTTGTTGACCAGACAGTGCTGCAGGTCTTCGATGAGTCCCAGCAGGAAGTGGGCGGAGTAGTCCTCCTGGGCCAGGTAGCTGGTCGGCAGGCGATCGCAGGCCCACAGCATGAGGCTGCGCAGCTGGTAGGGGCTGACGGCCTTGGGCTTGGCCAGGAGCCGGACGATGATGGCCTTGCACGCCTGGTAGGCCTGCATGAGGCCGGGGGAGATGCACTTCTTCAACTGCACCTCGCTGCGGGCGAAAGAGAGGCGCCACTCGTTCTCTGGCCGGCCCGAAGGCGAGCTTGCCGGCACCAGGTAGAAGCCGCTGATCACCTCCTCCTCTGTGATCTTGCCGTCCCAGAAGTGGTTCTCCATCAGCCAGCTCTGGGCCACGGCTGGCCACCCCTTGAACGAGACAACGGGCACCACATCGTACAGCATGCGGCTGCTGCCCACGCCCAGGACGATGGAGACCACGGTGCCGTTGCGCTCGGCACGCTCCACACGCGGCATCCCACGCTGGGGTTTGCGCTGGACCTCGGCCAGCACCACCGCCACCGACTCGTAGAACCAGTCGGCCACCAGCGTGGGCGAGAAGAAGTAGTTGGTGGCGCCGTTGACGTGGTCGGCCAGCGTGCAGCAGTCCTTCCAGCGGCCGATGGTGCCCTCGTCGAACAGCCGCAGGCTGAGCCAGGAGTGGCCGAGCGCCGAGTGGCGCATGTCCAGCGTGACCGGCTGGTTGCGATCGTGCAGCTTCAGCGCGGGCACCAGCAGTGTGAAGTCCATGTCATAGTCGGTGCCGCGCGAGCACGGGCTCAGCTCGTCCAGGTCCATGTCCACCACGCCCTCACGCACCCCGCCCGACAGCAGGAGGTACTCGTTGGCGACGGGCAGCTTCTGGTCCAGCTTCTGCACCATGCCTGAGGAGAGCGAGAGAGGAAAGAGAGGGACAACGTGAGACAGATGGAGAAAAGTAGAAGATGTGGGAGATGAAAGAGTATGAGTTGGGAGAGTATGTAAAGACAGATAGAGGAATGCATAAGAGAGAGGGCGAGATGAGGGGGGGGGGGGTGTTAATGAAAAAGGTGCATGAAGAGTTCAACATTAAGTCCCTTCAGACTTAGACTGTAGGCAACAGTATCACATGAACCTAAGTCTGCAGTTCGCTGGCAGCCATCTGTTTACAGATCAATAGGAGGACCAGAAAGAGGACACCACTGCTGGGAAAAACAGTCAATCAATGCAGGACAGAGAGTAATCTAAAGAACTTCAATATCACAAGGAAGCTTTTCGCTAGTTTCATAGAATTCTCTCTCTCTCACACACACACACATCCACACAGCTTTATTTTGCTGTTGTTGCAGAGAGAGAATGCTGAGAGGAGGTGCTGTAGGTACCTTAATGTGTCCATGCATACCTAATGGACTTTAAACAGCCTGCCCCCCCTACTAGCAGCTTCCACCTGCACACTCAAATATTTATGCCAGTTTTCTGAAGGTGCCTCTGCCTGTGGACGTCCTGGCTGACTTCTCGTTGATCACCAGAAAGTTCCTTGGGCTCCCACTGCTCAGGTTTTCATCCAGTCAAACTTCTTTGTCATCCATCTTGTCCACTATTACTTTTTTCTTTGTCTCTCTCTGTCTCGATGTTCTCAGTTTCTTTTTTAACCTCCCTGAATGATAAACTTTCTTACTTCATCTTTGCCATTATTTCAGTCACCTTGTTCCCTCTTTGAGCATGTGTGCCTTACGATACACTGAACAATGTGCCCAAGGTGTAAACATCACATGCAAAACACTGAGTTGCTAAAAGTGCAAAGTCAAACGGTGAGGATGTCCTCCTGTGTCTGTGAGTGGGCCATGGTGGCGCCAGGCAGTCAGTGAGGGTAATTACAGCAGAGTCTGCCCCCTCAGGAGAAGAGCTACACTGCAGTTGCACAGCAGCACTCTACACGTGGAAAACACCCCTGCATATTCTATGTGATAAGTGTGACTTTGTTGGGGTTTTGGCTTTAGCACAAGAGTCCTCAGATCAGGTAGGGCTGCATTGTTCACCATAATGGTGGGATGTGAACCATAAGATCAATGGCAACATTCAGTTTAGTTTTATTTGATTTCAGTTATGTCAGTTTTAGTTTCCAGTTATGTTTTAAAATGTCCATGAGACTGAGGCAATCTATCTCTCTTACTTATAGTCTCTCTATCATTGGTTCTTTCTTTTTCCAGGCCAACTTCTAATAGGTTACTTCATACTCAAGATGCACCAATCCGATGATAGTAGTCTGATACTGACTCAAATAGTATGATTGGTGACAATGGGGCTGCAGTTCATGGAGGTAATGTGGCCAATGTACAGGGTCAATCTACTCAAACCTATAACCTAATACAGTTTTTCTCAGTCGCTTTGGTGCTTTTCTCAGATCAGAATGAAAATTCTCATAACTATTAGTTCAACCTCCACAACATTTAGTCATTTGTGCACATCATAGTAGCAATTTCTCCTTCCTCTGAACAAATTGCAAATACTTTTGGACATATATCAGTTGCTTTCATACAATTCTCTGCTGTTTTATAACATTATAATTTGCTTATGTCATGTCAGTCAAAATGAACTATACTTATGGATGCTGAATAGTCGTTCTCAATAAAACTAATAGTCTTCATTTCATTGCTTGAGTCATTTCATACAAAATTGGTGAACTAGTTATCAAATTCTGTCACAATGCTGTAGAATTGCAAAGAGCATATACAGTAAAAATGTGAAACTGAAATTGCAAAGAGCATATACAGTAAAAATGTGAAACATACGTATTCAGTGTCTTGTACTCACTTACTCTCTTAACTACAGCAATGTGTAACTTTACTGTAGTTTTCAAATGGCTGTACAAGTGTATAGTGCTGTCTTGAGCATGTTCAGGTAGTGTCACCGAGTTCTGACCTTTTTTTGCATTGGAAAACACTGAGAGAATAAACTGTCATAATGAAAACATGACAAAGCCATTTGAATATCTTGTTCATAAACGATGGTGTCAAGACTTTTCATTTTGATGACACTGACAGTTTCATTGACATGAATACTTGCTTTTGAGGAATGGACTGTCCATTTTGAGCAAGTGACGTGCTTTTGCAGGTTATCCACTAGGTTTTGCAGTTTGCACTAATTGTTTTGAGAAATGCACTAACTGCTGTGCAAATGTTAATAGTGATGTGAAAAAAGCACCAAAGCGACTGAGAAAAACTGTAACCTATATGTTATTCTATGTTAACATACACGTGGCACATATGCATCAGGAGATAAACACAAAGGGTGAACTGCTTGGAGCTGTGGCTACATCAGGTCTAGCACTGTAAAATGGTACGATGTTAAACTAAAAAAAAAACTGTAACAAAACACTAACAAAACACTGGTAATTGAAACCAGCCACCTCCTCTTATCTCGCTCACTTTAGTCCTTGTTTCCTCTCTTGTCCAGGTATTGTTAACTTTCTTGACCATCACTTCCTTTTTTTAGCCCTCAATTTCCTCTGTTTGGTCCAGGTATCATTATCAATGCCGGGATCACTGGATCCTGCTGAAATCACCAATAGGATGTATTTACTGTTGCAACAAGTTGTCTTTGCCTTTCTCTCTCGCTCTCTCTCTTGGAGAGAATGAAAGAAATAAAATACTAATTTATTCTATTTCTTTCTATACTTCATTCAAACTTTCACTAGTTGATCGTAAACCTTTACAAATCCGATGTAAAAACCATGCTGTGCGCAATAAAAAAAGCACAAAACCACTCAGTCTTTCTCCCCAATCCCCCCCACCCCCCCTCCCACACACACTCTCATTCATGCACTCACTCATCCACATGGTTGCAGCCCCACAGACCCAATCATTCAAAACACTGACTGGCACTTTTGTTTCCGATCTGGTCATTTGCATATCCGGACAGCCAATGGGCTGTGTGGTGCTGCTGCCACTGAGTGCTGACTGTGCCGGGGCCCCTCCCTCCAGGATGGCTGTTCAGTGTGGGAGTGTGAGAACAGCATCTGCTCCACTAAAGCAGCGGATCGCTCACGGGTCAGTAAACAGGGGGTTCCCACAGTCGCCTGAATGCCTGGCTCTTTGCTGTCTGGCACTGGTACACCCACCCACAGGATTGTTGTTACTCCAATTTTAAACTGTTGCACAGTGACCAGAGGAGACCCACTGTGCCTACAACTAAACAAAAACAGACCGAGACCACAAACAGACTTTTACTGGCAAACAGACATTCTGGCTATGTACAATTTTGCACATTGGGAAATGATTCATGACCATGAGCAGAAAAAAAAATCAGACAGTCTCTCCGGATTAAGGTCTGGAGATAAATGTAATATGAAATCTCAGTACAATCTCAGCAATCAGCACAACTCACATGCACCCTAATGCTACATTTAATCTACCTGACAACCTGCTAAACCAAACTCCCCTAGACGCTTAGGTCACTATTTGGGGCACACAGCTAAAACTTGATACTCCACATCCCTCCTGCTAATAAATAGCAACGCTGTCAGCTACTCCAGCACTTCTCTTTGTAACACATACACACAGCATAGCCTACATAAAAGACAACATAGATTTTTTACTTTGACGCTGTACACTATTCCATTATTCCTAAAGTAATGATTATAGCTGTTTTAGTTTTTCCAAGAAACTGCCTCTAGACTGAATTTATTCTATAGTTCACCTATTATTGTAGATAATACCGCTTACTGATTTAACATAGACTATTGAACTGACTGACCTGCCCCTGGTTCTGCATTTGTCCAGTTGTTCTCTGTCCATGGTACTGACCTTAGCGGTATATTGGCTTTACATACACCAGCCTACAATCAACCTGTCCACTGTTTATCAATTTCTATCACTTTTGTGAGTCGACAGGATGAGGAGAAATGGACAAGAAATGTCGCTCTGACAAATTCTATGAAAAGCCCCCGAATCACATTCAAAGGAAGGTCACAGGCGGGTCGGCTATACGTGCAAGGAATTTGATCTCAGTGATTTTTGTGCCATGTCTGAAAATCCGGCTATACAGATTAAGTCAAGCACATCCAACACGCAGCAAGTCCAATGCAACGCAAACATCAAAAATCAAAGCAGAATCGAGCAGGGTGTTACAAAACCCGAGGCAAAGACGCACGACGTATTTCCATGGGTATACATCAATTTGTATGACAACATGGGTCCTATTATTTTAAGAGAACACTGGCATCCTAGTCTGTGTTCCTTACCGAGCATAGAGAAGATGAAATCTTTGGCCGTGTGAATTTCCAGAGCTCGTTGGTCGTCATATTCGCGCTGGTCGTGTTTACTGAATTCTTGGATCAATCTGTTCAATTCTTCTATCCTAGTCCCAGACCTGAAATCAAGCTCGGGATAGCATGTGATGACTCTGTTGTTATTAATACTAGAATTCGGCGTTGCCGTCGGACTGCTGCCAATACTATTGACGGATCCGGCCCGGCGGTTGAGGGCTGGAGCCGCCATCTTCGCAAAAAACAACAGGCACTCTTACGCCCTCCGCTCAGTAGACTATACTGCTCTAGCGGAAGTTTTTCATTTTCCCCCTTAAATAAACCAGGTGGTCTCGAAATCGCGTTGTCCCGGCATGCAATGCATAAGCTATGTAATGCATCGTCTGTAACACCCATGATACAATTTGGTGTCTAAGTGCTAAGCACCACCCTAATGGGTAGCCTACATATGATAAACATCCAAAATGTGCTTATCATTACAGCCTATACGACTGATGCAATGTGTTGATGTTATCCTATTGAAACGTCTTAATTTCATGATTACAAATTAAGGTCTGAGATAAATTGCTTTTATAAATGTATGATTCTAATTGCATATTTAATTTTTAATATTTGGCAAGTTGTAGACTAAATCTATTTATTTATCATGTATCCAATTTTTGGTTATTTGCTTATTTGGTTACTTTCTTGTCTGTCTGGATCTGGATGTGTGCATTGCTTTGAAAGGCCAGATGTCATACTGAAGACACCATTCAGACAATGACCTCACCAACTTCATCTTATTACAGTTTTTCTCAGTCGCTTTGGTGCTTTTCTCACATCACTATTAACATTTGCACAGCAGTTAGTGCATTTCTCAAAACAATTAGTGCAAACTGCAAAAACCTAGTGGATTACCTGCAAAAGCACGTCACTTGCTCAAAATGGATAGTCCATTCCTCAAAAGCAAGTCTTCATGTCAATGAAACTGCCAGTGTCATGGAGTCTTGACACCATTGTTTATGAACAAGATAGTCAAATGGCTTTGTCATGTTTTCTTTATGACAGTTTATTCTCTCAGTGTTTTCCAATGCAAAAACAAAGGTCAGAACTCGGTGACACTACCTGAACATGCTCAAGACAGCACTATACACTGCTTGTACAGCCATTTGAAAACTACAGTAAAGTTAAACATTGCTGTAGTTAGGGGAGTAAGTGAGTACAAGACACTGAATACGTACATTTCACATTTTTACTCAATATGCTCTTTGCAATTCTACAGCATTGTGACAGAATTTGATAACTAGTTCAACAATTTATGTATGTAATGACTCAAGCAATGAAATGAAGACTATTAGTTTAATTGGGAATGACTATTCAGCATCCATAAGTATAGTTCATTTTGACTGACATGACATAAGCAAATGATAATGTTATAAAACAGCAGAGAATTGTACGAAAGCAACTGATACATGTCCAAAAGCATTTGCTATTTGTTCAGAGGAAGGAGAAATTGCTACTATGATGTGCACAAAAAAATGACTAAATGTTGTGGAGGTTGAACTATTAGTTATGAGAATTTTCATTCTGATCTGAGAAAAGCACCAAAGTGACTGAGAAAAACTGTAATTAGACTACAACATGTTTGTCTGTTGATTTACAATGTCACTAAAATATAAGCCTACTGCATTTCTGTAAATACAAAGACAGACAACCATAGAGATTGATAGATATTTAGATATGGATTTAGATAGATATATCTAAACAGATAGATAGATATACAGCACTATACAAAAGTCTTAAGTAGCACTTTTGAAAGCAAAAATGCTGGAATGTGACAATGATTTCTAAACTGCAACAACAAATGTTTTTTTCCTGAGGAAACTAAATAGTTTTAATGTTGATTGTTATGTCTTGCAACTGTTTTATAAAGCCGTCCTTCAAAGCTTCCTCCTTTGGTTTGGTCTGTGTTTTTGGTAATATGCACAAGCAAGACCAGGACAAGCTGCAGCACATGATTAAGATGTCTAGAGTCATTGTTTGCAACAGACATCTGCATATTTGTGTATTTATCTCTATGTTTTAATGTGTGTATCTCTGCACTATGACCACCTGAATTTCTATACTTGGGTTAACAAAGTGACTTTGACTTTGACTTTATATAATTACATAGTTTATTACACCAAAGTTACTTCAAATCAATTGCAAAATCAATCCAAATCAAATCAAACCTTGATCTCCCTTAGTTTTCAAAACAGTGTAAATATATAGGCTATGCAGTTTTCAAAGTAGGTTGTTTCAAGTGTTTAGGAGACTGCACCGAATATTGATTTGATTAAGATTTTTAGGTTTAGAACACTTTGTATTTCTTATTGATGTTGATGACTAAAACTAACCATGTCATTATTTTAGAAAGTCTCTTTACATTAGAATATAGGCTATATAAAGAGGGAGAAAACACACATATGTAGATAATTGCAGTTCCTACCTGAGCAGGATTCCTACATAATCCAAGGTCCTGTTTCAGTCACACAGTCTAAACCCAGATCACGTTCCCTATGGATGATCAATATGGCTTGGTGAATTCTGCTTCATGGGAAAAGCCGGGGTCAACTCAACCACAGTTTATCAGGTTGTAGTGTATTGTCAAAACTGCAAAATATTCATTCAAACCAAAACAGGTGACCATGCCTATCAGCAAACCATATTGGGGATAAACTGAAAAGCAAGAGTCCAAATTATTGCCATGTCCAAGAGAAAAGACCCAGATGCCCCCCCCCCCTTCTTTCTTTTTACTTTGATGGTTAAAGAGTGGCTTGATGATTACAACCAGGTACAAACACAGAACATCATTGTTACTAGACCCAATACAAAAATGAATAGGTACTGAAACATTACTGCATTTGCCATCCATCTTCCATTGAAGCAGTTCGGCTGCTGATTGGAGTCTTTTGAGAGGGAGGTAGTCTAGACAGAAAAAAAAGGACAGAAAACTATGGCCTGATATCCTATAGCTGGTCTAGCATGATTTAGGAGGAAGAAGTGCTGAAAACTGCATATGCAAATTGAACGGTGTGCAACCTTTGTGATAGGCCTACATTTGAACACCTTATTCACTATTCATGCTGAAAATCCAACACTCAGAATTGACAAATCAGAATCCTTGTTGTGTCACGTGACTTCATGTAGAGCACGCTCACTGGGGGTTTGTCTTGTTGTGGGGGAGTGACAGTTCTCTTACAAAACATGTCTAAGGAAGACTGTGCATTACAAATGTAAGATTTCTGTTAGATACAAGAATATGGCATGCTGGGGATATTTAAATAAATGGACCAAAGTACAATTTATTACTCACACGTCAGTGCTTTCGCCAAGTAAAAGGTAAGACTTGAGTTCAGCAGCTCTTTAACTTTACAAGCTAACGTTAGCTGATGTTCCTAACAACCAACCAGCAAGCCAGCCAGACCGCTGTAGCCAGCCAGCAAGCAAAGGCTTATGTTAGCCAGCTAGCTAGAAGCTAGTTTGCTAAAATGACATTGGGCAGTTATCTAACTTCCCGTCCCATACTGCCATGTCACGTTGTTGATTGTTCTCTAACTAACGTTATCTGAGGAAAGCTATTCGAGATGACAGGTTTAGCGGTGTTAGCTTATTCAATACGTTACTGCAGCTGCGAAGTTATGTTATGTTATGTTGTGAATTATGTAGGTTGCTCATGGAAAGCTTTCGTGCTATCCCATAGACGTACAGTCTATGTGCTATCCAGCAGTGAACGAAAGGTAGCAGCTACCTGAGTTCTCAGCCGCACTAAAACGATGTGAGCACCTACACTGTAATAAGGTGCATTATGCTATGTATTCAGCAGTTAACAGTTAAGGTTTTTTTTTTTAAATCCTAGAAACTAACCCCATTACCCCAATTATCTAACTATGACTTTTTGTTTTAAAGAATCATCCTCCATCCACAGCAGAGATGTGCTTTCCGTAAAGCGCAAAAGAAACCTGAGACCAGAAAGGGGTCTCATGAGGAGCCAGGTCGTCCCCCTGGGGATGTGGCAGAGGCTGAATTGCCACGGAAAGATGCCCCAGGGCCCCCTCACCCTCCAGGGATGCCTCCCAGGAACCCACGCAGGCTGATCAAGCCTTTGATGTTCACCGTTGGGGTATGTTAACATTTGCCCATACACGATGCAGTGTGTAAATTCACATGTGTCTGAGAGCACCACAGTAGTGCACTCAGCCGTGTTTGTAACATAGCCTACTCTTGTTTTAGGGCACTTTTGGACTTTTTCTAATGCGTTAAGGGGTCCATGTATCTCAGCTGTAAATCATTTAAAGCAGTATTTCTCAAATTCAGGACCTCTTAACCACTTAAAAAAAAAAAAAAACATAAACTCACAGACCACCTTACTCCTCCTCCCCATATCCCGAAAAAAAAAAAAAAAAAAAACAATAGGCCTAATTCAACAGTATATTACACAGCACTCACTGAACCATTTCCATCAAGTCTTTGCACCTTGTTTATTGGAAAAGGTGCTTAGATAGTGTTGGTTATGAAAATCCATTTTATCAACTTATAGTAAACATAGCTTATTATACAGGAGAGACACAGATTCATAAAATCTGACTAAATTCATCCTATAAGGGGTCTGGGGAACACTGTGTGGGCAGGTGACTTTCCAAGCCTATGGACTTTTGAATAATATTCAAAGAAAGGTTAATTGGAATGATAAATAGTGTTATCTAAACCGGTTATCTAAAATTGAAAATAGCGATTTCACCATGGAACAAGTGAAATTGGTTTTGTTCCCGTTTTTTGGTTAATGTTACGTTCATCCAAAAATGTTGTTATTTTTGGTTTTCATTCTTTGAACCATTTCTAATCCCTGCTACTAAGCTCATCGTATTCCACATTCTCATCGGTCACACTAATCATGTAAACTGGTGTAGCTACATAGGCATTGTCACAAAACTGTCGGCTTGTTGAAGTCTGTCAGGACTACTAAACAGACAATTCAAATAATACTGTAAGATTTACATACACTATCACAACCTTGCTTTGGAGTTGTGCATAGGCAGTTCAAGAAACACTGACATAAAATATCATATTTTACCACGTCTGCTCAGGGCCACTAAGGATGTGGTCTGTGGACCACACTTTGAGAAACACTGCTTTAAGGGGTCGTTGTCTCTGAGTGAATACTCGCTTGGCCACCACACTATGCTGCTCTAACACCACTTTAGTTTACAGGCTGCTCCTTTGGCGCGGCCGCCATCTTGCAATATGAATCAGTGAAGTCACGCTTGGACAGTCTGTTGGAGGAGAGGGAATCTGAGAAAACGGACAAGTTCCAGGTACAAAAGAATACAAAATGCAGCTATGTAACCTAGATATAAATCGACACCTGAGAGTTACACCTTTTATCAAGGACTGCTGAGCATATGTCATAACTCAGGGATCAGTTAGCAGAGATATTAGCAGTTGTGTCATGATGACTATATTAGACCATGGTAGTTATGTTACATTTAAAGCAACTTACAACAATCAAGGTACAATATAGGTGCAATAAAGTTATAGTTCATGTTTAATAAAGGTACAAAACAGTTATGTGCATATAATGTGTGTGTGTGTGTGTGTGTGTGTGTGTGTGTGTGTGTGTGTGTGTGTGTGTGTGCACGCACCAGACTCATGACACAGCCCACTGGCACAACTGGTGGAATCAGCTGAGCGACTTTCAGCGGCAGGTGATCTTGTTTATGTCTGTGATGGACGACATGTGGAGCTCGCTGAGTGAAGGCCAGAAGGTGGCCACAGGTGAGCGTCATGTCACCATCATCTTGAGCTGTTTTTACTGTACTGTTAGTCTGATATAAATTGTTGTAAATTAACACCAAGGGCCCTAATTTAGGAAAAGTGCAAAGTCTGTCAACAAGCAGAGTTATTGCGCATGAACTACAGTACAGCTATTATGCGACATGTGGGAGCATTGAGCTGACTCATTAATCATTGTGCCTTAGGTCTTTCTCAAGGTTTAAAATTAGCAAACGGTTTTGCCTACTTATTAAATTCGCTTTTGTTGGGGGATCTGTGATGCAAGTGGCTGCAGCATCCGTACCACATTTGGGCTCTAGTGGTTTGAATCTGACCCATGGTCATTTCCCGATCCTCATATATATATATATATATATATACAGCTCTGGAAAAAATTAAGAGACCACTGCACATTTTTCTGATGTCATCCTATGGTTGCTGAGTGACATTCGAATGAGTTGATGGTCATATTAAAAATTAAGAGACCACTGCAATTAAGAGACCACTGCAATATATAATAATATCTAACCAAAGCAAAATTGCTTTGGTTAGACTTAAGACTTTGAACTTAGCTCATCACACACCCCCAACACATATTCTCTGACCCATCTCTTTCTTTGTTCTCTCTCCATTTATGCCTCTTCTCTCTTTGTGTTCCAGGTATCATTGCCATAAATGCTGCAGTGCTGTGCTGCTGGAGGATCCCATCATTACAGCGTTCTATGCTGAAGTATTTCACCACAAACCCAGCCTCCAGTGAGTGTGCCTTTCATGTGTTGTGGTGGTGTTCTCTGCTGTGTCTGCTCTCTGGGTCAGGAAATGACTAATTCCAGCGACCTTTGACTGACAGGTTCAGCTATAAGTCAGCCACAAGGAGTTTGCTATTTTTGTAATCTTATCTGGTATTCCAGTGGATCAAGTAAGAACTGATGAAACCCACATTCATGTGTTCAGGGGAAAGAATGATGAAAGGTAGCCAGGCAGCTTTGCAAACAAGTTACCAAACTATTTTTCCTTTTCAGGAATTAGCCTTTTGACAGGATGAGTATGAAGGTATATTTGGTGCAAAAGTGGCAAGCACATTTAACTGCAGATTTTGCATGCGCACACTAAAGTCATAAATGTGTAACAGTAAAGTTGAAGTTGTACATAATTTTTTTTATATCTTGTTATCACAAAATAGGGGCTACGGGTTCACAAATCCTTGTTACAGGTACACAAATCCTATCCTGTGAGTCACAACTTTCAAGAGTCATGCACTGGACACTTTTGCTCCAATCGTTGCAGCGCAGTTGGTGCGAAACACATTTGCGCATCCGTGTTTCATAATCTGAGAACATGCAAAACATTTGTGCATTTGTAAACCCAAATGTGAACTAATGCATCCGAAGTTGTGCATCTGTGAAATAATTTCTCATTAATAAAATTCTACAGATCGCTTTGATTTTCTTGCACGATTACAAGTCAATTGATACAAGTACTCGAATCTGCTTCTACGAGTGACGGATACTTTTGCACCTCGCTAGATGATATAATTGGGGCAAAAAGATTTGTATGTGTGCACGTCGAGCGAATCGATACCTAGGGTAGAGAGTCTGGTGTGGGGGACAGAGAGGAGGTTCAGTTATAGTCCTCATGGCCATGCATGGTGAAGTGTAGCCTGTCCTGTTGCTTTACAGTTTAGTGTAATCCATTAATCAGTTCAACTAGGGGAGCTATGGAAAGTTCAGTATATGATGAACATGGCATTTCTAGTTTACATCATGTTTATTTATTTACCTTCTTCTTCCAGAGACCCGTTGCCTTCCCATGGTTCTCTCTTCCTTCAGCCACTATTCCATTGTTCACATGGTCGTCAACATGTACGTGCTATGGACCTTCTCAACCAGCATTGTCTCCGTGCTTGGCAGAGAGCAGTTCCTAGCCTTCTACACATCTGCAGGTACACATGTAGCTTGGAAAATATGTCCCTCAACATGGCCACAAGCTGTCAGGAATGGCCAACGTGTTTGTTGGGTAGTGGTGGTTTCTACCTTTTGTCACCCATAGTTTTTCTGTTGGTGATTTGAGTGTAAGGTTCTCAGCTTGTCTGTTTGCTTGGCACAATTACTCCTGTTGTGCTGTCCATATTGATAAAAGTATGAATAATTCAATAGAAATGTGCTCCATTTTCTGATGAGCAAAAGTCTTAGTTATTTATTTGTGTCAATAAGTGGAGTGAACTGGCTTAAGTCATGCGATGTATGTTTTTTATCAGGACAGCATAGATTTTAACATTAAACAAAAACAATTCAAATTTGAAGTGGAATTAAAGCTGTAAGCTGAGACTGAAATCCTCTTGTGAACTTGTGGCCACCCGTTTTCATTTCCAGGTGTAATTTCCACTATGGTGAGCTACGTCTGCAAGACTGCAACGGGGCGACTGCATCCCTCTCTTGGAGCTGTGAGTGTTTTTTTGTATTTTTGAGTTTATAGTGTTTAGTTTCTAATGGCAAACAGACAATTTTGATAGCCGTGAATCAGATCATGTCCGATTTGTCATGTAGTTTGAGCAGGCTCACAACTAGGGATGTAACGGTATGAAAATTTCATCTCACGGTTAGAGTGACCAAAATTATCATGGTTTTCGGTATTATCGCGGTATTTTTAAAAGTGTGTTCAGTATGTTCAGAAAGCACTAATAGGCCTACACAAGCTGAAATGTTTCAAAAAGTGTGACAGCATTTACTATATTACAAAATATATGTCTTGGAGTTTGCTATTTCTGTTATATGGATCCATTGAGTGAGATCAAAGTAAGTGTTCAAAATAAAACTTTAGGCTACGGTATTCTCCTGATAACATGAGTGGAATAGATTTAATGTACACACACATAAAAACACGCAGAGTGGCTACATGATACAGTGCATGTTTTGCGGTGAAGCCAAATCTGAATCACGGGTAAATCCATCAAGTAGATAACAGAATCAGTAGGGTACCAGTTTTGTTTCATTGTATCAGGCCTACTGTATGTCAAAAGCAGGCTCAGATGAAGCTGGGAAGGATTAAACACACGGTTTCCACACCGTGGTAATCTACCGTGATAATCATGATATTTGAAATAAAAACGGTAATTGTTATCGTCAACATTTTTATCACGGTTTACCATTATACCGTTAATTTTTACATCCCTACTCACAACACCCAAATTAGAAGACGTAACAACGATCCAGCTCTGGTCCAAATTATCCGATTGGATATCTGGCATGTCAGAACTTTTTGTTGGCTGTCTTGCAGTGTGAACAGCCTTGAGCACAGCAGTTGTATCCGAGCGTCCACTCCGAACGATGTTGTATGTGATTGAAAAAAGAACACACAGTGCCTGTCTGGCTTAAGTTTTTGTTTTTGTTCAGTGGCGATTATCCATTTCACTAGCCCCAATGATATTGTATGAGTCTCAAAATGATTATTGAACAAAATGAAAAGACCAGCTAAATTAATTGTGCTGCTTTTTGTTGCAGTCTGGTGCCGTTATGACTGTTCTGGCTGCTGTCTGCACCAAGATGCCGGAGGCTAAGTTAGCCATCGTCCTGCTGCCCATGTTCTCATTGACTGCAGGCAATGTGAGTTCTCAAGGGTGTGTGTGTGTGTGTCTGTGTGTCTTTGTCTTTGTCTGTGTCTGTGTCTGTGTGTGTGACACGAAATGTGCATATTCTCAACATCGTGGTCACTACTGGTTTGGGACAACTCTTTGAAAACACTTTGACACTTTATGTCAAGAGGAAATGACGATATGAGAACATTGAGAATACCAGAAAATCCCCATCCTGCTGTAGTTCACTGCTTTATGCCCTGCCTGCCCTTCTGCATTTTTATCCAGGCCTTGAAAGCTCTGGTTGCCATAGACACAACTGGCCTTTTCCTGCGCTGGAGGATATTTGACCACGCAGCCCATCTGGGAGGAACACTGTTTGGAGTGTGAGTGTGCTTCATTTTCTTGGGAGAGGGCCCAGATAACTTTGGTCTTTGCAGCCATCCTTCCCTTTCCTTCAAATTCTCATGTACTATAGCGCAAGTCAATTCAGTTAACATTGCTGTAGCTCGGAAATCTGTATGCTAGTTTAAATTCTGCAGATGCTAGATAACATCACATATGTATACAAGCAAATAATGTCAGTCACGTGCTGCATGATGAAATATAACATAATCTGGGTATTTGGATATAGGTGCATTAAAGTACAGGAGGTGTGTTCAAATTCTTTGGACAGAGGTGAACGTTTGTGGTGAACATGTTTGTCTGAACAGATACACTTGAACGATTTTGTGTGAACATTCCATCTCAACAGTAACTCTCCATCCAACTCCCAACATGTTCGTAGAGAGAAGTACCTCTTCAAACTGTTTGTGAGTGTTCCCAAATGTGCGTGGAAAACTCAGCAAACTGTTTGCAAACGTTCTACTATGTTTGCGAATTTGAACTCACCTTAGTTTAGAAAGCACCCTTATGCAGCATGTATACATCATCGCATGAATCTTGTGACATCACATTAATATGGTCAGTGATCTGATTGCATGTATTGGCTCCACCCGCATGTGACTGATGTTGTAGGTGGTACATAGCATACGGTCAGGAGCTGATCTGGAAGAGCAGGGAGCCCCTGGTGAAGTTCTGGCACGACCTAAGAAGAGGGATGTCCGACGGTGGCAGAGGCCCTCCCAGAGATGGACGGAGAGGTGGTGGGGGGAAAGGAGGCGGCCAATCCTAGTGACCCAGAACCTCCAGAACCCACTGCACAACTTCAAGTGTTCTAGAATGCCTCTTTTTTAAGTCATGTACTCTAAACAGTCATACTTCAGGACATTGAGTATGGAATTCACAGACCTCACTGTCACGGGTGTGTACAGAATTATGGCTGTTGCAGTAGCAACCCATGATTGTTTTAGGAGCATGAGAGAGAGTGGAATGAGTGAATAAATAAGCCTGATTAGTTTTCTGCAGGCTGACCCGGGGATTGTGGTTGGATAGTGGTGGCGTCTTACCGTAGACCCTGCTCACCCACTTCCTGAGGAAGTTCATGTGGCCAGTGAGTAGCACGGACACAACAGGACATTTAATGTCACACGTTGATACTTATTGTGTCTCCAATTCACTGACACTACTGTTTGTTGAATGCCACCAGAATTTAACTGGTTAATGTGTCTGTGAGTATACATACAGATCAGTAACTTGAGCTCTGGCACAAGACAGTTTAGATAGAACAGTTTTGGGGGAGAGAAATTGACATATACATTTAAATAATGTTTTTTTTTTTTAATTATTTATTGAAGATCAGATGTAATATGCGATCAGTAATGGAACCCTTGTTCTGGCCCAAGTCTCTTAATTGCAGTACAGTGTATTAAAACATCATACTTTCTATATACAAGTAGATGAGTCTTTTCATTCCAGGAATGTGAACGCCTGAACGGTTTTCATGGATTTTTTAGTCAACTGAACTTGAGTTCAGAGTTATTGTCAATATACTGACATTTCTTTTTAAAACTATGCTTTAATATTCAGAAATTATTGTTTATTGCTAAAATTCTTAGGACTTGAAACCTTCTTCCTCTTCTTCATGCTTTGAGACCTACAGAACCCCTAGGAGTCCAAAAGTATTACAAAGAAGTGTCAAATTATTGTGAGGGAGTGCACAAGTAGTTTAATGAAATCCTCACCATGACCCTTAGGGGGCTCTGTACTGGTTATAATGCTTAGAGTCACAGCTCAGCACAGATGTGCTCAGTACAGTGGTTCTTAAACTTTTTGTCTGGCGACCCCCCCCCCCCCCAAAAAAAAAACATGGGCCAGGTCTCGCGAGCCCCTTCCCATTAACTGGTGGAATTTGGTTTCGAAATGTTGCGAGAACAAGATGGGCATTGGAAGCAGAGGCAGAAAATGTCTTCTCTCATAGGTAGGCTATATCATCATCAAAGACATTAGAGTATGTCAATGTCAGCCTTTCACTAACAACCTTTAGAAAAATGTCTTTAATCATGACTGCAAATCATTTCGTGACCCCTTCCAATTTGTGGCGACCCCCAGTTTAAGAACCAACTATTAGAAGGGCCTCCCCGATCCAGATCTGGAAGAATTTTGCTATTAACACATTCTGAATCCTCTCTGTCTGTGTCTGACTAAGGTGCTCATTTGTTTACACAATAGGAACTACAAGGCAAAATCAGACCTGTTTTCTATGAAATACAAAAAAAAAAAGATTATCCAAGTAGATCTCCATTAGTGGATCATGTGCATCATAGATCAAAGTCTCAGTAACCACAGTAGCAATTATATCGCAGTCATCCCTCTCAAGTACAAGTCAAACTGGCTTTGGTGCAGAGAAGAGTCGTGCCGACATGTGTCAGCTCATGTTCTCAGCCAGGTATGTGGACATTCCATACACATCTCTCGTCCTTTTTCCCCCAGGATATTACTGTACATCCAACATTATTTATGAAGTCCAGCAGGTCAGAGTCATGGAAGGTCTTGGACAGTCCCAAAAGGGTCATTAGCTCCAGAGCTGCTCTTGGTCAGCTTTTGGCAGAGAGGGCAGGAATAGTAATGGTCCCCCCGAGTGACTCGTGTGGTTCCACTAACATGGGGATGGTGACAGGCCAGACGTCGACCTAAAGGAGGAATGAGGAAGTCAGGTCAGTCAGAAATGCCTACACCCACCAACACTAACTTTGCACAGGATCATCATACATGAATTAACCAATGGGTAGTATTTCAATGTGAATGTGCAACAGATGCATTTAACTGAAAAGTAACGTCCCTGTTGTCTATTGATGAATTCAGATTTGTGTGTGTGTTTGTGTGTGCATGCTTACCAGGACAGATGGCAGTGGCTCTTTATGAAAGCAGGTGTTTTGTACCACCAACCTCCTGTGTTTGGTTGCCCAGCCCAGTAGACATGCCAGAGCTATGGTTACCGCTAAAACACTGGTAACCACTACAGGGATCTGCCATGGCCATTGGGGACCTTTATTTAAAGCACAACAAAAGAGTAATTAAGACATACAGAAGCCAAATATCTTGCATCTATTGACCAGGCATTACCTACTGTATATTATAGAAAGGGGCTGAGTGAGCATTTGAGATGGAGTGCTGTCACTATATTTGTGTATTCACTCTGACTGTTCTACAACATTGGGATGCTTGACTCCCTGATGAAGGCTTGATGCTGAAACTGACCAAGCCATGCAAATACTGGTACAGGCTTTTGAACTATTTTGAAACGGGAGAGAGATAGTCTGATTGTTAGCCTTTTCTTGTTTTGGATAAAGTTGGGACACTGTAAAATGTAAATAAAATGAGCTGTTGCTGTCTTTTCTGGGCCCAAGCTCTTTTAAGATGGACTGAGGTAAAGGGGAAAATTACCCTCTTGTCAGACAAATCAAAAGTTTACATTATTTTTGGAAATCAGAGATTCTGCATTCTGCTGGCCAAAGAGAAGGACCATCAAACTTGTTTAGTACACAAAAAGGCAACAACCACGATGGTATGGTGGTGTATAATTGTCCCTACCTATGGCACATCTGAAATAACATATGCTGTCATCCAGATAACATCATGGCTCAATAGTAGAAGAGTCTAAAAATGCTAATGCTAAAATGGCCTGCCTGTAGTCCTATTTGGTGCATCATGACATGCATCAGGCAATAATGGGACAACATCAAGACCCCATCAACTGGTGTCCTCAGTTTACAGACTGTTAATAGGATGAAGCAAAGATGAAGCAAATCAGTCATATTGAATAAGATGAAGCAAAACAGTCATATTACCACACATTTTCCTGTCTCAAATCTTTTGAGACATCAAATTCAAAATTAAAAAATCTGTCTCAACAATTGATATATTGTCTTTGCGCTGTTCTCAAATCAGGTTTACGCCATTTGGAAATCCTCACACATCATCATTCAAGATGAATGGGATTCCAAACATCTTGAGTAAGAATATGGAGACTAATCTTTAACGTGAAACAGCTCTGTTTCGGGATGTGTGTGATACGTGAGTGTACAGTAGGGTGATAATGTGACAGTCCACTCACTGGGAATGGAGACACACTGGATGGCAGTGCTAGTGGTCTGGTGGCTGCCCTCCACTTCAGCCTTGGCCTGCAGGCAGTAGGTGGCTCCCTGCCTCAGGCCGGGGAATGTGTGGCTGAGGTGCTGAACGTCCACCACCTTCTTAGTTGTCTGTCAAACAAGTTCAACAACAATGTCAGGCCAGTTAAACTTCATCATTCTGGAGCTTCACCTAGAGATTCACCTAAACGAGAGTGTCAGTGATTCTATGTGCATACTGCAGACTGATAACAGGGGTCACTCTTGTATGCCCTACAAATGTTTGATACAAAACGTTACAGTCAGCTGCCTTATTCGGGTGTTCTCAAATAGAATTTATAGGTGAGCCCATGTGTGACTTGACAAGAAACGTGAAGGGTAAATGACTGAACTCACATCATAGTCTTCTCCTTGTTCCCACATGGTCAGTGTGACTGTCATGGTCAGAGACCTGGGACTAATATACACATGCACAGCATCTCCTGTCACCTCCACATCCATGATGATGGCAATAATCGCTGACAGAGGAAAAAGCATGAAAAAAATGCAACATTACCATATTTCCAAAGGACTAAGGTCATCACATTTTCATTTCAGCTGATTAGACTATTTGTAATCCCACAACAAACAAGAGCAAAAGACCATACAGCAAAAGATGGCAGCGCCTTACTGTTTCTCCTGTTGAAAGTAGTATTGAGTGCCGTCCACTCTGAATTATGCCCATTGCACTCTGCCCTCACACGGATGTTGTAGTCTGAATCTGAGGCCAGGTCAGAGGTCAGGTCACACTCGGGACGCAGGGTATGTTGGCATTCCATGGCCTCCTCCCACGCCCCATTCTTAAAAAGCAGCTCCCACTCACTGTTGAGAAATTGACAGTCAATGGAAAACACAGCTTATATTTCAATACCCTGGTGATATGTCACAATTTGTCCCTTTTTAAGCTGGGTGTCACAGCAAAGTGACTCATTGTTTAGTTGAAAGTGTAGAAGCATAGGTGTTGCCTGCCTCCATTTTTTTTACCAGCACACCCTAACAGCAGTTTTACTTTAATCGGCACTCCAAAGTGTTTTTTGGCTGGTGGTTTCGCAACCCTGGAGTGCAGGCTGAAAACATGTCAGTGAGAGCATTCTGCCCTGAACATCACCCACCCCTGAAACTGGACGGAGTAGTGTGGGTCGTAGCAGTATGCCCTGGGGGGACTCCAGCGGAGCAGATGCCTCATATTAACTGACTCCATGGTGACATTCCAGGGCGCTGACGGACGTGAAGCACCTGAGAAATGAGTAATAGATACTTTACATTTCACAGTCCATGAAGCAGTGTCAATGCAATATTACGAACAGCAGGTCAGACCGAGAAATTCACGCCCGTTCAAACTAGAGTATATGTATATACTAGTATACATATACTGTACTCACCACTGCAGAAGTTTCAGTTGCCAAATGTTTTGTATACAAAGTGTTACCAGTCAGTGCTGGTATAGTATTGCATCACATTGATTTAAAAATTAAAAGCAAAAAAAGATATGAGCATATATTTTTCTGTCGTAAGCTTGATTGCTATACAGTCTCATTCTTTTGGCCAAATCAAAGCCATGGAAAGTGATACGCTGCACCTGACATAATTAAAATGTCAGTATAACAACCACAACCTCTTTTGCACTGTTCAGACAAACATAATTTTACTGTATGCCATATGACACAATTGGTAGCATGTACTCAATATCTGGATACAGATTTCTTTTTTTCATTATTTAGTTAAAGGGCCGTTATGGTGGTATTGGTATATGGTGGCACTGTGGTATTCGTTATTCAGAGACACAGAGGTTTTGGATGACCTGAATGTGCTAGGCTCCTTGTGTGTCACAACAAGTCCTTGCCTGAAGCACAGGTCTTATACAAACACTCCACGAGGCTTTGCCCTGTATAAGTATGTGATACGTTTAGAATAGGCTAGAGTAGTAGACTGAATGTATGTGATGACGAAGAAAATAACCATTAGCATATAGACATGGTGGTAGATGGTGAAATGTAACTGCATAATTAATGTTGGCTAGATCTGATTATATTTTACTGCAATGATGGATTGACCTATAGTTAGTTCACCTCTGTAAATTACAACCCTATCTGCCTACAGTGATTTTAAATCTAGACATCCAATGATAAGCACAGGTCATATTTCAAAGCACTCACTGTTTATTGTGATGTGGAGGACCAGTAAAAGCAACTTGCTGATGACATCGTTTTCTGGAAGCATCACCTTCCAGCTGCCTTCTGTCCCTCTTGTCTGTGTCCTGAGTCAGTCTTAGAGCCTTTTCTCATGCCTGTCCAGAACTCATCTCATCGCTTTCTCCACAACAGATGAGCAGCGTGAGTTTGAAGCGTCTGATTCCCGTGAATGGAAAAAGACGTGTGACATAGTATCTCTTTCCTCTGATTGTTCCCGTAGTTGTCACAAGAATTCCTGTATGGTTGGAAGTGCTTCTGTGGAGGCTTGTTGTGATGCCAGTGTTTTTCCAAATGTAACAGCTCTTTAGTCTTGGCTCTAATGCGTCTGGTTATTGTAGTTGTGGTTCCATATGAGAGAGGAAATGGGTGGGGAATATCTAGTCTAACCAGTTACTGGAACATCATTTCACTCTCTGCTTATAAGTGCTTTTGTGTTTGTGTGTTTTACTGGAGATCCTGCTGTAGGTGTAGTGACAGATACTTTGATATGATTTGATATCTATGACTATCAGCCAACTCATAATTGAATTGACTAATATCCCACCCACTAATCTGACAGAAGCAACAAAAAAAAAACAGAGAAAATTCACCCTAACAAAACTATATACACTGAGAAAGAAAAATATATTACATATTGGAACCAAAACCCAACACAAACTTGAATGCTATTTGGCCCTTAACCATGTTTACAAATGAGCCCCGCATCTTAATACATTAAAAACAAATACATTTACAGTCCTTGGCAATGTACAGACTCAGTGAGGACAACCTGGCCATGGAACATGGAAGCCAATAGCAGACCTGCCTGCCTAGAGAAGCCAGGCTGTGCTGTTGAAACAGAGCTGCATTTCCTCACTGAGTGCAGTCATTATTCGCCTTATTCACCCGGCGACCAGAAAGGGTATACTTGCCATCACACCTCAGTCCAGCAGATGGTGGTGGTAATGCTCTCCGTTTGCAAACTGCCAAAAAAAAAGTTCACCGAAAAAGAAGAAGGGTTCACTGGCCTGTTTTTCTTCAGTGAGTTTTTTTTAGCAGTTTGCAAACGGAGTGCATTACCACCACCATACAAAATATGTATTGGCATTATAATTAATTTTAAACAATGACACCTTCATTTCATTATGGCTGCTTTAGCAACACACCTTAAGCTACTGTGTAGGCTAGTGGGTCCCATTTAGAGGTGGCTACTTCATTCGCGCTTTCCTTGACTACTCATGGAGCTGCGTGAATTTTATTACAACTTTTCGCCACGATATGGCAATTTAAGTCCGCTTGATACTGTAAGGCGTAAGCTATTGGTTTCCAAAGGAGATTTTATTTGTGTCGCCAGCATAGCCTATTGACAATTTATGTTGTAAATAGGCCTACCTTATAAGCCTACCTGTAGCTTAAGGAAGCTAACAGCTTTCTATTAGGATCTAGTTTGTTAGTTACAGTTTTGTCATAACTCCCTGATGCATTTTTGCATTTAGAATAGCCAGAGCGTTAACAATATCGGGTGCCTATGGACTAGGCTTGGTGAACCCAGCCTGATCTGCCCGCTATTTATTTTTTGATTTCTTAAAAGATTGAGCTTGGTCTGGTGAAAGCCAGACTAGCCATGGACCTCAGTTACACAATGCAAGGGAACATAAATCAGCCTATATTTGCACGACAGTCTAGCGACGCATTTCATCAAGGCCCATTTGGACATGTCAGTTATTTGCACCACTAGATGTAAAACAGCATTTCGTTTCAGACTACTGTTACTTAATTTGTGCATTAACAATAACGTTTCAGACTACTGTTACTTAATTTGTGCATTGACAAGTATTACATGAACTAAAGATGACTAAAATCTTATGTAGAAGAAGAAACATTCACAAAAAAATCCATCCATCCAAAAATGACCTTTGTTTTTGATAGCTGTTGAAAACGGCATGGAACTGACAGAGATGTTTTTGTAAATAAATACATAAATAAACAAATAAATAAATAAATAAACATTATGCTGATACCTTTTGCTTTTCCCAAATACAATGTAGCCTACAGGTGTAAGTGACCTTTCATCAATCCAGTTGCAATGGATGAACTGTGATGAACTGCCCTACTTGTGATTGTTTAGAGATTTTAAAGGTTTTATAACAATGCTACATCTTCTTTGGCTATTCTACAATCTAATCACCTTTTCAGCACCAGTAGGCTACTTTCTGTGCAGCCGCACACACACACTCAGGCATGCCAAACAAGCATACACAAAAGTTTTAAGAGTGGGGGATGGAGTAAAATATGGAGACAAATTGAAGTGTGATTTATTTTCGCGGAACGGATGTACAGGACTGAGCGGCGGTCATATTTTGTACCACTATGCGGTACATCTAGTTTTACTCCTCTTAATGCTTTGCCAATATTGTACAATGCACAGTCATGCCAATAAAGCTCACTGAATTGAATTAAATTGTGTGATAAAAAATTGATGCCAATCTACATACAGTAGCCTACCCTCCAGAATTATTGGCACCTCTGCCAAGTTGACTAAAAAACAGTATAAAACATAATCTGTTGGTGATTTATTGTAATCACACAATGAAAAAAATAGGAAAAATACAACCTTGAAGGGAAGCAAATTATTTTGAGAAAAAGGAAAATCTCATAAAGAAATAAATAATTTTAACACAAACACTTCGCTCACAATTATTGGCAACCCTGCTTGTAATACCTTCTTAAGCCTCCCTTTGCCAATAAAACAGCTTGTAATATTCTCCTATGACACCCCATAAAGTTGGAGAATACAAGAAGACCGTTCATCTGTACAAAATCTCCCCAGATCGTCCAGATTCCTAGGTCTACACTTGTGCATTCTCCTCTTTGACTCACCCCACTGTTTTTCTATGTTCAGGGGACTGCAATGGCAATGTCTGAAGCTTGAAGCTTGATTTTGTGTTCAGCAAACCATATTTGTTTTGATCGGGACATTTGTTTTGGTTCATTGACCTGATGAATGATCCAATCATGACCAACTTTTAGTGTCTTGGCAGAGATTGGCAGATTTCCTTTGAAAATGTTCAGGTTTTTCTTGGTGTTCATGAAACCATGCACCTTAATAGGTTTCCAAGGCCTTTGGGAATAAAAACAGCCGCACAATAGCACAGCACCTCCACCATAATTCTCATTAGGTATGGGGTTCTTTTCAGTATAGCCATTCTTCTATGTACACACCTAAAGTGTTTCTAGCCAAAGAGCGCAATTTTCATTTCATCTGACAATAGACCACACTTCCAGACAAAGTCACTGTACCATTCAGTAACTCCTGCCGTTTACATTGGTAATTAAATGAATGGACAGGCTTTTACCTGGCATGCCCTCTAAATAATGTATAAGCAGTGAGGTCACTTTTGAAGATTGTTTGGGGGACTTGGTGACCCCAAGATAATACCTTTGTCTGTAAGTCTTTAACAGTGGTTCTTATTGAATTTTTGCCTATCTTAGCATCCTCCATACTGTACATGGGGGCAAGATAACCATGGATCTTTGTCCAAGCATGTTTGTCACATTTCCAGATGATTAGAACCTTTTAATAATTGTTTTAACTGTAAATATAGGCATTTTCAACAAAGTACCTAGTTGTTATAGACATTCTCTGACGTACAAATGTCAACACACTTTCTTTTTATTTAAATTTAGCGTATTTTGTCTTTCCGATGTTGAAAAATGGCTAGAGGATTTAGCCTCTGTGAATACCATAGTGAAAAAGAAAGTCATAAACTACTTCTGAAAGTTCACAGACACTCTAATTAACTTAAATAAATTGAAATTAGATAGGAAAATGCTCCTGTTTTGTTTATAAGATTTTTCAGGGGTGCCAATAATTGTGAGCAACGTGTTTTAGTTAAAAATATTCATTTCTTTATGAGCTTTTCCTTTTTATCAAAATACATTTTCTTCCCTTCAAGGTTGTATTTTTCCTAATTTTTTTCATTGTGAGATTACAATAAATCACCAACAGATTATTTTTTATACTGTTTTTTAGTCAACCTAAACAGAGGTGCCAATAATTCTGGAGGGTACTGTAATTAAGGGTTGATTATCCATGATCATGAGACTGTTCAGATGTGCCCATGCTCGACCTGTGTGTACGTATTGCTGCCATAGCAATTTCAAATCTTAAACATCTCGCCCGTTGTAACTGCCATTGATAATGTAGCAATTATGCTTTGGACATTAGTACTAAATAACTCTGACAACCTTCAATCAGTTGCTCATATTGTAAATGGTTGTAATACTGTATGTACAAATGGCTCTACACATCACACCATGACCGTATTGTTGATCTTACTGCCAGTTCTGTTCAAGACATTTTTCCAAAAAATATGCCTACAAACACTCACACGTAGACCAAATACCAGACTATTTCAACAGCTCTGATTTTGTCTTTTGTGACATCCCTAACACCCCTGATGTGGTGTGGTGCTCTTGGATACAGAAAGGAGGTGTTAGTCCTTGAAATAGTTTGTGTCTATGATCTGTATATGGATATAGCCTTTTTGAAAAAAAAAATACTAAATGCCAACCCCTCCTTGCAAAGATCAGTAACCTTGGCTATGCATGTACAGTAAATTTGTAGCATTGATATTTGGCAGCCTGGGACATGTCCACAAACTGACTGTCAGTGGATCAAGACTGGCAGGGCTATCAAAAGGAAAGTCTAAACAGCTGGCAAAATTCTGCTCCATATCAGCTGTGATGGGCAGTCTTGCTGTGTGGCGTAGGCGATGTTTTACCCTTGAATGTCAAAGCTGTATCACCTCTGAGAATATTTGGATCCTTTCTGTAAAGAAATTTGATAGACGGATTAAAATAAAGAAATCAAAGGTGTGTATCCACTGACTTAACTGAAAAAAGCTATTGGTCCCGACTTACTTCAAATTTTCTGACGAAGGTAGAGGGTCACCATTTCCTGATGCTCTAATATGATCACCTGGACCTTGATGCTGGAATTTGATTTCACTTTTTCTAACATTGTGAGATGGGCTGAGGTTGGCAGTTGCCTGATTGGTCTTGTTTCTGTTGTGTTGAGGGGAGGTGAACTGGGGTATGCAGGTTGGTGTCATACATTTCACAGCAATGTATTTACCAATACAAACTATGGTATGCCACTCTGACACATTTGATGCTGGTATAAACCTCTCCCAGCAGAGGTAGGTAGCGAGTTGAGTGAGATAATGGAGGTGGTTATCTAAGAGACACAGACTGATGACGAGAGAGAGAGTATCAGTTTATTACACTTGAGCACTGAAGCACAAATCTATCTGTGGGCAGACTTTGGACTTTCATGATGATCAACCATTAACTAGACCATAAAGTCATCATATCATAAAGGGCCTTTCTTTTATGTCTAAACACACTTACCCAGAAACCTATAGCAAGACTGATACTACTGGATAAGCGGGGTTTTTTTCAGTGATCAGGATACAATATTATTAACCTGTTGAGGAGTGAATTATTTTCCTGATTCCTTCTAGAATTCTATGCAAACGATCTATAGTTTCAGTGTTCTTTAAACAGTTCATGGGAAAAATCAGAGCCATCTCTGGGGCTCTGGGGAAAATACCTGAGGGTAATTGTCACATCAGTGCGGAACTCTCGGTTCGCAAACGTTCTAATCACATATTTGTGATCGTAGGCTACTCCTCAACGGGTAAAGAGGTCTACCAAAACCATGAGATGACACATATGGGTGGGGTAGAACTACCTGCTGTCTGTTTTCAGTATGAGGTGCATTCAATTTTCCTGTTTATTATGGCTGTCTCTTTGAAATCTTCAAGTCATGACACCTTTTCATGACAGTGAAAATAAATAACGATGTTTGCTCATGTCTTTTGAATTAGCTGTTAAGAATATTGCACCAGGACTGGACATGAATCTTCTAATAAATAAATAAAACCTAGCGAGTGAGTGACACAAAAACATAACAACATAGGAAATAACACCTAATAAGGAGGGCAGACACTTTATTGCAGTCCCTCTCATAGACTTCCTTGCCGAGGTCAATTCAGTTTCTTTTTAATATGGTGCAATCTTAGTGACCCACTCTCTGTCACCATCATTCAGTTTCACTCTGGAAATAATCTGAGCAGTCAGCGATCATGCACAATTTTGAGCACATACATTTTTGTCACATTCAGCAATCATCTCCTCACAATTTGCTAGCTGCCTATTCCAACAGTAAACTATAAACTACATTATTTAGGACAAAAGTGTCTGCTAATAATTCAGGACCTACAATACTTGATGCAGCCAGCGATTGAGCAGGAAGTCAAATTTGTTTATGTTTATGTTTTAAGTTCTGTTATGTTGTTCTGTTCATGTTTGCCAAATACATTTATCAATGCAACATCAAGTTTCACCTTTTTAACATATATCATTTTATACCATAGGATATGAATCATTGCCTCTTTTCCACAGAACAAACACATACAGTATGCACAAAAACATATACATGGTATTTCATATCCTCTCAGGTGACCAATAGTTTCACACCCTCCTTCATCACTGACTTTGTCATCATGACCAAGTTTGGAAAGGGGCCTTTGGGTGTGGACCAAGTTTATGACCCCCAGGAAAGAGTAAAGTCCTGCTGCTTCACAGAGACACATCACACAGTGAGCACTGCGTATCTCCTCAGTTCTGCCTCCGCTTGCACTGACCAGACAACAAGGCTTCAACAAAGAACTTCCTTCTACTTATATTTTAGAGGATCTTTCTCTCCAAGTTTGAGAGTACACTACAACTACAACTCTACCAGATTTTGTTGTTTCATTGTAACCATGTCGACGGCGTTAGAGGCAGTTGGCTTCTTCATGAGTGTGGCCAGTTGGCTGATCGTTGGGACTGCTTTGGGCAACGACTACTGGAAGGTGTCCTCTTTCTCCGGGAGTGTGATCATTTCCAATCGGCAGTATGAGAACCTGTGGCATTCCTGTGCTGAGGACAGCTCTGGTGTGGCAAACTGTCGCGACTTTGAGTCTATGTTGGCACTGCCAGGTAAGAGCCAGAAGTGGGTCACCTGAACACTTAAATCTGAAATTGAGCTCACAAAAGATATTAATTAATTAATTAATGAGAAGCATTAAGCTAAGCTTTAAAATACATTTTGATTCAAAAATAAGAAAATTTTTCTATTTGACCTATTTAAGATTTGGTTTTGAAGGGCATTGCCAGCTTTCAGTTTCAAAGTGTAAAGATTATTAGCTGGGACTGAAGACTGTTTGCCAAAGGCGGGCATTATCTCTTGAACATTCATTAACGGTTTTTGCCGCCATTTTGTGCCATAGACTATAGGTTATGACATGGATTTTATGATAAACATCGGAACATGTACAAATGAAATACTAAAATATTGAACCGTATGAGGTTAAAGCGTATTTTATTAGGATAAACCCTTATCATTTACAATATATCAAAAATAGTAGCCTATGGGAAAGAGCTAATATGGCCAAGAATAGTTCAAGTGTTTCTGTCCTATTTTTTTTTTATTCAGATCATTCACAGTAATTATTGTAAATTTGTTTTGTGTTGTATGCTTTATTGGTCTTTATTGAGGCAGACACTGACTTTTACAATAAATGAAAATAAAAATCCTAAAATCAATCTTACCTTATTTTAGACTTCCTCTATCATCTCAACTAAAACCATCAGTAGCTGCTCATATTGGAGTTACTTTCTCCATCAGTTAACCATATAAACAGTATTTTTAAAAAAAACCTTTAGGTTTATACAATTAGATGCAAATATAGCCAATAGACAACCGATTGTCCAAATTGTGAAAATGTGTCCTTGTGATTACATGAAATTTCTGACTAGATTCAGAAGTCAACATATTGTGCTGTGTACCATCCGTCTTCTATTACTCTCTGCCTGAAACTTTAAAAGCTATTTGCTTAAACATAATAAAATATATATTTCTTGGGTAAATCTTTTGTGCTTACCAAATAAAACAATCACCCCTCAGTATACACCCATTTGACCTTGAATCCCACTTCTATTCTTCGCAGCATCAGCCAGTAAAATACCTGCCACCACACTCTAAAAAACTAAATGAATTTAAGACAGTGTTTTCCAATGTCTGATCAACACTTGATATGACTTTTTTTAAAGTTTGGGTTTACTAATTGTGTCTGTGGTGCATATCCTTTCTCAGGTCATATCCAGGCGTGCCGAGCTCTTATGGTGGTCTCCCTATTGCTGGCCCTGGTTTCCATCATTCTGTCTGTCATGGGGCTGAAGTGCATCAAGCTGGGCAGCACCACTGAGCAGGGCAAGGCCAAGATCGCCGCCACCGGGGGTATCCTCTTCGTGTTGTCAGGTGGGTTCCAAACTGACCACACCTGGCTGGCCCACAGAGTGTTAGGTGTCAAGGAAAGGAGAGCGAGGTTCCCTGGCCACCTGGGATCGATCTCAATATTTGCATTTGCTTTCCTGCAGGGGTGTGCGACATGGTGGCAATCAGCTGGTATGCCGCTCGTGTTGTTGAGGACTGGAACAACCCATTCTATGGAGGCATCAAGTGAGTAGTGTACACTTAAGAAGAGACATACATGCACACTTGATCGGTCATAATGTCGCACGCATTTAAATTTTGTAATTGTAAATTACACAAGAATTTGCATCAACCTTGTCCGCTGACTGTTTGCGTGTTTGGTGGCAGGTTTGAGCCAGGTGCAGGTCTGTATATTGGCTGGGCTGGAGGCATCCTGGCCATAATTGGAGGAGCCATTATGTGCTGCGCCTGCAAGAGAGTATCTGGAGGAGCTGGAGGAGGAGGGTGGGTCTCTTTGTTACAGAAACAGTGCTTTCAATACTTTCAATACACTTAATGATACTTCATCCCTAGCTAGCTATGGCATTTGGAAATTTGTTTGGAAGTTTTTACATTTGGATTTTGTCTCTCAAGATGGTCCTCATTCTGTGTCTATTTATAAATCTTCTTTCCAAATCTCACTTTCCTAATGTGTCTTCACAGAGGCTACCCTGCAGCAAAGATCTACAAGTCAGCCGCTGTGTCTGAATCTGGAACCAGAACAAACTATGTCTGAGGCGTTACAATGACATTCACATTACTTCCTCTGTTGTTTATTTGTTTGCAAATGTCAACTACTTCCATTCTCTCATGCTTTGAGAAATTCCTCCAATGTAAAGGTTGCAAAAAGGAAGGCCACTAATCCATGGACATCTTGAATATGATCTGTATTGCTTTGGAATCGCATTGTCTTAAAAGTGCATGTTAATGGAACAGTTGTTTTTTTATTGTAGTAAATCTGTGTTTTTTAAACATTGTATTGTATTTCTGACCACAATTCCAACTAATTTTCAACTGGTTTAAACAAAACAAAAAAATAATAATTAAATAAAATATTGTAATACATGCTGTGTCGTACGTCTAAATGAACAACACTTTCAGACAAATAAACTGATTAGCATGCACATGCAGTACAATCTGTGTGGATTATGAGAAGCAACTGAGAGCTATGCGTGAATAGACCATTAATTCCTACTGACATAATGTTATGACATTCCTCTAGTGTCCCATAATCCTCCAGCAGACCTCCCACACTGCTGACGGTGGGAGGAAGGGATTACAACTTGACACATTCATAATTCTATATATATTTTATATCTGTCTGTCTTTCTCTCTGTCTGTCTGTCTTTTCTTATATGTGTCTGGGCATCTATAGATTTATATTGAATAGTCTATCATTGGATCTGTGTATCTGCGCATCAATCTGTTCATCAAAATGGCTCTAGAAATAGAACAGACAAAGGGTAATCAGAAGGTTCATGTTTGGCTTGTCCTGGTTGTGAATTATAGTGTGTTCTCACAGGATAGTGAAGCCCAAATATCCTCTAGTGTTTGAAAATGAGTAGCCTATTCCACTGCTATGGAGATTTGATATGTGAAATTCCCTTTACCTATCTGTATCATTCATACAGCAGTTTTGCGTACAGAATCCTGTGTTCCAGTTCCTGCATTTCTCTGCCAGTCTTCCAGTTCTACCTCTCCCTCTTTCTCACATTCTGTTGGGTGTCAGTCCTTGAGTCCCTTTACCTTACTTAGGACTGTATGCATACTGAGCCTTTCCATCCCATCACATGCACCAGTCGAGGGGACACATGTGTGCATGCGATGCCTGTTGCTGCTGGCGTAGGGCAGCAGGCGCTTGGGGAGGATGTGGCAGCGTGGAACATGAGGGCAGCTCACCACTGGGCCCGGCGCGTGACAGCCATGACTGCAGAGCATTTATCCGTGTGCTTGAGGGTCAGTAATCTCCTACTAGTGCTGAGTAAGAGGGAACCGTCTCAATCCGCTCAGCCAAATACAGCAGGCAGGCGACATTACGTGACAGTGACCTGCAGACCGTCTGGTGAGGGAAGGGTACCGTTGTGTCGTCTGAAGAAGGGGTCGACCCGATTGGTTAAAAGTGACAGTTGGGCAAGCCGGGTACAAATAGCAGGGAGCACCTCTGTTCCTGTCCACACCTCTCACAGTTGGTCCTCCTCTAACTCAGGTCAGTGGGATTGTGCCTCAGTAACAATGCAGTGATTGATGCCATACTCAGGACCCTTAGATGTCTTTGGGTTCTTAAATGGCTCTACCTTATGTACTGGCCATGGGTAGCTTAAGTGTCTGGAGCAGGATGGCTTCTGCCTTTAACAACATGAAACTGAATGTGTAGTTTTATTTCTCTTTTAGACTTCAGACCCTCCAGTTCACCAAAATGAGCTCCAGCCATGTCATCTTCAAGAAGATTTCCAAGGACAAGTCGGTTGGTATTCTTGACTGGCTATTGATTCTTAAGAAGAGTGGTTTATGTTTTTAAATGTTGCCATGTAAGATAGACCTATACGCTAAACATTATTGAATCTTTTGGTGTCTTTTGTAAATAGGTTGGCGTGTACATGGGGAAGAGGGACTTTGTTGATCGCATTGACTCCATAGAAGTTGTGGGTGAGTTAAAAAACTCATTCCATCACGGATAAGTACATCAACAAATGTCATCCGATTTTTGTTAAATCAGAAGATTGTTAAAATTGTCATAAGAAAAAAATTGTTTAAATACATATATTTTCACCTTCTCCAGTATGTAGGGTCAGTCCCTTAAGGTATGTTAACCTGGCTGTTCTCATCTTCCCCAACTAGATGGTGTTATTCTGGTTGATCCTGAGGTGCTGCAGGGCAAGAAAGGTTTGTGCTTCTCACTCACATTAACCATTTCTGCCATCTTAACCATGCTTGACTTGGTTCTTTTCAGTATTTACACTGAATTTAATCCTGACAACACAATGTAATGCAATAGAATGTGAGCATGGCAGTCACTCCTTTACTATGTTACTCTTTATGAGACAAGTGTCCTCACACATAAATACTGACCATTTTTCTCTCTGGCGCCCCTCAGTGTTCGTCACTCTGTCCTGCACTTTCCGCTATGGCCGGGATGACATGGATGTGATGGGGATAGCGTTCCGCCGGGACATCTTCATATCCACACGTCAGGTGTACCCGGCCCTGCAGGACAAGGAGCAGACGATACTGACCAAGTTGCAGAACAGGATCCTAAAGAAACTCGGGGACAACGCCTACCCCTTCTTCTTTGAGGTAAGCACAGTAAATAATCTTATGAACAAAGTTTATTTTACTATGCATATCGACATAATGCTTCATGCTCACATATGAATTTAACTTAATGAAGGGGAACAGTTTGAATAAAACATTCTTTCCATGAAACTCTAAGCCTGTATATTTCATGTTTCATTTATGTTTTTATTGTGTTTGTTTACAGTTTCCTGATAACCTACCCTGCTCAGTTGGATTGCAGCCTTCTCCCAAAGATGTTGGGAAGGTAAGAGCAGGAGTAATCACCACAGACATTTCTCTACCTTGTATGGGAAATAAATGCTTAGGATTTCTGCTGGATAACTTTCTACTTATAACTGTAGTGTTTAAAGTTAAATATCTGATAAAACTTTAACCTCAGCACGACAATGGCATTAACATGTATATTAACCTGTATATTAACATTATGTGCCTACATGAACCCTTCTGCTCAATGTTGATTTCCCCCCTATCAGCACTGTGCTGTAGAGTTTGAGGTGAAAGCTTTCAGTGCCGAGAACCAGGATGCCAAAGTCCGGAAAAGGTCAGTAAAGAGACAAAGACCCAAACCTCTTCAATCGCTCTTTGTCCCCAGGGGGCCGTAGACTCGGCTCTTCTGACCCAGCTCTCTCAACTGTCTCTTAAGCCGTTGCCCTCTGCTAACTCTCTCACAGGAGCACAGTCACTCTGGCTATCCGTAAGGTGCAGTACGCCCCAGAGCAGGACGGTCCAGCGCCCTCGGTGTCCACCACCCGGGACTTTGTCATGTCGGACAAACCTCTTCACCTGGAGGCCAGCCTGGACAAACAGGTAAGTGGCTCCTCCTGCAGTAATGAGTGTCAAATCCACAGCTATTATTCAAACAGTCTTTGAAAGAGTTTACTGACCTTTCAGCATTATTCAGGTTCATAAAGACAATACAAACACTGAATAATTTTGCTGTTGCAATAAAACATCATAACAGATACAATATCCCTATGTAATCTTGCAAACTCTTTTCAAAGATGTGGTAGCAAGATATAGGTGGGCATAATGGAAAAAAAAATTGATCGTACCTACAGAAAAGAAATGTGGTTAGAGAGGTGGTTAGAGACTGTTGAATTGGATTGAATAAAAAAATGTGATCACATCTCTAATTAATGTCACCATCTTGCCAACAGACGTACTATCATGGACAGCCAATAAATGTCCATGTGAAAATCAACAACACCTCCAATAAAAATGTGAGGAATGTTATTATTTCAGGTAAAAAGAGGCTGCATGTCTAACCTGATACTTTTATATTGACTTTAATTCTGATTGCAATCATAGCCAGAATGTCATTTTTTATGTCTGTTGTCTGTAGTGGACCAGATTGCCACTGTGGTGCTTTACTCCAATGACAACTATGTGAAGTCAGTTGCTATTGAGGACAGTGGGTATGTATGTGCAGTATGACTTATAATATGTCATTAGTAATGCATTATGCATTATAGCTGTTTAAGAAGTCAAGTTCCAGTAGTTAAGAGCGTTTCTATACATATATGTGATGTTTTAAGTTTTCAAATGTGAATACAGCGAGAATTTTGAAATAGATGCAGTTCATAAAAGTGAAAAATACAACAGTTAATAACTTGAGTGTACTGTCCCTCATGTTTCTGATGTCTTGGTTTGTGGACCTGTTCAGAGACTCAGTGGATGCTGGTGGCAGCCTGGACAAGGTCTATAGCCTGCTCCCTCTGCTGGCTCACAACCGCGAGCGGCGGGGCATTGCTCTGGACGGCAAGCTGAAGCACGAGGACACCAACCTGGCCTCCTCCAGCTAGTGAGTGTGCAGTTCAGTCACGCCCGAATTCTCCAGCGCGTCACAGCACTGCCCAGACACACCCAGAGGCCAGCACAGGGCCAACAGCAGACACACCCTCCATGGAGTCAGCATTCCTCCATGAATGAGTGAGAGGCAAAAGGCAATACCTAGGAACAGAGGCATGGATATACCACCTATATGAATATACCTATATATTACATATGGTGAGGTGCAAGAGATGTTTATCAGTGTTTTATGTGAACAAACAAGGCCTCTGTGCATGGAATACTGGATTGTCATTTTGGCTTCTATACAAACAGCTCCAGGGTTCTTGTTGTGTCTCTTGACAGGTTTAGTGAGTTCAGTTGAGTATCATTGGATGCTGTGTGCTAATTTGTAAAACTAGCCCAGGGCTGTTTGACTATCCACAGGGCACCTTGCAGGTGTTGTGTGTTCAGTAACAGACTGTTGTGTCTCTTCCTGCAGTTTTAAACCGGGGGTGCTGAAAGAGGTGCTGGGCATTCTGGTGTCCTATCGAATTATGGTAAAGCTCATCGTTGGAGGGTAGGTTCACTATGGTTGGTTTAGTTAGACAGACTAGCATTATATTACCTGTGTATGTATGTGTCTGTGAGTGTGATTGATTGCTTGTGCTATCTGTGTGCTGGTGTACTTTTATCGATTTTCCTGACAAATAATGTTATTTTCATTTCATTATCTTTAACAGGATGTTGGGGTCCAGGTGAGTTTTTTTCTATTTTTTGGCATGGTGGTACGGTTGCTTTGTAGATTCATTATTTTAAAGGTTAGATTTCTGTGTGATAACTTTAATATTTACATTGACTGTGTTTTGTCATTTTTTTTCAGTGAGGTTGGGGTAGAGCTTCCATTTCGGTTGATGCACCCAAAACCTGATGCAGGTGTGTGTGTGTGTGTGTGTGTGTGTGTGTGTGTGTGTGTGTGTGTGTGTCTGTCTGTAACTGCCTATGTCTGTGTCTGTTCTTGCTGGTATGCATGTTAACACTGAAAGTATGTGTGACAACAAATATTTGTGCTGAAGAGTTTAATTTTACATGTCATTTACTTTTTCCCCTCATGCGCCCTGAAGTGAAAGATAGGTAGGTAGTTGTTTGTGAAAGGATGTTCTCTCTTTTCATGAGATACATTCACTGTTGCATAGACACATCCCTAGCAGACAATGAGATATTGTGTAATCTGTTGGGCCCCTGAGAGAAGCTCTATTACAACTATCATTTTATTGCCTGGGCCCTAATCTACCTTTGCTTGAACTCTTCTCTATAATCCTTCTCACACTCCTTTAGTTAGCTTTAATATGAGCTTATCTTCTCACTCATCTAAACAACTGACTGACCGCTTTTGTGCTTGCTCTGATCTCCTGTTTCCCCTCTCCAATGCACAGTGAGGCGGAGGAGGAAATGGTGTTTGAGGAGTTCAAACGCACTTATCTGAGGGGCATGGTTGAGGACGAGGAGCAGGCCAACGTGGAGGAGGAGGCATCCTAGACTGGGACGTGCAGGAGACATCTGTGATGAGGGAGCGAAGGCAACCTGGGTCAGAGCCGTGCTGAAATGTCTCAGGTGGTCACTGTGACATACTGAAAGGCATATCCTGGAATATTTACACCTGCTTCTCTGTTGACTGTAGATGTTTTTGTGCACCTTGTGTGTTGGCATTGAGTGACCACCAGGGGTCATTGTAAAAAAAGAACTGTCCCGCTATCAACCTAATTCTTTGTATCTGTTCTTGTACTTGGAATGCAAATAAAGTGGATTTATGTGTAGGCAGTAGATGATAGGTATTTGTCAAACTAGAGATTTGGCATATTAGGTTAATATGGTTATTCATCATATTGTTCATATATTGGTGGGCAGTTCATATCACAGAAAGAACACCTCAATAAAGACACTCAGGACTTGGTATAATCTTCTTTAGTGGTTTATTTCAGAAAGTTTGTACACAATGTATACAATCTATACACAATGGCACAATAGTAAAACAAAACAAACAAAACAAAAGAAACTACTGTACAGTACATTTCAATTTCATTTGTTTCTTCATTCTCACTTTCCACACAGACTTCCTCTTCCACTTCCTCCAGACTGTACACTGCATATTTTCTCATGTATTTAAACTTGCATTCTAATATTTAATTTGACCAAACTTCAAAGTAAAAGCCAAACTTTCCTTTCCAATTTCTTCACGATATCACAACTGCAACTTACTGCTTTAATGTACTGTTGTGATACATTACACATTATGTTCTACATTAAGAACACAATTCTACCACACTCAGTTCTGAAAGGACATTACTGGAGTAAGAGGTCACTCAGACGATTATTCATAGCATGTCCAAATCAAACACATTCTGCTTCATTTGGAACAGAACTGCTAGGTGCTATGGGTAGCCAAACTCCACTAATCTGCACAAGGGTAGTAAAATGCCCTTCTATTGTAAGCCTCTCTGTAATGCACTTATTTATTAAAAGAGTGGATTTGGATTTTTGGTCTAAGATGTAAGGTCTACACAGGTATCAAATTGTAGATCAGTCAGTAGACAGAAGCCTATAGAGTTGATGTGCTGGGTTGTCAGTTTGCAGGTGCTGTGGAGTGGACTGGTGTGATGTTGTGTTGTGTGGTGAACTGTGCAGTTCTGTTTTTCATGTTCAGTTGAAGCATATCACATTAATTGCATGAAACAAATTTAAGATATTTATATGACAATTATCTAATTGTAATGAGCTTTGTGGTGATTTTTAACACACCTTCAAATGGCCTGTAAAATAATAGTATTTATCTGAGCAGTCTAACAACATATTATTTGGTCAGGTCTGCTTGTATTTCTACATGGCATTGTACAGGCTGGTATATGATGGTGATGTTTGGTTGTGTGTCTAGGGGATTGGGGTGGGCATAGGGGTGGTCGGGACTTCCAACTCTCCCCATGAGTAGGTCCCTTTGATTGGTGGCATAAACTCTCTGAAGAGTGGCAGCTCGCATGAATCGGGATAGAGCAGGAAGCCGGAGAAGGTGCTGCTGGACTCTGAGCTTGAGTACATGCCATTGGTGTTTATGTCCTTGACTTGCAGCCACACCATATCTCCCGAAGTCAGGTGTAGTATCACCTGCTGAGCGGCAAGGCCCAGGTCAGTGGATTCGGTGGACTTCACAATAGGCCGGAAGTTATGGAAGAGACCGACCTTCAGCACTTTGCCAGAGACCTGCAGGTTGTAGCTGAAGACATAGGTGCCATTGGTGGGAGCTATGTAGATCCCCACTGTGGAGTCGTAATTCCCTGGGTAGTTGTAGATGACCTGGGCGAAGACCACCGGCAGGTCAGGTGGTGGGTAGTTTCTGATCAGAGCTGCTGAGAAAGCTGATCGGAAGACTGGCGTGCACGGACCGGGCACTCCGGTCATGCCAATGTCGCCCTTATCCCCCTTCTTGCCATCGCTCCCTGAGAGACCTGGAGGACCCATCATGCCCTTGTCACCCTTGGTCCCGGCCGTACCAGGCAGTCCATCAGCTCCGTCTGCCCCGTCTGTGCAGTTGCACTCACCCTTCGCCCCCTGGTCTCCCTTAAGCCCCTCAGCCCCGGGGACGCCTGGCAGCCCCGCGTCACCTGGGTCCCCCTTCAGTCCTTTTAGACCCTGTGGGCCCGCCACCCCAGGAAGGCCCCTGGCCCCTACGCTGCCGGGAAGTCCCGCCTCTCCCGGTGGGCCTGGGATGGAATCGCAGCTTGCTGGACAGACGCCTGTGTCACCCTGAGGCCCTTGTGCACCCGGAGGGCCATCTGACCCTTGGTCGCCCTTATCACCTGGAACACAGAGGTGGAGTGAGAGGGACAGGTGAGCAGATAGACACCGTGATATGAGTCATACACTCTAGTGTGGGAGTTTCCAGCTCACCCTTGAAGCCTTGAGATCCTTTGCTGCCAATGAATCCCACGTCTCCCTTCTCTCCTTTCATGCCCTCATCTCCTTTCTGACCTAACAGAAAGAAAGGGGGTGGCTGAATCATTATAATGCAGACAGAAGAATCGAAAAAGACTCACATTTCCCTCTTCAAAACATATTGTCCTAATGAGAGGCTGTGTTGCCTACCTTTTGGTCCCTGACGACCAACAAATCCTGGTCGACCTCTGAACCCAGTCAAGCCTCGTCTCCCCGGACTTCCAGGTGGCCCTAACGTGAGAGGGACCATATGTTAATGATAAAACTACTGTGCAATACACAACATACAAAGCTCTATATGTGCTGTATACAGATATGTGACAATTCCTCTGGGACTGAAGATGTGAATGGGCGATCAGAAGTGTGAAATAAAATTACAATTTGAACTAATGCAATAAGCAAATCATGAAGGCCTCATTAATTATTCAGCTCACAGTTGATTGTTTGAGAGTATTTTGTTACTTTCTGTAATAAGATGAATGTACAAACATTTTAAAAAGCACCACACACAGCAGTAAAATGAATGTACTACAAAAAAGGGTCAATAGAAGTTCCAAAAGAAGTAATATTTCAGTCATTTTTCAATGCATTACATAGTAAATATTGAACTGAAGCTTAACTTTCAAAACTTATATTGCAAATCAAATCGCAATCGCAATATCTGTCATAAAAATTGCAATTAGCTATTTTTCTCAAATCGACCCGTCCTAATCTGAAATGTGAATAGGTGATAAGAATTGTTTTTTTGAATTGAGTTTTGAACTCTGGCGTGTACCTGGTAGACCCCTGTCTCCCCTGTCGCCTTTGGGGCCCATGTTGTTGCCCTTGCACAGTGTGCACATGCAGAACCAGGGGACCTCGTTCATAGACGCAGGCACTGGCGCCTCCAGGAGCATCTCACAGTAGGACGTGTCCGGCACCAACGGCGCCCCGTCCAGTGTCAGGTTACCTGCTCGGCTGTCCTCGGTCATGTTCCACCTTGGTGGAGTGTGGTGGCCAGGCTCGATTGGCATGGGGTCAATTGGCATTGGGTCCATTGGCATGGGGTAGCCACCTGCCTGCTTGGCTTGGCCCTCCCATGCCATTGGGTCACCATCAAATGGTTGCATGGGGAAGCCACTAGAATCCATCGTGTAGTCATCCATGGTCATGGAATCACTGTCGGATGGCATTGGGTAGGCATCGGGTGGCATAAAAAAGTTACCGGGTGACGAATGTCCCCGAGGAACGGGTCCTTCTGGAGAGCCGATAGGTGGAGGAGACATGATATCTGGAGTTCTGTATATCATCCCTGAAGAGACGGGGAGCAAAGAGAAGAGTCCAAACAAAGCCCACATCCTCTGTAGAATGATGAAGAGAGAGAGAGAGAGAGTTTAGTATGGATTCCTGGGAGCTGAAAAAGGAGGCCTTTACAAACTATGATGACAACTAGATGTACCGCAGAGCGGTACAAAATATGACCGCCGCCCAGTGCAGCACATTTTTTCCACAAAAAGAAATCACGCTGAAAGGCCAATATGATTCTAACTGTCTCACTAAATTGCATTATCCACACTCAATTCTCACTGGTATCTGCTAGACAACAAGTACCAAAACATGATTAGTTCATAGATTTCACATGTAAAATTCATTTTATACAACCCCACCTCCATCTTACCTGTTCATAATTCTGAGAAATTCTTGATTGTTTGTGTTATGTTTATGTTATGTGTGTGTGTGTGTGAGTGTGTGTGTGTGTGTGTGTGTGTGTGTGTGCGTGCTTGTGTGTGTGCCTGCGTATGTGCCTGTGCATGCAAGCGTACATATGTCTACTGTGTGAGTATGTGTCATACGTATGATTACTGTGAATGTATGTGTGTGTGTGTGTGTATCTGTTTGTGCACATGTGTGCACATGAAATGGGTTAACATGACCCCTGGAGGCAAACATACGGAAAAAATTGGTCATCCTAGTCCCTACAGTTCTCAAGATATTCACAGAGAACTGTGTCTGCCTTACCCTCCTTTCGGGGGGTCCAGTCCAGCGGGGGGGCTACAGATCAAAACGAAAAACGATGGTTCCATGCTATCCATGTGGGGTTACATGCCCACCAAGTTTTGTGTACCCCGGTCTTTCAGTGTCCCGGGAATCCTTGTTGGTGTACGTCACTAAATGTACACATACATTATTTTATTGTAAGGCCCCCCATGAACGAAAGTACACAAAACTTGGCATGCATTCGGAGGGTGTCATAATGATCCTACACTTTTAATTTTGTGCAGTTTTGACCTTGTCAGCCAGAGATATTGTGATGAAAACACCTACTTTTTTGCTTTTTAATTTTTAACTAGGTGGCGCTATACATGAAATAAGTGGTAATGGGATGGGTTAACATGCCCCCTTAAGACCAACATACATACAAAAGGTGGACCTCCTAGGCCCTACGGTTCTCGAGATATTCACAGAAAACTGTCTCCGGCCACCTACAGGCCAGTTGGTGTATAGTAACATAAATTAATTTATTGTGTGGCCCCCCATGAACGGAATTCCATGAAACTTGGCGTGCATACAGAGGGTGTCATAATGATCCTACACTTCCAATTTCGTGCAGTTTTGACTATGTTAGGTCACAGATACCTGCGATTACAACACCTCATTTTTACTTTTTTGTGTAACTAGGTGGTGCTATGCATGAAATGAGTGTTTATGGAATGGGTTGACATGGCCCCTTGAGTCAACATACAAAAAAAATGGTCCTCCTAAACCTTACGGTTCTCGAGATATTCACAGAAAACTGTGTCTGCCCTACCCTCCTATCGGGGGGTGCAGTCCAGCGGGGGGGCTACAGATCAAAATGAAAAACGATGGTTCCATGCTATCCATGTGGGGTTACATGCCCACCAAGTTTCGTCTACCCCGGTCTTTCAGTGTCCCGGGAATCATTGACAGAAATTTGGACATGCGAAAAAAAAAAAAAAAAAAAAAAAGAAAACAAAATTCTGACCTATATGACCGCCGCTTCGCTGCGCGGCGGTCATAATAATGAGATTGGAGGGCTAAACTTTGAATCCCTATCAGACACTCTTACTAATTAATCTGAAAGGATTTTCTAGGATGGTGTTCAAGATTTTTATCAGGACATTATTTGACAAAGTTCAAGTAATTGAACCAATAAGTAATTTTGCAAAATATTAGTGAGTTAGTACATTCAATTTCCCCCTGCATTTTTACATCAGCTATTTTTCATCAGCCTTCGTACTCTGCTTAAACATTTCTAACAAACTAACAAACATTTCTAACAAACTGCCAGAGGAAGTAAACAACCATAGCAAAGATTATGTCTATCATTGCTTTTCCATTATAAAATATGCTTTTATATTCACGGATGAAAGGTTCCAGCAGGCAAATTCATGTGATAAATCACTGATAAGTAAAACCAGTGTTCTGCATGGTGCATTTGTTAAATCGGTCAATGCAATCTATCCTTTCCTTATCAAGCATCACAGTGTTGACAGGTCAGTTGACAACAGTGAACCAGAGATCAGTCTTCACAATAACTTCATATCAATCATCCATACAGTGACTAATAAACCAATTACCAAATTACCAAAATGATTGATGATAATTGAATTACTATACAATCTTTCCAGCATTACACAAATCAAACCAGAACACACTGCCTGTCAGTTGTGTCAATCAAACCCATGATTGGTAGGTGATTCTGAATCTCACTTACTGTCGCAATGGAGCTGTGAGCCATCATCGAGATGAAATGTGAAGTGAAGCACAGGACAAAATGATTGATGAATTTATAAGCTCCACCTGACAATGACAAAAAAGAAGGGGAAAAAAACATGTTTGCAACCTGACCATCTCTATGTAGGTCCGAACACAAAGGACGGGTATGATATCACATTGTGCCTGACACAGAATAACAAAGGCAGTCTAGTAAGGTGATCTCAATAGCATTTACCAAATCATTGAAAATAAAAGCAAAGAATAAAAGTCCTATCCCTCCTTCGGCCTCCTCCTAGAGTGCTGATATGTATGTAGATAAAGGCCTCAGACTGGAAGTGAATCCTGTGGAGATGGACAGTGTTGTAGTTGTACTCTGGAGAAAACAATCCCTGCTGAGTGGCCTACTTGGGCTCATGTGTTTGTCCCAGACAGGACCCGGTATGAAATAGGCTGCCAACACCCTGCTATGTGGCCCTCACCTCACCACCATTGCTCCGCTTGTTTGCTAAGGGTCACCAGGTCTGTTGTAGAGCCCTCAAGGATTGTCATATATCTTGATTTTAGTTTAAACACCTGTGACTCCTCATGTCAAATGCAAGTGATGCTAATCCTTCAGTACAGTAAATCAAGAAACATTACTGCGCCTGAAGTTATCAGGGACTTTCAAAGCAACTACATCTTATTATCTATTTTCAAATCTTAAACGGCCTGGCACCCATCTGAATTCATTCTCAGGGGCCGTTTATACGAGGACAATTGCGAAGGAAGACGACAAAATATAAGACTCCTTCCAGAGTGTAGCGTTTTGAAGACGACTCGGGTTGCGTCTCCGTCTAAACGGCTAAACCAAAGATCCATGGCTAAACTGTCAAATTAGAATGTCTGCGCGTGACGTACTGGGGTTCTATCACACCACCACCCAGCGGTCTGGAATGCATACCCAATCGAATATCACATACTCTTGCGTCTTCATATAAACAAAGATTTCCCCCTGAGAATGCTCGTCTAAACGCGAATAAAAAAATGAAGACGAAACGCCACTTCTGCGTCTTCTCTTTTCATCGTCACCGTATAAACGTAGCCTCAGTGTCTGACAACTTTAAGCCTTGAATTTACATCTTACAGAATCCCCACCTCTAATTCCCAGGGCCCCTGTCGGAGACCTCTCAGATTAGCCACCCCTTTAGAGGCCTGATCCGCGAGGGACCTGCGGCACGTCAGTTACCAAGAAGCACAGAAGTTATCCTGGAACTGGCAAAGCTCTGTTGTTACCAAACCCTCACCTACTAACCCCTGACCAATTCAGCCAAAACTGCTAAAAGGGCCCATTGGCACGGGACGGCCTTTCCTGATGGCCAGGCCAGCCTTACGCTCTCTGCCCCCATTTGTGCAACCTGAATCTGCACTTTTCATCCGCCCTGACAATGGAATCAAATAGGAGACACCCGAGCCCACACAACGGAGCGAGAGCCCAGCCCTAATGAGTGTCCTCGTTTCCACACCCGCAGACAAATGGAGACAAGTCCTCAAGTGGCACGTCTCATCCTGTTCCCCTGCTCCTCCGCTGCTTCTTTGTGTGCTCCCTCATCCCTCCACTGAAGGGAGATGGAGGAGTAAGTACATGCCCTGCGTACCAGCTTTTTTATCCTAGTGTTCACTGGGGTCTCCAGATGAATAGACTTTTAAATTTGAGCAGGCCGGGTGATTTATGTCACATTGTGACAACCCTGTCTCCTTTAAAAGAACAAGCAGCCGCTCTTGTTTTCACACAACAGGATGAGTTAATGCTTTCTGAGAGGACAGAGTCAGTGGAAGATTAAATGTCCTTCATTTGTCCTCTGAATAACTAAGCACCACTTAAAAATGTTACTAAGTTGGAATAATTGGTGGTCCAGTGTGGTTGTACTTTGCCTCTGTTTCTAGGTGTTTCAATGAGTCTAAAGCTAAAAAAAAACAAAGGGGCCCAACAAAGTCACAGTAAGAGGAAGCCATACAAGGGGAGACCTTGAACTTGGCCAGTGGTCAGTCTAGGAGAGTAGAATAATGAGGAAAAGAGGGCTTAGGGTATGTAAGAGGGTGAGAACAACAGCATAGCAGAAGCAGAAGTGTAATGGACAACTGGAGGGCATCCATCAACTTTATTTCATAGGACAACATAAAGTGAAGCCAGATACACTACAGGATGTCATCTGAAATGAAGAGACATTTGCCAAAGACCCATGTCAGGAATACCTTAATGAGAAAATACAGAATATAAGTCAGAGTTACCTGTTGGGTATTCAAGAAATTCTGTTCGTATTTTCTTTATGAAAAACATAAAGACTTTGAAAAGTGGCAATTTCTCAAACATTCCCTGCAATGTAGGTGATATTACTTTTGTTTTTAGTGCAAATGCCAATACTTTTGTATCCCTAGTTTTCTATTGTTAATTTGACTTTATGTTTTCCCTAAGGGGTGTGTTCACTGAATTGTTTTCAAAGCTAAACCAACAGTACAATCTCGGCAGATTTTTTAAGACAACTGCAATGAACAACAAGGGGGAGAAAACCAAGCAAACTATGGGTGACTGCGTGTGAAATTGTGAAACACCTTTATCAGGACATCATGTTTAGTGTGACATTTATTCTATCTTTGTTAATTATTTAATTAACTACTCTATTAATCAGCAGTTTGCTGCATTTTAGTATCCTAATGATCAGTGTCATAGGAGGTTAGATGATTTCTTTAGGTGACATTTGATTAATTTGGATAACTGTCAATATTTTACAAACTGCATTTGTTCAGGGGCCTCAGCGTGAGTGGGGGTTTGCACATTAGGAGAACAGGAGCAGACAGACTGTGGACTTTAAGTCAACATCTGAAGTTAGTCATTAACGCTGTTTAAACATCACATCTGTCATCCACAACCTTCCTTTATTCTCAAAATGTAAGTAGAAAGATACTTCTGCCATATAAATTATATTTTGGACTTGCCAATAGTGAGTGACTAAGTATAATTCTGGTTTGATGTACTGGTCTTCTGAAACAGGTTCGCTGTAACTGTTGTTATATGAACGTTGCAGTATTTGTTGCAATTTCACAGACTAATGTTATGTGGATTAGATTGATACGCAGCTCAGCTGAGGCAAGGTACTGGATAGTCCACCTTCATACCACTTGCACGCTCTGCATCTAGTGCCCGGCAATAAACTCAGTAACTTGGTAAGATCAACAGTTTTTTTAACAGTCAATTTTGAGGGATGATCTTTGAAACAGTAATAAAAGTTTGTATTGAATGTATGTCCATCACAAAATGTTGACTATGAATAGACTAAAGTGTGTTGACAAATGCTCTGATGTGTTTGGAATCTGATGTGTATACAGGCTCTGTAGCCATCATGTGGCGACCCTCGCTCTGCTTGTGTCTTCTTGTGCTGTGGTCTGTGAGTGCGTATAGCAGATCAGGTAAGCCAGGAATTATGAAGGGTTTATCTACAAGTGCATTATTGTGGGGGGGACTCCTATCAACATCTATCGTTTGACATGGTAGAGGTGCTTATATGCTAATGTGTGCTGAAATTTCTAAACAATCAAATAGTATCTATCTGCTGCTCATTTCTCACGGAGTCTTTGAAATAGTCTTTTACAGTGGACCACAGGCACATTCACTTCTGCGCTCCAAACGGGCTAATAGCGTGTTCGAGGAGCTCAGACCACCATCGAAAGAACGTGAATGTGTCGAAGAGATCTGTGACTTTGAGGAGGCCAGAGAGATCTTCCTGACCCGAGAGGCAACGGTGTGTTCATCTGTACAGAAATAGCCATTATTCATTGGTAGTGAGTAGCCCAAGATCAGAGAGAACAACTGCTTGCTTTTCCTTTATTGGCTATTTGGCACAACAGAATCTGGAGGTAGAGCCAGTGTGTGAATTCAGCTGACTCAGTGCAGTGACATGATGCCTATTTACTTTGCACATATTGCTTTTCCACACACAACTACTTCAAACCACTTTAACCAACGGTTAAAAGAGGCTCCAAAACAGTAGCACTTCCTCAAGTATAGTAGTACTTCTACTCTCTGTCCTTGAACATGTATCCAAATGCTGCCATTCCTTCTCATTCAAATCATGTGGTCATAATAGAAATCTCCCTTTTCAGCTGGAGTTTTGGACTGTGTACACAGGTTGGTAAAGTCTTTGTATTTACTGAAATATACATAGGCACCACACTGGCTCTGTATTTTGCAAGTCTTCTTGTCTGTTTTCAGATGGCAACCAGTGTGAGCCCAATCCATGCATCAATGGAACATGCATGGACAAGTTCCAGTCCTTTGAATGCCTCTGTCATCCTGGTTATGAGGGGAGATACTGTAATCAGCGTAAGCTACATGGTCATAGATTTATCTTGTGGCTGTCTGATCTTCAATGAGTGTTGCCGAACATACATGACTTACATCTGAACTACCCTGTTTTAGCCAGCACAGCCTCTAACTGCTCTCTGCAAAATGGCGATTGTGACCATGAGTGTAATTTGAGATCTGATGGCCTGGTCCGCACTTGTAGCTGTCTCCCAGGATTCAGTCTTCATGAAAATTCCAGAACCTGTAGTCCTATCAGTAAGCCTATCTCCTCATGTCCCTGCATGATTTTAGTTCCTGCCTATTATACCACAACAACGTCAGGCATATTCTCCCTCTCTCTCTGTCTCCCTGTCTTGTACATATTTTGTGTTTCATAGATAACCATGCCTGCGGAAGGATTTTGATACACAAGTCCGCATTCAATACAGGGCCTATGGAAGGAATAATGCCATGGGTAACCGGGGGAGAAGCGGGCATGAGGGGAGAGAGTCCCTGGCAGGTACAGCACTGTCTAGACCTGACCTCCCAATCAATCAAATATAGCATACTATAGCTATAACAACTATACCAAAAATGGCTATTGAGAGAAGCAGTCTGTGAAATTGATGGGAATTATGATTTTTTTTTGCTTTACACGGTCGTCACACTTGATGTTTTGTCACATCCATTCCCATGTCATAGGCTCTTTTACTCAGTTCGTCTGGGAAATTTCACTGTGGGGGAGTTCTAATAGACAAGAGCTGGGTCCTCACTGCCGCTCATTGTCTGGAACACCATACTCGCTTCAGTGTCAGATTAGGTATGATGACCTTCTTGACCATTCCTCCTCACAATGTTGCTGTTACCTTCCTTTCCCATCACCATTACCCATCCCCCCTTGGCTGTAGTCACTTTGTGAGTGTGAGTGCGACTGTGTTTGTGGAATTACTCTTTCAGCTGAAGGACTGACTGCCTGGTGTGTCCACAGGTGACTATGTGCGCAGCAAGAAGGAGGATTCAGAGGTCACTGTGCCAGTGGCAGACATTATTCCACATCCGAATTACGACCGCATAACAGTAGACAATGACATTGGACTACTGCGCCTGGCAGAACCAGTGAAATACTCCACCTACATCCTACCAGCCTGCTTGCCGAGTCGAGGGCTAGCCGAAGGGGTGCTTCACCGCAACGGTACAGTCACCATTGTGACAGGCTGGGGAAAGGTGAACGAGACAGACTGGCGTTACAGTAAGGCCCTCAACTTCATCAAAATCCCACTGGTGGACCACGCCTTATGCCAGCAAACGATGATAAACAATGTGAGCGAAAACGTGCTGTGTGCCGGTGTGTTGGGCGAAATACAGGACGCCTGTGAGGGGGACAGCGGTGGGCCAATGATGGTGGAGTATCGCAAGACCTGGTTTCTGATTGGTTTGGTGTCTTGGGGGGAAGGCTGTGGTCACAAAGACAAACTTGGCATTTACACTAAAGTATCTAACTACATAAAGTGGATAGATAGAGTTCGTGCAAAGTATGAGTAGGCATGCTTCACATCTCTTGCTGTCATCAGAAACAGCATAAAATGTAATAAAAATAAGAATCCCATTATTGAAAGAGATTTGGTTTTGGTATATGTTTTTAATGACAATAGCCCTTAATGGCTTGTGTTATCCAGCTTTATGTATCTGCTGTTGACCATTTCTATAAACAATATGGCAAACATCTGAAGTGGGACTGCAGAGCTAAAAAGAGTTATTGAATGTAACTAAAACATTTGTAAGTAATGACTTATTGACTATTTAAATGTAAACATTCCGTAATCAACCCAGTAATTTTGTAGCCTGGCCACGCCAACCTAGATCTCCTTTTAGGGAGATACTGGTCTGGAACACCAGTTTACTAACGTTTCCATTGGTCGGCAGATGATCTGCCCAATTAGCGAGGAGAGGGGATGATGCTATAGTTTCTAAATCGAAAGTGGCTGTGGTAAATGGTAGTAGTAGCAACGTCTACAAACATCAAAAATTGCAGTCAGAAGAATGTGTAGCCTACTTTTATTTACAACAAAGGTATGCCCACATACATTGTTTCCTGAGTGCCAATGCTATTTATTGTCAGTTTGTAAAGTTCAGGCTAGGTAGGAAATAACACTGTGAATCCCTGATCAATGTGATTGGTTAGGCTGGACCAAGGATTTCAAAATGAAGCTATATATATGCCCATCATCATGCTAGTGATGGAAAGGTCTCCCAATGAGTGTGAGTGACCAGACTCTATAACCAGACACAAAGTCCAGACTAGTAATTTTGTCTGGGTTTAAACATTTTGTTTCAATACAGGTGAATACCTAAAAAGTTGCAACAAAAGATATAATGGGATTACATAAACCGCTAGGTTCCACTGAATTTATACTTTGATGACTGTCACCTCCATGGAAGCAGTCACTCAGCAGAAAGTTGGAGGTAGTGCTTGGGTTTTATGCATTTGCATTGGTGTGAAATTCATTTAAAAAAATGCCCTACCGTCCTACCAAATAAAAACAAATTGTGATAGTCATCAGCATGTACATTAACAATGATTGTACAAGCATGTACAAGGTTTGGTGTAAAGTCCAACAGGTATAGTAAGTATTTTAAATAAGGATAGTTTGGTGGTTTTCGAGAGGTCTTAATGGGTGTGACAACCAGGGATGTAGTGGTAAAATAAGAGGTGGGTAAACTATGTGGTAAGGTGGACTGCGCCATGCGGTATCAGATTTTTAGAAAAGGCATTCAGAACATGTTTGATGATGATGAAGGTTCTTGTCCAATGTTTATAACAATACAAGTGGTATTAAGTGGTTCCTAGAGAGTTGATTGTGGATAATACAGTGTGATTTTTAAATGTTAACAGTTGTAATTGGTGAATAAACTATTTTGAGAGGTGGATAAACTCTAATAAGAGATGGATAAACTCTATTTCTGAAATTTCAGAGGGGTAAACTAAATAGACAGACTGACAGACTAAATCAGGATGGAGGGATTCAAACTAAATCAGGATGGAGAGAGACAGATTAGGGGCAGCCGTGGCCTACTGGTTAACACTCCGGACTTGTAACCAGAGGGTTGCCGGTTTGAACCCCGACCAGTAGAAAGCAGCTGAAGTGCCCTTGAGCAAGGCACCTAACCCCTCGCTGCTCCCCGAGCGCCGCTGTTGTAGCAGGCAGCTCACTGCGCTGTGTGTGCTTCACCTTGCTGAGTGTGTTTCACTAATTCACAGATTGGGATAAATGCAGAGACCAAATTTCCCTCACGGGATCAAAAGAGTACTTATACTTATACTTACTAAATCAGGATAGAAGGAGACAGACTAAATCAGGATGGAGGGTGGATGAGGGGGTTGCTGTCCTCTGACCTCCTGGTTTTATTTCCTGCTCATATTTCTCCAGCTGGGTCCAGAAACCTGGGTTTGGCTCCACCACTGAAAGGGCATTTTTCACATAATCATGGGGGTGAAAGATGGCATTATACTGTACAAGCCAGATACCTCCACAAACAAACACAGCAAATTGTGGTGGTCTTGGACGGTGTAGGGGTATACAATTAAACAAATACATTGCCTGAGACACATTCAACAAAACCAAGTGTATTTTGAGAGATGCTGTGAACATTGCGGTGAATCTGATCTACAAAACAGCACCCTTCCTACCTGAAAGGCCTCTGTTAAGGACAGGCCCTGTTGCTTCATTAGGTATGCCACACAGATGGTTGCCGAGCGACTGTGGCCATTCTTACAGTACACAATGCTGTGTCATCCCCGTATGGCTTCTTTGGCTATGGCATCCGCACATTGATCAAAGTGCTGGTAGAGGTCCTCGTTAGGGTCATCGTAGACAGGGATCCGGAGCGTGCTGACGCGACCAGTGGGGAAGGGCTGCTGCTTAGACACGTTGATGCAAAGAGTGACTGCCTCCTGCTGGATTAGCTCAGGACTGCATGCTGATCGTGCGTTGCTGATGAACAGGGAGTCTGTGACCTTACACAGCTGCAGCATCTCTCACACTGAATATGAGTCACAAAATCATGAAAGAACAACAATCACAGTCAGACTGTGGACTTTAAGTCAACATCTGAAGTTAGTCATTAACGTTGTTTAAACATCACATCTGTCATCCACAACCATCCTTTATGTTCAAAATGTAAGTAGAAAGATACTTCTGCCATTTACATTTTATTTTGGACTTGTCAATAGTGAGTCACTAAGTATAATTTATTCTGGTTTGATGTACTTGTCTTCTGGAATCAGGTTCACTATAACTGTTGTTATATGAACGTTGCAGTGTTGGTTACAATTTCATGGACTAATGTTATGTGGATTAGATTGATACGCAGCTCAGCTGAGGCAAGGTTCTGGATAGTCCACCTTCATACCACTGGCAGGCTCTGCATCTAGTGCCCGGCAATAAACTCAGTAACTTGGTAAGATCAACAGTTTTTTTAACAGTCAACTGATGACAGTTCGAAATGTAATTTACAGAATTTCGAGAGATGATCTTTGAAACAGTGATACACGTTTGTATTGAATGTATGTCCATTACAAAATGTTGACTATGAATAGACTAAAGTGTCTTGACAAATGCTCTGATGTGTTTGGAATCTGATGTGTATACAGGCTCTGTAGCCATCATGTGGCGACCCTCGCTCTGCTTGTGTCTTCTTGTGCTGTGGTCTGTGAGTGCGTATAGCAGATCAGGTAAGCCAGGAATTATGAAGGGTTTATCTACAAGTGCATTATTGTGGGGGGGGGGGGGGGGACCCCTATCAACATCTATCGTTTGACATGGTAGAGGTGCTTATATGCTAATGTGTGCTGAAATTTCTAAACAATCAAATAGTATCTATCTGCTGCTCATTTCTCACGGAGTCTTTGAAATAGTCTTTTACAGTGGACCACAGGCACATTCACTTCTGCGCTCCAAACGGGCTAATAGCGTGTTCGAGGAGCTCAGACCACCATCGAAAGAACGTGAATGTGTCGAAGAGATCTGTGACTTTGAGGAGGCCAGAGAGATCTTCCTGACCCGAGAGGCAACGGTGTGTTCATCTGTACAGAAATAGCCATTATTCATTGGTAGTGAGTAGCCCAAGATCAGAGAGAACAACTGCTTGCTTTTCCTTTATTGGCTATTTGGCACAACAGAATCTGGAGGTAGAGCCAGTGTGTGAATTCAGCTGACTCAGTGCAGTGACATGATGCCTATTTACTTGCCTTTCCACATGCAACTTAAACCACTTTAACCAACGGTTAAAAGAGGCTCCAAAACAGTAGCACTTCCTCAAGTATAGTAGTACTTCTACTCTCTGTCCTTGAACATGTATCCAAATGCTGCCATTCCTTCTCATTCAAATCATGTGGTCATAATAGAAATCTCCCTTTTCAGCTGGAGTTTTGGACTGTGTATAAAGGTTGGTAAAGTCTTTGTATTTACTGAAATATATGTAGGCACTAGGCTCCACACTGGCTCTGTATTTTGCAATACTTCTTGTCTGTTTTCAGATGGCAACCAGTGTGAGCCCAATCCATGCATCAATGGAACATGCATGGACAAGTTCCAGTCCTTTGAATGCCTCTGTCATCCTGGTTATGAGGGGAGATACTGTAATCAGCGTAAGTCATAGATTTATCTTGTGGCTGTCTGATCTTCAATGAGTGTTGCTGAACATACATGACTTACATCTGAACTACCCTGTTTTAGCCAGCACAGCCTCTAACTGCTCTCTGCAAAATGGCGATTGTGACCATGAGTGTAATTTGAGGTCTGATGGCTTGGTCCGGACTTGTAGCTGTCTCCCAGGATTCAGTCTTCATGAAAATTTCAGAACCTGTAGTCCTATCAGTAAGCCTATCTCCTCATGTCCCTGCATGATTTTAGCTCCTGCCTATTATACCACAACAACGTCAGGCATATTCTCCCTCTCTCTCTGTCTCCCTGTCTTGTACATATTTTGTTTTTCATAGATAACCATGCCTGCGGAAGGATTTTGATACACAAGTCCGCATTCAATACAGGGCCTATGGAAGGATTGATGCCATGGGTAACCGGGGGAGAAGTGGGCATGAGGGGAGAGAGTCCCTGGCAGGTACAGCACTGTCTAGACCTGACCTCCCAATCAATCAAATATAGCATACTATAGCTATAACAACTATACCAAAAGGGCTATTGATGGGAATGTATTTTTGGTAACACTTTATTTTAAGGTTCACATGTTAGCCACCAATACATACCTAATCAGTATTAGTGACTTGTAAGGCATGTGTTAGGCAACATTAACCATTTGTTAGGTGTATTCACAAATTTCTTGTTCATGACGAATAAGGCCTTTATTATTGATATAATCTTAATAATGACCTTGTAAGCCTTGATCTCTACATACTAATTAGTAGTAAGTACCAAAATAGAATATGCATAACCTACTTGTATACTGTCTGAATAAATCCCAAATAGTAGGAGAACAGTTGTAGAATAAGCAAGTGTATGGCTCAACCTTATTGCTGCATTTCACTGCCCAGGTTGCTGTGTGAAATAGCACTTAATAACTGGGAGATTGGCTCCCATTCTAAAGTGGAAACTGGTTCCTTGGTAGCAAGCACATTATCATCAGTAATACCTCTGCAGAATGTACTTATTAGTCATGAATTGGTTCCATATTCTAAAGTCAGGCATTATTATTATTAAGAAATATATGATGGGAACAGTCTAGACTATAACTCCTGGTCAATACAGACATTCTTTACCCTTAATACATTGCTAGTGCATACATTGTTCATTCAAAATATGGTCCCTGTTCTAAAGTAGAGGCTGGGACAATGTTTATTTAACAAGTTCTGTAAACATGTTACATTGTACTCTCAATGAGCTCACAAAGCACAAAAAGACTAGCAATACCTTCTCCCAATACTGATAAAATACTAGTCCACTCTGGCAAGGAAATAGCAAATGTTCTTTTGTGTGATTTCTTTACTGTTACTGTAGTTTTCAGGCAAATAGGCCTGCTGTGTACAAGTTTTGATATGTGGTAGGGGGGTCCCGTTTCAAAGAAGACCACCACAGATGTGTTGAATAACAATTCTTTTGCCCTTTTTATTTGTTTAAAAGACGTGTTTTTATCCTGTCAGTTCTAGTTAAAACTAGCTTTTGCTAGTCTTTTTGTGCTTTGTGAGCTCATTGAGAGTACAATGTAACATGTTTACAGAACTTGTTAAATAAACATTGTCAGTGCTGTCACTTTTCTCATCTTCTTTTCTATTGTTAACACCCTCCCAGCCTCTACTTTAGAACAGGGACCATATTTTGACATATCATGACTAATAAGTACATACTGCAGAGGTATTACTGATGATAATGTGCTTGCTGCCAAGGAACCAGTTTCCACTTTAGAATGGGAGCCAATCTCCCAGTTATTAAGTGCTATTTCACACAGCAACCTGGGCAGTGAAATGCAGCAATGAGGTTGAGCCATACACTTGCTTATTGTACAACTGTTCTCCTACTATTTGGGATTTATTCAGACAGTATACAAGTAGGTTATGCATATTCTATTTTGGTACTTACTACTAATTAGTATACAGATCAAGGCTTACAAGGTCATTATTAAGATTATATCAATAATAAAGGCCTAATTCGTCATGAACAAGAAATTTGTGAATACACACCTAACAAATGGTTAATGTTGCCTAACACATGCCTTACAAGTCACTAATACAGGTATTAATTAGGTATGTATTGGTGGCTAACATGTGAACCTTAAAATAAAGTGTTACCGTATTTTTTTTGCTTTACACGGTCGTCACACTTGTCACATCCATTCCCATGTCATAGGCTCTTTTACTCAGTTCTGGGAGATTCAACTGTGGGGGAGTTCTAATAGACAAGAGCTGGGTCCTCACTGCTGCTCATTGTCTGGAACACCTTACTCGTATCAGTGTCAGATTAGGTATGATGACCTTCTTGACCATTCCTCCTCCTCTGAGTGTGAGTGCGACTGTGTTTGTGGAATTACTCTTTCAGCTGAAGGACTGACTGCCTGGTGTGTCCACAGGTGACTATGTGCGCAGCAAGAAGGAGGATTCAGAGGTCACTGTGCAGGTGGCAGACATTATTCCACATCCGAATTACGACAGCAAAACTATGGACAATGACATTGGACTACTGCGCCTGGCAGCACCAGTGAAATACTCCACCTACATCCTACCAGCCTGTTTGCCGAGTCGAGGGCTAGCCGAAGGGGTGCTACACCGCAACGGTACAGTCACCATTGTAACAGGCTGGGGAAAGGTGAACGAGACAGACTGTCGTTACAGTAAGGCCCTCAACTTCATCGAAATCCCACTGGTGGACCACGCCTTATGCCAGCAAACGACGATGAGCAAGGTGACCGAGAACATGCTGTGTGCCGGTGTGTTGGGCGAAATACAGGACGCCTGTGAGGGGGACAGCGGTGGGCCAATGATGGTGGAGTATCGCAAGACCTGGTTTCTGATTGGTTTGGTGTCTTGGGGGGAAGGCTGTGGTCACAAAGACAAACTGGGCTTCTACACTAAAGTATCTAACTACCTAGAGTGGATAGATAGAGTTCGTGAAAAGTTTGAGTAGGCACTTCTCTACCACTTCTCTTGCTGCCATCAGAAATAACAAAAAAATTAATAAAAACTAGATGTACCGCAGAGTGGTACAAAATATGACCGCTACCCAGTCCTGCACATTCTCTCCACAAAAATAAATCACGCTTGTCAATTCGTTTCCATCTCCTACTCCATTCCCTACTTTTGTGTATGTAAATGAGTGTGCATACAGTAGTGTGTTTGTTTTATGTGTGCTTCTGTGTGTGTGTGTGTGTCTGTGTGTGTGGGTTCGCTAACTTCGCTTGTGAGTGTGTGTGGGTGTGTATGTGTACGTGTGTATGTGCATGCATGTAGGTGTGTATATGTGTGTGCGTGCATGTGTATATGTGTGTGCGTGTGCCTGTGTGCGTGTGCGTGTTTATGTGTGTGTGCATACGTGCATGTAGGTGTGTGTGTGTGTGTGTGCGTGTGTTTATGTGTGTGTGTGTGTGCGGTGCGTGTATGCCTCTGTGTGTGCATGCCTGTGTGTGATGTAGCACCCTGCCCCGTTAGCGTCACTGTAAAGCCCATTCAGTAAGCAAATAAACGGTCTTGCTCAAAACGCCACCAATAAACGTAATTTTGCTCTCAACCAAAAGTTTGCCGTTGTTAACTACTGTAAATAGACCCTAGGTTGTTTTTGCTCCATTTTTTTCCTCCGAGTTACACTTTAATGGCTTGTGTTATCATCCAGCTTCATGTATCTGCTGTTGACCATTTTAACAATGGAAGAACCTGTTGAATATAAACTTTCCTCAATCAACCCAGTAATTTTGTAGCCTGACCCTGCCCACCTGGATATCCTTTCAGGGAGATACTGGTCTGGAACATCATAGTTCACTACCTGCTCAATCAGCAATGAGAGCTAGGATGATGCTATAGTTTTGAAATCGAACGTGGCTGTGGTACTATAGTAGCAACGCCTGTCAATATCAAAAATTGCAGTCAGAAGAATGTGTACATTTATTTACAGCAAAGGTAGGCCCACATACATTACATTGTTTCCTGAGTGGGCTTCACCTCACTGTGTCTTCACTGTGTGCTGTTTGTGTTTCACTAATTCACCGATTGGGCTAAATGCAGAGACCAAATTTCCCCTCATGGGATCAAAAAAGTATATATACTATACTTATACTGTCAGTTTGTAAAGTTCAGGCGAAGTAGGAAATAATGGGTTAGGATGGACCAAGGATTTCAAAATTAAGCTATGTCTATGCCCATCACCATGTTAGTATTGGCAAGTGACTGTATTCACAAAGTGAATGAGTACTAATTCTGTCTAAATGTGAAAACTTTAATACAGGCAAATAAATAACATGCAACAAAAGATAATGACATAACCGGGATGTTGGAAGTATTTTCTGGGAGGGGGTGCGGATGTTGTCAGTGGGGGTCCGGGGGAATTTTTTTAAATTCTGACTGCTAAACACACCATTTCAACACAGTTTTCGGAATAGAAATACCAACAGAGAAAACAGCGCCCGTCTTCTGTCTGACTGAAGGGGGGTTCACATTGTACGCGCAAGCGGCGGCCTGCTAGCCTAGAAATCTAGACGCACCCTAGCGGCGGCAAATTAATTTGCTCAGCCTGTACGTCTAGTATCAAACCATAGGGATTTATATTGGCTGACGCCGTGGACGTCATCCAATCACAGCGCTCTACTTTGCTGAGTCTTAAGGCGGGCTTAACAGAAAGACGACAGTCCTGCGATGGTAGCAACAAGGAAGGTGGCTATGGCGAACGAAGAGTGGTTGTTTGAATCGGCGTTGGCGTCAACTTTGGAGGAGTTGGACTTGTGCTTTTCTTTGAAAGTTGAGCAACACAATGCACTTAAGTCATTCCTTTCGAAGAAGGATGTATTTGTCGTTTTGCCGACCGGATACGGTAAAAGTTTACTTCCCTGTTCACTGTTTTCATCGCTCTGGCCATGTCATCCTGCTCTTTGTTCTGATTGGTCGTAGCGCTGGCCTATTGCATGCCTAGGCAGTTTGAAAGACAATTCTCTGCCTGCCCCTTGGATTAAGCGAGGTGAATGGTTCGATTCCAGACTATACATTTCAATGATATAGGATGGCCTGCCAGGCTAGCGGCCTGCACTATGAAACTCATAATTGTCAATGGCTTGCGCATGCAAGAACTGGCCAAATAAATACAAACAATTAACAGAACATTATAAAATTATGAACAAAAACAAACAAAAACATGATGCCAGATGGAGCAGTGTGTCTCGCCAGCATCCCTAAGCTAGCAACCCAGGAGGCCCTAACCTTGCAGAAAGCATGCTCTGAGAACAGAAGGCGAGACACGCCGCTCTGTCTGGCATCATTTTATGTAATGTTATGTTAATTGTTTGTATTGATTTGTGTAGTTAAATGTATTCTCCCTTCATTTATGTTATTTTCGATAGTTTTTGAGTTACTCTTAGTCCTTTTTACTGCTTACAAGTCGGCTGATGCCGTTAACTTGCCATGGCTAGCTTTTGCTCTGGGCCCGACATCCTTCCATCCATCCGTGAGCGGTGCTGCACTTCACTGTCTGGTCAAGGGGATTTCTCGGGACAGCTGGACCCACTCTGCGAAAGATCTGCCGCGACTGCCGAGCTGTTGCTGACCTGCTAGCTGCCATGCCAACTGCTTGGAGTCTGGATTGAGTAGACGTTAACGTTAAAGAACTCTGCCATCTCATGGAGCAACAAACTGTCGCTGTCAAACGTCCACCAAGTTGCTTATCTGCAAGATCGCCCACGACTTCAGGCTGTCATGCTTCCAGTGCTCTCTACTACCAGTAGTAGCCTAGGCAAGCGTTTCTCAAACTATGGGCCGCGGACCGGCACCGGTTCGCAACGTGGAGACTGCTGGTCCGCGGAGCCGTGGAGTGAAATTCGTGTGATAATTTGCTGCGCAATTGATCAAGGAACCGCGGACCGACAGAAAAAGAAAACAAACGTTTCTGCATTCAGGAGGAAATACTTGCTAATTCGATGTCATTAGACATAGAGCCGTTAAAGTAGTGGTATGAGCGTTCATTCAATGCATGTGTGCGCGCGAAAGAAACCGAAACTACCCGATAACGTTGGTAGCAAAGCTCCGCTTCAACCTGTCGGAAGGCTGTTTATTTATTTAACGGCATTTAATAAGAACTACGTGGATTCTTGCAATTTCCATATAAACAGAGCAGACTGTATAATAGGGCAGTTCCAGCGTTATGGATGTGACAAATGGACTCATATTGGTAAACAAAATGCCTTAGAGTGGGGGCAAAATTAGTATTAGTGGATTAATTTGCATAACGTTTAATGTAGGCTAACCTCTGTCCTCTGAATACTGAGAAATCCTCAAATTTCATATAATCAATTTCATCCTAAGAATACAAGGCATTTTATCAGCGTTATGGATGTGACATGAAATGGACACACTTTTGTGAGAGATTACAGGTTTTCTACAAACTCTGTGAATTTTGAAGGAAACTGCCGAAACTATTATATATGTAGCATGAAGGAGACTTAAAGTGACAAAAAGTTTGTTTTTGAAACTATGCGTCATTTTCGTATTGCATTATGTAGGAAAAACTGGCGTTATGGATGTGACGGTTTCACGTTATGGATGTGACGTGTCTGAACCAGTCCTCGACAAACTACATAAAACACATAATTAAGTAGTGAATTTTGATATGAAACAATTGAAATAGTAATCATGAAAAACTAGCGATGACATTATTGCTTCCTCAGTGCCCACTAAGATCCACAGGAGGAATCAGGACAAGTAATTTAAAATATATTTTTTTTTTATTTTTTTTTATTTTATCGTCATCAATTTTGGTCAGTGATTCCCGGGTTACTGAAACACCAGGGAACATGAAACTTGGTGGCCACTCCCCTAAATAACTAGCCCTACCTGAACCGTTGCACCCAAGATGAAAAATATTTATGGTATGTTAGTCTCAAGAGCCCGCATCAACCTAACCCATACCCACTCATTTGTGATTTGCACACATAAAGTACATGCACGCGCACGTGCACACACACACACACACACACACACACAGTCGCACACATACAGACAGGCAAGCACACACACACATAAACACATACAGAAAGGCAAGCACACACACACACACACATGCACAAACACCCACCCACATGAATGCAGACACATAAACACACACACAGGCACGCATATGCATGTGCGCATGCAAACACACACACGCACACGCACACACACACACAGGCACGCATACGCACATGCACACACACAGACACAGACACACACTCTTATAAACAAAAGCAAACTCACATATGCACACACTCATTTACATGCACATGAGTTGCAGGAGTAGGAGATGGAAACAAATTGACAAGCGTGATTTATTTTTGCGAAGAGAATATGCAGGACTGAGAGGCGGTCATATTTTGTACCGCTATGCGGTACATATAGTTTATTGCTGCCGTTACTCATGTTGTATGTCCTTTGTGGGTATTAGCTACAGAGGACCTGACACTTCAAATGCTGGCATATCGCATCACATTTAAAATTAAACTGTGTTAAGCAGACGTGAACGGCAGGCTGAACAGATCTGCAACAGAAGGAGGTTGCTATGTTAACTCCAGCTGCAAAGTCAGCCATCTTCACCAGCTAACACGATAATCCAGTTACTGTACAACAACAGTATGACAGTTACGGGAAGATAATCGCTCAGATTTCCGTTATTAGGCCACTTGAAAATAGGCTATGGCTAGGCTAATCACTGGAGGTATTTAATATTATGTTTGTTTTGCTAATGGTTAGGCAAGGCCTCCCTGTGGTTTTGATCAACCTAATAATCTTTGAAATGTCAATTGTAAACACTAAGGTGAAATGCGTTGAAACTGACATGCACCAGAACAGACGTTTTATCGGCTTTGAGGTATAATAAAGTCTCCAGTCTTGTAAATTCACATTATGTAACATCCATAACGCAACATTGAAGGTTTTAAAAGTAAGAAAGGGGCACAATTTGGTCATCACATTTTACATTGATATAAATCAGCTTTGCACAGACACTATGGACATTGTCGCATCAACACTGTATGTGTAGCATACACTTTTCCTATAAAACGTTATGGATGTGACATGGCCATGGAACTTGCTGACCTAAAAACAAAAGCCTTACAAATGTAAAGAGTTGTGCTCTTAAAGGCAAGCTGAGCATAGACATTGCTCTACCATTCCCTTGTCAATCTGGAATTTGTCAAATGACACAATTTGTTTGAACCTTGGGTCCATTTATCCACTTTTTAAATATGTATAATATTACCATGTGAAAAATTTTGTTTCTGGTATGGTTGCACACCATATTTATGATGTAAAAAGAGTGTAATTCTCCATCAAATTCAATCAGATCAGTTACAAACAATAAAATATAGACCTAAATGAAGATTTTAACAACAGTTCTATTTGCGTATGCACAACTTTTTTTTTCCATGGCAAGGATGACCTTTGCATGGAATTGCCCACTACACTGTCTAGCATTGAGTAGGCCTATAGTCAAATTTGAATATAACGTGGCCAAAAGATATTGTAGCCTTATTAGTTTTCCTATTAAAGATCTCCAGAGATTTACGCTTATCTGCTCCGCCGTTTACCATTGAAGGTTCTAAAATTCTATGTTGAATTCAATGAACCCAGATATTCTTTATTTGCCTACCAGTGTATGATGCATTGCTTACATGAGGGAAACATTCCAAAACAATAGCACCCATATAGTTGCTGTTGTTTTTGTTTCCTGAATCCGTACATTCAGGCATTCAAATTACATTTCTTTAAAAAGCATGTACATTTTTTCTCCATTTGCCTACCAGTGTATGATGCATTGCTTACATGAGGAAAACATTCCGAAACAATAGCACCCAGATAGTTGCTGTTGTTTTCAGAAGTATTTCTCATGCTAGCATCATGCAACCATGCAAAAGCAATTAACTTAACTATTATAATTATTATATCTTACATTAGTAAAGCAGTCCTCTGATGTGCATGTTTTCACAAACGTTTTGTGAACAATGTTAGCACTTTAAACTTTGACTGCTTTGAAGTGAAAGTGCATGTATAACAATATAGCATAATAATAATTGTGATAATGATAATCATCATGATAATTTGATGTGTGTGTGTGTGTGTTTGTGTGTGGGGGGGGGGGTACGTGTAGGCGGGCCCTAATGACCCCAAAGTCTGCCATGACCGGGCCTTAGGTCAAAGAAGTTTGAGAAAGGCTGGCCTAGGCCTAACGTTAACGTAAAATCCTCTGGATTAGGCTGTCAGCTGTATGCCATCATCATTGCCCTTGGACATTTTTCAACCAATTGGACTGAGTTGGACTAAGTTAACACAGACTTTTCTTTATTTTTAATTTCGTATTTATTTATTTTATTATTAGTTAATCTTTGTTTGTTGTCTGTCTTAAGTGTCTTGGGTACACTCCATCCGACATCTTTTGTCTTGTGTGTCATTTGTTATTTTGTACATTTTTCTGTTTATGTCTTATTGCGGGTACGTTGGCGACTACGCCACTCCGTCCGGCATCTTTTGTCTAATGTGTCAATGTTTTGTGTGTGGGGCACTTTTGAGTTGCACTCTGTGCATGTGAAATGTGCTATACAAATAAAACTGACTTGACTTGACTTGACATAATGAACACAGACCACTAGATTCCACTGAATTTATGCTGTGATGAGTGTCTCCTCCATGGAAGCAGTCGCTCAGCAGACAGTTTGAGGAATCGCATGGGTTTATGCATTTGCACAGGTCTGCAATTCATAAAAAAGTTATAATTATTTATAACCCTCTTCCCTAATAAAAAGTTGTGTCATCAGCATGCACATTAACAATTATTGTACAAGCAGAAAAGGTTTGGTGTAAAGTCCAACAGGTAAGTAAAATCAGGATGGAGGGAGACAGACTAAATCAGGATGGAGGGATTCAGACTAAATCAGGATGGAGGGATTCAGACTAAATCAGGATGGAGGGATTCAGCTAAGTCATGGAGGGTGGATGAGGGCGTTGCTGTCCTCTGACCTCCTGGTTTTCAGTTCCTGCTCATATTTCTCCAGCTGGGTCCAGAAACCTGGGTTTGGCTCCACCACTGAACGGGCATTTTTCACAGTCTATAATCATAAGTGGGAGAAAGATGGCATTATACAAGCCAGATACCTCCAAACACAGCAAATTGTAGTGGTGTTGGACAGTGTTGGGTATAGAATTAAGCAAATACATTGCATTAGACACATTCAACAAGACCATGTGTATTTTGAGAGATGCTGTGAACATTGCAGTGAATCTGATCTACAAAACAGCACCCTTCCTACCTGAAAGGCCTCTGTTAAGGACAGGCCCTGTTGCTTCATTAGGTATGCCACACAGATGGTTGCCGAGCGACTGCGGCCATTCTTACAGTACACAACGCTGTGTCCACCCCGTATGGCTTCTTTGGCTATGGCATCCGCACATTGATCAAAGTGCTGGTAGATGTCCTCGTTAGGGTCATCGTAGACAGGGATCCGGAGCGTGCTGACGCGACCAGTGGGGAAGGGCTGCTGCTTAGACACGTTGATGCAGAGAGTGACTGCCTCCTGCTGGATTAGCTCAGGACTGCATGCTGATCGTGCGTTGCTGATGAATAGGGAGTCTGTGACTTTACACAGCTGCAGCATCTCTCTCTCCCCCTCTTTCTCACTGAATTTGGGTCACAAAATCATGAAATACCAGAAATCACAGTAATTTAAACTGATGTCTTTTTTTCTCACATGTCCTTTCTCTCTCTCTCTCTCTCTCTCTCTCTCTCTCTCTCTCTCTCCCTCCATGTATCTCAAACATATATGAGCATTGCAATACTTTTCTGAACTGCTTCCTATCACTTTCAAAACTTTCAAAAACAGAAACTGATAAGCAACTGATAAATACATACTAGATAAATACATACATAGGTCTTCTCCATGGCTTCACGGCAGGCTATATTTACAGCAAAGGCTTAGTGCATACCGGTAGTCTACACAGAGGCTCCTTCTGGGTCCTAATGCTCATTCTTGGGTGGTTGGTGTTGCATTAGTGTGAGCACACTATCACTCTAGCCATATTGGCATAGTCTACACTGAATGACGAGGAGGTGACACCTTGTGTAGGCTCTGCCTGCCTATACAAACCATGAGGAGGAGCACACAACACTGACACTGGAGCACACAACAACAACCATGAATCAATGTAAGGTGTGAGTGAGTTAAAATGGGAGACAAATCAAATGAGTTGTGTAAATGTGAAAACATCTGACCTGATATGTCAACTTCTCTATTTGTTCAAGGGGAAGTGGCATTCTTCTTATCATGGACCCCGCGCTGCCATTTGTTGTTGCCCACGGAATTCTCTCTCTCTGGCTCTAGATCCTCCCACTTCTATTTTAGCCTGCTTCTAACTCCTCCCCTCACGGCCTGTGAATGCGCACATGAGCTTTAAATCATATGACATAGGTTAGGTTGCTGTATTGCAGTTTGCAATATGCAATGTAACATTTAAGCAGCTGGCGTGTGAAGCTAAACACTTATTTAATTATTTATTTATTAATTGATTTACTTCATTTTAAACGGTGAATGTATCAGCTGAGGAGTACCCAAACGTAATTAATTACATGTAGACCAAATATATCAATATAATGATGCATTTCTGATATTGTAGAATCTTGTCGAAACATAGCTTTGTGTGTTGCAGAGCCTTATAGATAGGCTCTGATGTGTTGGAAATTGCTCAAATCACAAGTTACTAATTTTCTGCAGAATGATACTTGAACACAGTGACGTTGGTTCTCCCGCCGTATACGTAATGATGTCACAACAAGAAGATGCTGGATAGCCTCGAGTCGGAGGCCATGGGCAACTAGCAATAGCGAAAATGTCAAAGTGGCACAATTAGGGAGATTTGTCAGATTTACTCTTGCAGGGAGCGAGAATACTTTCACCTGCTCAAGGAAGAGTTGTGTTTAAACTGTAGATAGACACAACACTGGATATTGTAGGTGAGTTCGTCAACACCGAGTTGGCTAGCTAATGTTAGCTAACGTTAGCTGGAGAGAAGATGAGTCGGATGGGGCGCCATTTAAACGTTTTGCGAGAAAAACATGCTGAATCTCTTGAGAATGGTAGCTTTGTTCTTGAACATGTCGAATAAATACATCTCCTAATGCATTGCGTTACACCCAAAATGACTGTTTCAACCTTGTACCGTCAAGTAGTGCGTGTTCTCTGAGCTTCAAAGCTATTTAGCTTGCTAGCTTTTTAGCAAGCTAGTTAGCTAAATATCGATAGCTAGCCATTGTGATTAGCACGGCAACCGAAACAGGAAAAGATTCTGTCATAACGTTTGCTAAACTCCCGTTGGTCAAAGGTTTGGTTTAGATTGATGGCCACCAGGTAATGTTTCATCGATGTTTGAGTTTATCCTGAGACCAGTCTTCCATCACCGCCACACTGAAAGCCACAGGGTCTTAGTTGTGATGCTGTACTCATGTTTTAATTGTTAAAGATAGTTAGGACGTTTATGTGTGATTCATTTCACAGCAGAGGAAGGTAACGTTAGCTTTGTAACGTTAGCACAACTAACGTTAGGCTAACGCGTGTTTGCTCAAACCATTGAGATCTGGACATTTATCAAACAAAGCCATTTAAGTTACAGGATAAAGGACACAACATCGTCATTGTTTTATAAACAGTAACATTATCTTACTATTAACAATAAAACTTCTCTATGACATATCGGTAACTTAACGGTAAGGTTTTTGTGGTCTATTTTGTCTTAAGCCTTAACGTTAACTTAACCGCCTACAAAAACACATTTACACCCTCATTGTAACCTTACCTGTTTATGTAACGTTGTACTGGAATGCTTAAACGTCTGTATTTTACAAAATGATAATCAAATGTGCATGAATCACCATAGTCTCACATATTGAACACACTTGAACATTTGGGAATGCTTTAACATTTGTCATGGAAGTTTGGTTATTACAATATTTAGGCATTATAAGGACTGTCCGTCATTGCAAAGCGATGTCTGTTATGCATTCTGTTAAGGTCACATTGTAGTTCGTTTTAGAGCAAATAATTGAGGGCATTAGTGTTGAGTTTGACTGACCACTATGTTGCAGTGGGTGGGACTCCATGTGCTGCCTTTTCAGCTGCCATAATTTACAACTAAATTTTCTACAAATGCACATTAATTTATGTGGCCTACACAGAGAATATTTAATGGATAACTTTCTCGTCAGATTGAATAATAAAAAAAGACATACAAGGATGTATTCCTGAGGAATTCTTTAGGTGATTTTTAGGCTGCGTGGGGCAAATTCCTCCGTTTTTAGTTTAAGTTCCCCCAGTCACATCAGCTACCACTGTGTGATTTATTGAACTGCTGTGCTCACATACTGTATGTATGGACAGTTAACGCATGACATTTGGCTGTGTTATAGATTTAGTGTTGTAGATATACTACGTAATTAGGCCACTAGTTAATATTATTGAAGTGTATCACTCAAGAAAACTAGACACGGCAGACAGTACATGTAAATCTTTGTTCAGAACACTATTAACCATGGTCATCACAGCTGCTTTGTAATGTATGTATACGTTTAAACTGTTTGCAGCAGAATGTTTACTCACAGCTTCCTCTCAACTTTCCCAAATTTCCCAGACTCCAGTGGTCACCATGGCGACAGACATCGGTTCCCCGCCACGGTTCTTCCATATGCCTCGGTTTCAGCACCAGGCTCCACGGCAGCTGTTCTACAAGCGGCCAGATTTTGCCCAGCAGCAGGCCATGCAGCAGCTGACATTCGATGGCAAGCGCATGAGGAAGGCTGTCAACCGCAAGACCATCGACTACAACCCCTCCGTTATCAGATACCTCGAGGTATGTACATGAAATTGTGTTCTGGACAGGGACTTTTCTGGAAAAAAGATATGTGTATTTAGGTTATGAAATAAGCAATATGCTGTGAAGTTTTGTCACCACAATGTCTTGGTGCAGAACATTCTCATTGTTAAGGATTGGGGTGGGGGTTTGACACAATTCTTTTAATAGCAGGACAAGAGAGCACCAGTAGCCTCTTGTTAAACATTTTTCATCTTCTGCAGAATCGGCTGTGGCAACGTGACCATAGAGATTTCCGTGCAATTCAGCCAGATGCAGGTTGTTACAATGATGTAAGTACACATGCAACGTCTGATTTATGTTGATTTTGAGTCATCTAATTTGAACTGACAAGCCATATCCTGATCATATCATTTCCATAAAGTGCAAGTAGGATACTCCTTCCAAAGCTGTGCTCTATGCATGACCAATAAGACTTTAAATTGAATGCAGTTATCACACATACCTACTGAAACTAGTGTTTGTGCCTCAAAGCTAGAAGGTGAAGATAGTGATGTTTTTGTGTTGCTGTTGAAATGATAATTTAGACTTTGGTGCTGCTTATCGTGGTAGGAGGTGAATGAAATACTACAGAGTATTGTTTCTCTCCCTGGAATCCTCAAGGTATATGACCTGTGTTGTTTTTCTGCAGCTTGTGCCCCCCATGGGTATGCTGAACAACCCCATGAACGCAGTCACTACAAAGTTTGTCAGAACTTCAACCAACAAAGTGAAATGCCCGGTCTTTGTTGTGCGGGTAAGGGATTATTTCGCAATTTCCCATTTCTGGAGTGGCTTGTAACTTTTAACATTTTAGTATTTACTATTTGATCAAATATTTTTGTGTTTTACATATCAGAGTATGTTTGTATGTGTTTATGTATCTATTCCTTTTTTGTTGTTGTTATGTCTTGCTGTTGGGCATAGAGCCTGTAATAACGTTTATATAATACGTCATTGTAGTGATATAATTTGTGTTTCCTCTGCATTTGGCATCTTATTGAGAAAACTATCAGACAAATTGATGAATTCGTCACTTTATTCCCCCTGCTAGTCTCACTGATTCCGCTCCCTTTGTTTTTCCCCAGTGGACCCCTGAGGGTAGACGATTGGTCACAGGGGCCTCCAGTGGGGAGTTCACTTTGTGGAACGGCCTCACCTTTAACTTTGAGACCATTTTACAGGTAAACTCTTTTTCTGACGCTGTTTATGCAATGGCTGCTCATTTAAATTGAATAGGCTACGTTCTGTACCCACACAGATTTTCTGTACTTTCTTTACCTGGTATGTTCATGTGGTTAAACTGCTCTGTCACCTTCCCCCAGGCACATGACACTCCCGTAAGGGCCATGACCTGGTCTCATAACGACATGTGGATGCTGACTGCAGACCACGGCGGCTACATCAAGTACTGGCAGTCCAACATGAACAACGTCAAGATGTTCCAGGCCCACAAGGAGGCGATTAGAGAGGCCAGGTCTATACCAAATCTACCATTTTCTGTAGTTAACCCAAGCCTGTTAGTGCCCCTGCAATGTCGGGGATTTGCCTGTAGGGGGCTCCCTAAGTTGCTCTTTGTTCTGGTACACTCCTCCCTCTGCTGCTGTTTTGTTTTCATGTCCTGGATTATTGACGGATGTATGTGTGTGCTGTCGCAACACTGCACTGATTCATCACCTGTGGCTCATGAGTTATTATCATTATTATTATGTGTGTTCGTTTTTTCTCTACATAACTACTATGTACAGAAAAGGTTTATTTTTACCTTCTTTTTAAATAAAGAATTGACATCTATTTTTATAAAAGGTTTTGACGACACCTGATAAAACAGCACACAGGCAAGGATTGGCAGTCTTACAGGAATTTTCTCTGAAGGAGAAAAAAAGTTCCTTAGGTGCCTGAGAGACTCGTACCAGTACAGTAGTTCTCACCTGAAGCTGAGGTTTTCTATTCGGTTGTGACTGACACACCCCCATAGCTGTCCCTCACTGCCCCAATGTCAGTGCCACACCTCAAGAGTTCCACGTTTCAAATAAAGTTTGGATCTTTAACTCTTGAAGTAAACAAATACTAATCCTGCCAGGTAGTGTATTTAGTATAACTGCATATGCCAGTGTGTATCTCAGGGGCACTCTTATGATTGGTTAAATATCTGCCCAATTTCAAACAAGTCACATCTAGCACAATCTTCCAGAAACGTGGTAATATTGCAGATTTTTGAGAACTAACTGAGTGCACTGGTCCGCCACTGCTGTAGTGACAGGACAGGGACTACCTTTATGGTTTCATTCAATGTGGTTTAAATGCCATGTCCTACTAATGTGTGGTCCTATTTCAACAACAACAATGCTTCAACAGCACAAAGCTTTCTAGCTTGAAATAAGAGGATGTATTAATAAGGAATAGTTTTAGGAAGAGTTGTTTTGTGCAAGAATATGTTGAGGCTATTCCAGACGAAGATGGGTGCTAGTTTTACTTGCCTTATAAAGTTTTAATGTTGTTGGGTCTTTGGAAAGCATTAATATGGAATATGTGCTTGATTTTGAGACGGAACATGCGTTATTTGGTTAGGACACATCTCTTGTTCTTTGATTTGTTGATGGGTTGAGGACGTATGTTTATTTGGTTTGGTTTGGTTTACCCTCATTGTGCTTCAGGTCTAGAGTTAACATGTAGCTCTGGTTGTGATCTCTTATTCAGAGTACACGGTAGATTCAGTTTTAACCAAAGCCACACTGTGGAAAAGCAGTAGACATAGACACCCGTTCAGACTGCAGGCAAAAGTGGCCCAAATCTGATTTTTTGGGGGGGTCAAGTAACCAGGTCAGACTTCTTGAGAAGTAGGCTAGTGTGAACACTCATCTTGCCCAGATCTGATTTTTTCAAAACGGATTTAGACCACTTTCATATGTGGTCCTGAATCAGACCCAGGTCTGATTTTTTTCCCATGCGGCCGCAGTGTGAACAACCAAGGCGGATTTGATGCGACTTTTACGTCAATCTACATCGACGTTTGTCACAATTATGGGCGGAAGTTAGCTAATGTCATTGATGATGTTATTATTCTTTTGTACAAGCGGGTCAGTCCGGCACCGCAAACAGTTCACACTGGAATCTGATATAGGCCGCATTTTAAAAGGTAATGTGAACGGCCAAACAAAAAAAATCGGATCTGAGCAAAAAATCCAAATTGAGCATTAAGACTTGCGATGTGAATGTAGCCATAGTTTAGGGTCAGTGTCAATTGTAAGGTGTCAAGCAGCAGATTCTGAGCTCTTTGGAGTGTTGAGGGCAGCTCGCTGCTTCTCGCTGACAGCAATGTTGACAGAGAAGCCAGACTCGGGCACTTCCTCAGTCTTGGTGTGTTGAAGCTGCCAAGGCCTGCTTAGTCTTCCTGCAATGTTGATTTTCTTCCTGCTGTGTCTTCAGTTTCTCACCCACGGATAATAAATTTGCCACTTGCTCTGATGACGGAACTGTGCGCATCTGGGACTTTCTCCGCTGTCATGAAGAGAGGATTCTTAGAGGTATGTTTCTGTTAACCAATGGAGATGCACTGCACCTATTATAACACTGCAATATTATGCTCTTGTGTATTCTTAAATGAATAGTTGCACTCTGGTTCACTCACAAACAAAATTGCAGCACACACATCCTCTCTTTCTCTGTGTGGCCCCCACCCCACCCCCCAGGAAAACAAAATAACTGCAGAGGGCAAAACACCCATTCATACCATCTTTTCATGAGTTCGCTCGCATTGATCAAAAGGGTTGGTCGTTAGTACCAGTTTTTGTTTTTACCGTGTCATGAGCCATTTCCACTGAGTGTATAATTTGCACAAATGTTGAGATGTGTTTTACCCTTTGCAATTTAATTAGATATCTCTGGATGATGCATTCATGAGAGACTGTCCTGGGTGTTACATTTAGCACTGCAGTAAATTATTGTAGTCAAGATTTTCTTGTTCTATCCTTACCCTTTGTAAACCCTGCTAACTTTGCAATAAGTATTAATACCAAATAAAGAACATAATAAAGGTTTTGATTTTACGTGATAGATATCCTCAATGAACGATAAATAAAAGCTTAAAGCTATTGAAATTTCAATTATTTTTTTTAAAGAATATTAAGTACTAAGGAAATTTAATTTGTTTGTGTTTATCGCTTATGTGGTATTTGTTTATCTGCTTTGTGACATGTCCACACTCTTGGAAGAAGCCCCTTAGTTCTCTCCTTAAGACACTTTCTAGCAAATTTCCTTTCAAAATTACCCGCAAAAATAAAAAACATATTTTATAATGTCAATAACTGAGGGTTATAGTCAGGATATTGCCTCTTGTGTAAGCATATTGACTGCACCTCTTAAGTGCTGTACATCACAATAGTATCAGTGTCTTTTTTCTGGTGTATTCATTTCTATGTGCAATATACAGTGTGTGAACTACACTTATGATACTCCCCCCCCCCCCCCACTTAGGTTAAAATATGGGTTTAATTTCATGTTTATGTGGTGCTACTTTCCTGGTACTACCCAGGTATATTTGAATTGTACTAGTTAGTTGGCCTGCTCTAACTGTTATTGGGATCCTATTTGATTTATAGGTAGTTTAATACCTCAAGAACCTAACTTAACTCCCCAACAATTTTCACTACCACACGTTTAAAGCTGCTGTTGGCAAGATTTTTTTGATCATATTCACTGAAACTGACACTGTGCTCCGACAGAACAACATAAATCAGCCGGATTTGGAAAGAAACCTGCACTTCTACCTCAACTTAGAGCCTGTTATTTGTTTTGCAAAAATCCACAGCTCCCGGTTCTTCTGGTCCAATCAGAGCAGGGCTGTGTGAGATCTGACTGTCAATCACAGTCTGGTGCGCACTGACGAGCACAAACTCGATGAGGGGGTGCTTGGTGGTAGTGGGAAGGGGCATAAGAGTTGTAAACATTCAAAATTTTGGCTAAGTCCCCTCAACCTGTCAGACTTGCCAACTGCAGCTTTAAGGGGGGAAATTCCCTGGTATCTCATTCTGCCATTTATTGTTGATTCTTCATTCACATTTCAATTTAAAGCAATATCAATACATTGCGTATGGACATCAACAGCATCAAACACAAACTAAAAAAAGCCCTTTTTTTTACTTGAAACAAATCAGTCGAACGTTGAAGTTAGCGGTGTTGTTGAATATATGCTAACCTCTTCAAGCACAGTTTCAGCTAGTTTTGAAAGACAGCGCCCCCCTTCTGTCATGGAAATGACTGTCTAGAGCCAGCTAATCCACTCCACCAGGTGGTTGCCAACTGAGTGTTCCTAGACCATTCTTGGCTGACACTGCCTAGCTTGTTCAGTTAATGCACGCGAGCCATCTTGGTTTCTGGTCAGGGAATGACTGAATGAGTGTGTGAATGATCTGCAAAGTAACTCCTATGCATTTATCTGCTTTCGCTAACTTAATTAACAATTAGTCACTGGTTAGCACTCTGGACTTGTAACGGTTCGAGCCCCGACCAGTGGGCCGCGGCTGAAGTGCCCTTGAGCAAGGCACCTAATCCCTCACTGCTCCCCGAGCGCCGCCGTTGAAGCAGGCAGCTCACTGCGCCGGAATTAGTGTGTGCTTCACCTCACTGTGTGTTCACTGTGCGCTGTTTGTGTTTCACTAATTCACCGATTGGGTTAAATGCAGAGACCAAATTTCCCTCACGGGATCAAAAAAGTATATATACTATACTATACTATACTATAGTCAACTTCCTGCATAGAAGTCTAAAACAACATAACATTTTATTGGAATTTATGGGGCACAACAATTTATAGCAGGTGTCAACTTTATCCTCCATTTAGCTTAACATTTTCTTTACTCCACTTCCCAGAAGCACAACTCATTTGGTATATTTATGCCCCCGTGCCTGCATTGTCC
>NW_027468663.1:28398810-28466310 GCF_046254945.1 Alosa pseudoharengus
CAAACCTGGAATGATGCGTAATCTTCCATTGTGGAACCTACTTGACTGTAGCCTTGAATATGGTGAAGTTGAAGTTCTTTTGCTTGTACAATTGTGAAATATTCCCTGTACAAGTTATTTTAGTTTATTTCCTTGTGCAACTGTGCCATGACTAATTAACTTCTTAAGAAGCAGTCAGTGTGTCTATAATGAACAGTCATCTGATCACTGAAAGATTGAAGGTGCCAGGCCTATCCTTTACCTCTCTCACAAGTGCTTTCAAATGTAAATGTGAATGAATTTTCAGAGACTTTGAGTAGGATAGGCTGTGCATTTTTTTTTAATCTGATTGAGGCTTTATGTAATTGACCAAAGTTTAATCCAACATGTCGGTGTGTACAGTTAGATGGTCTTTGGCGGTTGTCATACTGTTAAGGTGTTTTCCTGAGTACTGTGACATATAACCAATGATTTCAGGTAATTTTAGAGCTACTCTTTTCATAGTCATTAAGTATCACTTAATCAGGTAGTCGAGACATTGAGGAAATTGATTATTAAATTGAGCTGTATGTGATGAGAGTTGCAATAATCAGTGACTTATTTTTGAAATATGTTAACCACTTCTGATGGCAGATCTGTATTGATAGAGATGAGAAACAGGTGAAAAGTTTTTGGCATTTGGCACAAAATTAGATGCAAGTAGAAAACATATATTCTGGTTACCTGTTTAGTTTACAGCAAGGAACAGAAATTCATAAAATTGACTTTAAAGGACTTCTCTGTGGTTTTGAAGCAGGTGAATTAGGCCAGTGGGTCATAGGGGTCACAGCTGTGATATGCAGTTGGGCAGCATTTCATTTTGATTTTAGGTGGTGGTTTTGCTGCCTCTTGGAAATGTTTTAAGTGTTTTCTTCTGGGATTGGCCCACTCAAAAAGACGTTTTTTTATACACTTTGATCACCTCAGCAATGTTTCCTTGCCTCATATTCATTTTATGACCGGCATGTGAGTCCCTCACTAGCTTCGCCTAGAAGAAATATACCACGTTAAGCTACATCTAATTCCTACTCCAGGAGCCCACCGCAAATGTTGTGCCACAACTCAGCTGATCAACTGTTCCGTTGTTAGGGGATATGGAATGTGCTGTGGTCTATCATGTTGCCAAATGTTCGCAGCTATCTCAGACATAAAATAAGCAATTTTTGCATGACGGCTAGTATATTGTCCACTTGTTATAAATAAAAGCTGAACCACTGATGCGCTCTCCATTTATTCTTAAGTATGCGATGTTAAGCAAAAACAAACCAAAAAAAAATTGTTTTACTTGTTAGGATCTTACTACTTGATAGTCACACATCAGTTTTTTCCCAGTATGTCAGGGTTATTGTTATTTTTTGCCAGTCCCCATCACCCTCTGTCATGTATGCACACTCCCACACACAAACACACACACACACTTGTGATTGATGCTGTATTGATCCCAGGTGAAATTTAGGAGCAATATGCACAAATGTGTTCATATATTGACAAATACAGGGCTGTTCTGTCACAGCATACTATTGTACTGTATTGTACTACATCATACAGTATTGGCTTGGTATGTGGTCTGAGATGGCGGTGTATATTGAAATGATCCCTACCCTCATGAGTTGGATGCAATGTAGATATTACATGAAAAATGTGCATCAGTAATATATTGGAAATACATCTACGCATGCTAAAATGATCTACCAATAATACAAGCTCAGTAGTTAATTCTGTTTGCCAACAATGTGCACTGCTATTTGTGCTCTTCTCTTGTCAGTGGGTTTTCTGTAACACTGGGCAGTGTTTGGGCTGTACTGGGCCTCTTTCCAACGTAGACAGACAACTGCAGCATGTCTTCCTCTCTTGGTTCCCAGGTCACGGTGCAGATGTGAAGTGTGTGGACTGGCATCCCACCAAGGGGCTGGTGGTATCCGGAAGCAAAGACAGCCAACAGCCCATCAAATTTTGGGACCCAAAGACGGGGCAGAGTTTGGCCACGCTGTAAGTTTAGTCATGGTCTACTGCAATTCCTAAGCTTGTCACAGCATTTCAAGCATATGAGATGCCAGAGTAGAAGAAAGTAAAAACAAAGTCATTAAAACGAAAGAGAGGATTGAAAATGTCTTGAAGCATGAGGATTCAAAATGGAGTATGTAGGAGCCTCTGTTAAGCCGTTTGTTAATTTAGACGTGTTTTTCCAGTCACGCCCACAAGAACACCGTGATGGAGGTGAAGTGGAACCAAAACGGCAACTGGCTTTTGACGGCGTCGCGTGACCACCTGTGCAAGCTTTTCGACATTCGGAACCTGAAAGAGGAGCTGCAGGTCTTCAGAGGCCATAAAAAAGAGGCCACAGGTATGTCTGGGGCTAGTGTGTGTTTTTTTGCAGTGTGCGACTCAGTGTTTCCCACAGAATTGGATTCAATTTGTGGCGCTAGCTGACTTGGACAACGGGGGGGGGGGGGATTAAGATCGTCTTGGTAGTGTATAGGTCTAATTGAGTGCCTGTCACTTTAAGACGTTTGAGGGAACCCTTACAATTGTAACACAGTTGAAAGGCTGCTGATGTGTGGATGCAATTCATAACGTTTTCTACATAGTTAAAATAAAGGTTCGTACTTCTCCTTGGGACAAGCACTTTTGAATTTTGGAAAACACTTTTCCATTTACATCGGGATTTTGCAAACATTCAGTGTCAGTCAATAAAATGAGCCCTTCAACGAAATTGACAAGCAGCTGTAAGTAGGCTAAGCATGCTAAATTCGACATCCGGCGGATTTTTATTTCGTGGCGCCCCGCCACAGATTAGTCAATGTATGGGAAACACTGGACTCTGCTCATGAAAAGGTATCCCAATGCGCTGTATTCTGTTCTTGTAATGTGTTTTTCTTGCCGTAGCTGTGGCCTGGCACCCTGTTCATGAGGGAATGTTTGCTAGTGGGGGCTCAGATGGATCCCTGCTCTTCTGGAATGCAGGGTAAGAGTACTATAAACACGAGCCACACACAATTCACCTCATTATTCATCTTACTATTCATCAACATTTCTCAGTCCTTCTTGTGTTGTTTTTGAATAGCTTAAGGTGTTCTTTTTTATATTATTGTGTGTTGCCTTGAGATAGCTGTTGGAACTGAAACTTGTGTTTGTGTGTTGCCAGGGTTGAGAAGGAAGTTGGTGGCATGGAGATGGCACATGAAGGCATGATCTGGAGTCTCGCCTGGCACCCACTCGGTCACATCCTGTGCTCTGGTTCCAACGACCATACAAGGTTAGTCCCAGTAGGTCTGCATAAAGCACTCAGTCACTGAAGGCAGTGCAATTTACTGTACTGATAGGTAGTATGAGTATCTACTAGTAACTACTCTTGAGAAGTCTTGGTAAACCACCAAGTGATGTAAAATTGACCTAAAATTGTCTCTTTTGTCTTCAGCAAATTTTGGACCAGAAATCGCCCAGGAGACAAAATGCGCGACCGGTACAATCTGAACCTGTTACCAGGGATGTCAGAGGATGGCGTGGAGTACGGTGAGTGTGTTTGACAGAGGTATCGCTGAAGGTACATGGACTGTGGGTGTATGGTGCCTAACCTGGTTTTCATTGGGTTTGCAGATGACAATGAACCCAACAGCTTGGCTGCCATCCCTGGCATGGGAATCCCAGAGCAGCTGAAAGTGGCCATGGAACAGGAGCAGACTAGTAAGCACTAAAGCACATTGCCATTACTCTGTATCTGTTGGCTCACATCATTTCTTTAATCATTTAATCACCTCTGACTTTCATGGTGCTGCCAGTAGTCAGTCTAGAACTTGGACCATACCTAGACCAATCCAGAGAGGCTAACCTGCTGTTGTTTGCCATCTTCAGATAAAGAACCAGCGGCTGAGGCAGAGATGACAATCCCAGGGCTGGACTGGGGAATGGAGGACCTCATGCAGAAGGACCTGAAGAAAGTTCCACAGAAGAAAGTGCCCTACGCCAAACCTATCCCAGCCCAGTTTCAACAGGTAAGAGTGCCAGAACCCCAACCCTCCCCGGTGCCTGTTTCTGTTTGGTTCTTTGTGTCCGGCTGCACTTGCTGCCATTGCTCTGAGGTATTTCTCACACGCTCCCACACACTCTGCTCCCTGCCAGGCTTGGTCAGAGAACAAGGTGCCTGCCCTCCCCACTCCTGAGATGCCAAAAGAAAGGAAGGATGAGAAGAAGGTAGATGGAAAAAAGAAGACCCAGGCAGAAATAGAGCAGGAAATGGCTGCTCTACAGTACACTAACCCAATGCTGCTGGAGGTGAGTATTCCACAGACACGCACACACAGACACGCACACACAGACACAATATTTCAATATGCAATAAACATTAATTATATTTATTTTATGCTAAACATTGAATGCTTCACTGCCTGATTTATTTTATGTGTTTGTGATAATGATGGAAGCCCTTGGGTTCTAATGTGACTCCTCTTCCACCCTCTTCCCAGCAACTGAAGATTGAACGGATGTCTCAGCTACAGTCCGAGCAGGGCATGCCTCCCCCTGGTGGTCAACCTGGGGCAATGCCCCCTTTCCCCGGCCAGGGAGGACCGATGCCACCACCTCCCCAAGGCTTTCCCCAGAACATGCCCCCACAGCAGATGCCCCCACCCAACATGCCCCCCATGGGTCCAGGGGGAATGCAGGGTCCCTTCATGCCGCAGGGCCCCAACATGGGGCCTCCAGGGCCACAGGGCCCTCCGCAGGGCATGATGGGACCTCCAGACTTTCATGGCCCCCAGGGCATGCAGAGGCATCCGGGGCCCCCCAGGAACATGGGCCCTCAGGGGCCCCACGGCATGCCTCCCGGCCCGCGGGGGATGCAGGGGCCTCCCCCCGGTGGGATGCAGGGCCCGCCTGGTGGCATGATGCCTCCACGGGGCATGGGGCCCCGAGACAGTCAGGGGCCACCACAGGGAGGCATGATGCACCAGGACATGCGGGGCCCAGCGCCCCACGGTAACATGATGGGCGGCATGATGGGGCCTCCAATGGCCAGTCCACCCAGGACTCATGGCAACATGCCCGGCCCAGGAATGGGCAACATGCATGGCATGGGCAACATGCCAGGACCTCCCCCTGGGGGAATGCATGGACAGGGACCTCCAGGTCACATGCAGGGACCCCCTGGGAATATGCAGGGCCCTCCCGGGAACATGCAAGGACCTCCTGGAAACATGCAGGGCCCACCCCCATACATGCAGCAGGGTAAACCAGGACAGTTCAATCAGGTAATCAGTCATGGGAAAGTAAGCCAGAGCCTCAAAGTAATAGCCATGTGTATAAACGTCTTCTATAGCTATAGTAATTGCAGTCGTTGCTCATCTGTGTCTTGGTATCATATATGTAAATTGTGTTTTTCAGGGAGGACAGAATCCCGGTCCACAGTCAATGATGCATGGAATGGCACAGCAAGGACCCAATGGTAAAGACAATGAAGCTCCGTGGAACTCCTTCGTTTTTGTCCTGTGTTCCTTAGTCTGTCTAGACATGTGTACATGGTTGTAATGGACAAAAGTAACCAGTTTGTCACTTCTCCTATTTCCTATTGTTCGATCCCTTTCTCCCAAGGAGATGGTTCCCGGGGGCCTCCCAACCACCACTTGGGTCCGCCGCCTGATCGCCAGGGGCCCGGAGGCCCAGGGGGTCCTGGCCACGGCCCTGATGGAGGGGGCCCGTACTGGGGAGACTCCAGGGAGGGCCGGCGCGGCCCACCCGAGTTTGAGGGCTCCGACGGCGGCTTCCACGGGCGCGGTGCGGACGAGGGTTGGAGGAGAGGGGGCTCTGAGTACCAGGGCGACCCCAGGAGTCACCGCGGGGGAGCCTCGGGGAACTGGGAGGGCCAGGAGAGGTACCAGCGCGACGGCGAGTTCAGGGGTCACGACAGGTAGCTTGCATACTTCGCTCTCTTCTGTTTCCACTCGTAGGCCACGATGATTTGGAGTGTGTCACAGTCATGAGGGGGTCCTGTGATCCTGTTGTGCTACTCATCTGCTAATGTCACACAAGCACGCACATAGACACACGTAGGACGGCACATGTGCTGAATGTCACTGACCGCTTTGTGGTCTGCAGGTTTGATGTCTATGAGGGCCCTGGGGAAGAGTTTGAGCCGAGAAGGAGAGGCAGAGATGACGGGTCAGTTGTTTGAAAAAGACTGCTTTACCCCAGTCCTTCATTCACTGAACGCTAGCACTCCTCTTTTGAGACACACTAAACCACATCCTGCACTGCCCAGTCTTAATTTACACTCGTAGTTCTCCCAGTCCGCTGCACCACCCTGACATTTTGGGGAGGTGTGGAACAAGACCAGTCATCACTGATCATTTAAAACACCGAACAGCTTCCTAATTTCCAGTTCAAGGCACAATTAAATCCCCCTTCTTTCTTTTTGCTGTGTGAAGTTGTGAAGTTTTCTAAGCGGGGTGCGGCTGCTCTTGTGCACAGGTTCCGGCGGGGAGGACCAGGAGGCCCCCAGGGGCGCGGTGGCCGGGGCTTCCCTGAAGAGTACGGAGGCGAGGAGGGCTTCGAAGCCCAGGAGGACGTTGGCCAGGGCTGGGAGAGTCGAGGACGAGGTCGGCCACGCGGAGGAGGACCACCCCGCGGAGGTCAGTCCACAAACACCACAAACTGCACTCTAGATCCTCTGTGACCTCTCCTCCTCCTCCTCCTTCACCCCTTCACTAGGAAATCACGCAGGAAAGGGCTACCATTGGCCCTTTTCCACTATGGGGTAAAACCCCGGTGTCTGGGGTAAAGCCTCGGACTTCCTCTATTGAGGCCTCAGGTCGACCCTGGAGTAGGGCAGGGCCGAATTGGGGCTGAACCGAGGACTTTTGGAATTGAATACGATGCATCAATAAAATCGGAGACATTTTAACAGACCGCTAGCATTTGTTTAGGGTTGCCTAGCAATAGAAGTTTGCTTATTTGCTTATATTTGTGAAGAAAAACGATCTACAGATATATAAAAACTTTTTAAAAGAATGAAGGATACTGCTTCTTACCATTTCATGACTTGTTTAAATGTCCTTGTAATTCATTTTACGGATGCTCGTGGTGTAGTTGCAAAGCACTGTTTAGAAGTTTCTAGCATTATTAGCTAATGTCCCCGATGTTACAGCTCCGGAAACACAACACCAAGGCTACGCACCGGTGTTTAAGTCCGGGGATAAAGCCTTGGGCCACAGGTGTCCTTAACACCAGCACCTGTATCTAACTCGTGCCACAATAACTTTTTAACTCCACTCCGCGTTCTCTTTTTTTGTTTTTTGGTTCCCTTCTCCTCCCATCCCCTCATAGCTCCCTTCTGTACTTTTGCATGTTTGCTTGCCTTCAGTGGCCCGGAGTGTAGCGGCACATTCTTAACGGGTCATCTTTCTTCTCAGGAGGTGGAAGGAAGGGCTTGCTCCCCACCCCTGACGAGTATCCCCCTCACTATGAGGGAGGAAGAAACCAAGAGGGCTGGGAAGGGGGTAGAGACCCAGGTAAACCTAAATGCTAAGGGCTTTGTGCTGTGTGCCATAGTGTGAGTGCTAAAGACAGCTAACTTTTCCTTTTGGGGAGGGTGGGTAGTGTAGTAATGTAGGGGAGTGTTGATGCATAGATAAGGTAGTGTAGATAAGGCTAGATAAGAGAGGGTGTTGGTTAAGATAGGCCTGTATCATATAGTTTGTGCTTATGCTGGTGCTTTACTGAGACACAGGGTTCACCCTTGGAGTATGGAGTGCTCTGCTCTCTACCTGTGTATACTGATGTTGCTCCTTGTGTTGCATTGCTTTTTTGGCTACCAAGTCCTATGGAATTGAAAACCATCTTGTGTGTGTGTTCCGGCTGGATGTGTGTGCGTTTTTGTGTGGGCATGTTTGATTTGTGTGTGTATGTGCATTTGTGTGGTATGTATGTGTTTGGGTGTGCGTTTGTGTGCGTGTGGATGTTCATGTAGGTCATGAGGGCTACAGAGATGGGCCACGTCAGGATCACCACGACAGCCCATCGCCTGCTGGCCGAGAGCGCTCTGGCTCTCTGCAGGGCATGGATATGGCGTCCCTGCCACCACGAAAGCGTCCGTGGCATGACGGCCCGGGCTCCAACGAGCAGGACTCTCCCGGGGCCGGGCCAGAGGACCGAGGAGCAGGTGAGGGAGACGCGCCCCCACATAAATGTTCCTTTTCCTACTGGCTACCCCAAATGCAATTGCCACTTAGGTTTATCCTTAATATTGTCTTGCTCATATGTTTGGAGGTTTAAAATAATGGCAGGTTAATAAAGTATTGGCTTCCAAAATAAGGCATTTTTAAGAATGCAGGTGGGGAAAAAAACACAAAAATATTGTAATTGAACAAAAAAAAAAAACTGGAAAAAAAATTGGGTTCTGTCTGATTAGACATGGAATGACCCGGTAGTCTGTATTGGTGATAGGGATGTAACGGTTACCGGTGTAACGATAAACCATGATCAAGTTCTCGACGATAACAATTACCGTTTTGATTTTAATTATCTCAATTACCGGAAAACCTGTGTGGAATTCTTCCCAGCATCATCTGAGTCCCCCAAAGTAGGCGCACAGGCGCAGCATGCAACGTGGGCTTGTTATGTGTTTCAAATCATGTGCCACTGCTACGCATATCTCAGGATGACTGCAAACACAAATAAACCTAGCTATATGTGTGGATCTGTGGTGCATTTTCACAGGCCTACTCTCACAGAAATGGTTCTCTGTTGAATCTACCAAATGTATAGGACAAGTGGCATAACACTTTTGAACGTTTTAACTTTTTACCATTCGTCTATGAATGCACAGTTGCCTATTGCATCTTGAAAGTTTGTTGTGATAAACACTTGTGGCATCTACTAGGCCACTGCGACAACTTGTGACAGCCATTCATTCACGATATGTTGTAAAATATTGAAATTGTCGGAACTTTACATAGGCTAGTTTAAACTGTAGCCTAGGCTTTTCTTGTCACCCATGCCTGCTTCATTCATCCCAACCAGAAGGGACAAATGAAACATTACTCACATTACGCTTTTATTGAAATAATTCCTGAACGGTTTTGTTTAGAGCTGAAAATGCTGAATATATTTGACAGAGGACAGATGAAGGTCGCTAGTGACAAAATATTAACTTTCAGTGTGGCCCGATCTTTTTGTAAATTACGTTCAATTAAAAAGTGTTTAGATCATCCCGGCTCTCCCTTATGGTAGGCTAGTTGTGAGCAACAGGCATGCACAAGATATAGCTTCAGTCAAAGGAGTTGCAGCTTTATTTAGTTTCAACAATTCACTAACTTTACCTCAGTCGCCAGCCAATCTAACTTCCTATTAGTTTTGCATGCATGCGTTTTCTCACTCCCTCTGCACTAACACGCACCAAGTAAAAAAAAGGGAGCCTTTTTCTCTTAAAGGAGCCACACCACTTTTATGACAAGACACTATGCTATTCTGTTGACTAGTCATGTTAAATTTTCATACCGTTACATCTGTAATTGGTGACTAATTTGCTGATTCTCAGGTCGACCGCCCCCACGAGAAGAGGGTGGCTACGGGCCCCCGGGGCGAGGGGGCCGAGGAGGCTGGGGCCGGGGAGGCGGCTCAGACAGGGGCGGAGGCGGCCCCGGCTCGGGACCAACCACACGCCGCGGGTCCATGCGGGGCGGCCGCGGTCGATAGGACGGCGAGAGCCCGGGGCCCCTGAGGACGGAGGAGTGGACGGCGCTGAGAGGAGCCCGCAAGACTCCCGGACACCACAGACGCCCAGGGCTCTGACCACGGGTAGGAGAAAGGGTGTTTATTGGACATATGACGTTTCCCTTTCCCCGGCAACGTGATGGGCGTGGCCCTAACTTTTCACTCTGGCCGGTTCCTCACGTGAGGTGATGGGTGTGTCGGACTGCTGGGCTCCTTGGGCCTACTCGTGGTGACTGAATGAAGTGAAAAGCTGAAGTCCACTGCTCTCTCAGAGAGGAGTGGATGTCTGCCACAGACCTCTGGACAATGTGCACCCCTCACTCTAGCTGTTGGACTGATGGCTCCATGTCCTTTTGTTTGTCTTTCTTTCTTTTTTCTTTTCTGTGTGCGTGTATGGGTTTTTCAGCTGGTTGGTTATGGATGAGTGAGCCTAAATGGTGTGGTGCTCTGATGTCGGTCAGTCACACAATGGGTTCTTTCGTGTCAGAACTTTGTGTATGATGCAGAGCACGGCACAGCTCACGTGCCAGTCACTGTTCAGCGTGCCCCCACCAGCTGCCGGCTGCCTGGTGCTCTAATCCAGCCACCTTCTCCTTGGACTGATGTGGACCCTTCAGACCTCCATCTCTGGCCCGAGCCATGTCCATCCGGAGGAAAAATGACTTCCAGGCTGAACATGAAATGAAAATTCTGAAAACGGCCTCTAGCCACTCTGTCCCAGCTGGGGACTCTGTTCAAATTTTCCTTTTTGTGTAAAATAATGGAACAAAATTATTCTGTAACATTACCAGGCCACTCATGAGAATCGAGGCTGCTGGCTTTGTTTCTAAATGTACAGTTTGTCAAGAGATTGTCATCGTTTTTTTGTATGAGACAATAGAATTTGTGCAAAATTTGTATAAATTCATCAGTCTGGTTTTTTGTTGTGTGTATGTCACCAGATAAAAATGGTAATGTTTCATCATTGAAGACAATCCATCTGTTAGCTGCAAACACACATGGAATATACAAACATGTTCCTCTGAGATGGAGAAAGATGAGTTCACATTTTTGCACCCTTTTATGCATTGCATTCTTATGTTATAGTGGATGCTTAATTAAGATTTCACCAAGTTAAGTGAAGAAGAAAAGATTGAATGAGAACCGGTAGGCATTCTGCAAGCGCCTTACATAAAAGCAGTTCACTTCATCCTTGCAGGACATCACCTATTGTACGACTGCACATGTAGAAAATAGTCAACAATGTAATTGGATTGTCAGAGCAATATAACATTTTCAGTAGTGCTCAAGTCTTAACTCAATCTGTTAGGTTTTAAAATAATTTGCCGCAGATCAGATTGAGTCTTGTAGTACAAAAGTTGTGAAAAACATACTGAAGAATAATAAAACAAACTAAATATGTGTCTTTTGCAACAAAGTATGAACATAACTCCGATATAATATAGAGGGAATGCACAGCAGTCTGTAGAAAGAGACCTCCGAATTCCTGTAGCATAGCAGCTCTTTTCCATTTGATTCGGGGGGGCAGCAAACACAGAAAGTTGCTAGGTTGGTAATCTCCGCTCAGACAATGGCAGAAGTGTCGTTCCTCATGTTATGCGGTTATGTGCCATCAAAATGATTTTGGAAATGTTATGATAAGGTAAAAAAAAACTTAAGATTGTATTTAATGACTTCAACGACATTTCAAATTCCACTCAAAGACAAAAAAAAAGAGGACAAAGTCCAGCTCCAGCTGCCCTAATCAACAGAGTGTTGAGTACGTTTGTTGCAAGATAGCCCTTTTCTACATGTTCACAAAGAATGAGAACTTTGACCCAAAGATGAGGAGGTAAACAACAGTGGTGTATGATGAATTATAATCAAATGAACGCACATCATGAAAAGCATAGTTTAACAGTGAATAAGGTGCTTTCTACCCTCTGAGTGAAAATAGACTTGTCGATGTAGAGGAACACACCTCTGTTGATGTGTCACAGAGTTTGGTAAAGCAAACCAGAAATGCCATACAGGTCTGTTTGGGGAAGTCTTCATTTTTTACTGAAATGAGTCATGTCACTCAATTTTCTTTGGCTTCCTACTCCACCATGAAGTACAACATAATTATTTCAAGCATATATCTAGTGGTTTATTTTCCCCTTGAGTGGGCAACAGAATGTATGCACAAGTAAGACCAGCATTCTGAAACTAACTTTATTTTCTCACTCCAGTATTCAGCAACCCTAACTGCATATACTGAGATGGTGCTGAAAGATTATATTATTTAAACCAGGTCAGCTACAACAATTCAAAGAAAAACATCAGGAAGCTTAGGCACAGACAATTAAGTCTAATACAAACAGTAAATAACTCATGAATTTAGATTACAGCATTTCACTTCGAGTGATTGCGGAGGCATTTTTCAGAAACTGATCATTGCAGTCTTTATTATATCAACATGCTCTCAAAAGGTCACCACACTGAGATTCAACTCGTTTTCACATTGGCGGCCTTGTCAATGGTAAGGCTACATGTAGGTAGGCCTAATGGTTCAAACGAAAGTTCCCTTCCCTTCAGGAAATGCAGTTTTAATAGTTTATGGAATGTCACTTAAAAGGAGACATCACAGTTTCTACAGTTCTTGCACAGGATTCAAGTCCGTAGGTCTAACATGCTGGTCACACTTTTTTCAAAACATGGTCCCTTTAATAAGTGGAAATTGCCCCAGAGTCAGTACAGTAGCGCAAGGGTATTACAAGTTGCTATGAGAAAATAGGTTATTTAGGTCTAGACATCGGCGTTGTTTCCCTGCGATATAGGGCTTTGAAAAGAGTCCCAAAGTGCCATCCAAAATAGCTTAGATCAGAGCGCACGGTACGCATCCTCCAAATTAGTCCACAACCTCATATTAAAAATAGGTCAGATTGGCATGGTTTTGCCGGTTACAGTTCTTTTGATGGCTGACGCTGCCATTCCACCAACAAACCGCATGCCTGCAGTCCCACCAGGCAACAAGGCAACCACATAACCCACGATTGCGGCTATCTGAAAGGCTGCTCCCAGTGCTGTGAGTATTGTGCTATGGAGGCTGAGCGCCGCGTAGAGAGTACCTCCTAGAGAGCAGAGGTAAACAACTGCTCCTGGCGTCGGTGTTGCGATGAGCTTGCTTGGTCCTCGCAGTATTGCTGCTCCGAGGAGAGCAAAAAGGGAGCCCAGAGACCAAAGAAGCGCAAACTTCCGTGCTTTCAGCAAGAGTAAAGGCGCATACAAGGCTGAGAGTCCAAAGCACAAAGCCGAGAAGAAAATACAGGTCCCAAAAGCAATGAGCCTCTGCGAACGGCTCATACCCGGCAAACAAGGGTCTGGTTCGGAGGACCATGGCCAGGAAAATCCGCTGCTTGTCCCTTGGCCTGTAGATCCGCGGCTACTAGAATTGGAAAATGGACTTGACCACTTCCCAAACCAACTCCCGGGAACTGACGCCGATTCATCTATGTCTATTGTTGTGCTAGAACTGGACTGAGATATAGTTTTTGCACCTTTTGACTGCGCCAAGTACTCTTGTAGTTGTCGATTCAACTCTGCCATGTTTCCTCAAGTTGCTGTAGGAGGTGCATGGATGGAATGATAACAGGAAGTTGTCAGCTAATGCACAGTCAGAGCAGAGCCCGAATGTTCCTACTCTCTGGTCAGAGCGACCTCCAGTGGGGGTTAGATAGATCCTATGGATAGATCCGGTTAGATCTTTCAGCGCAGTTCCCCTAGCAAAATTAATTGTTAACCTAGCCAGAGAATGTCTAATAAGCGAAACCAGACAACCAGAATAGGACGGGCTCTGGCGAAACTAGAGAAGGGGTTAGTTAAGGGCGATACATGGCCTATTCCACACACAAAACAATAAAATAAAAAAGTAAAGGAGAGATTAGATTTCTCTACATCAGAAACATTTCAAAGATCTTGCACCTTTATTTTGACGACAACCTCAACTGCAGATTGCCCATTGACCGGAAGTAAGAGCCGGAAGTGGAGATCAACAACGAACGATAACGAATTCGAAATCGTGCGGTCTAAGCTCAGGAATGTGGTCACTGTAAACTTGCTAAACATAATAATGGGAAATTCTGAAGATTTTCAGCGTCAGTTTGCAGCTCTCATGAAGAATATTTTACATTCTGCGGTTACTGAAACGACAAAACTTTTCGAGAGCGCAATGCATGAAATGAAAACAGAGCTCACGTGGATAAGAAAACAGAACGATAAAGTTACAGATAATGCTACTATTTGCTCAAAACAGGGAGGATGCATACCAAACTGTCAAGGAAATCCATGCAAACGAGATATAGGCGTACAATGTGGTAAGTAAGCTTAGCTGATGAAAGTTAACTCCAGTTTCTGTAGCCACTTCTAGTTAAAAGGCTTTAGCTAGCCGCTCATTAGCTTATCATGTCACTAATGTAACATGGTTGGTTAGTTGTCACAGATTTTTAGTTAAACATTGTAACCACAATGGAGTCAGAAATGCATGATATTTAACATTGCGAAGGTCATATCCAGGGCCGTGGGAAGTGAGTTTTGGTTGGGGGTGCTGTAGTCCGGGGGGGGGGTGTTAAAAACAGTTATTGTATTTTATTTAAACGCCTTTCTCTGTTAATGGACAACAGCATACTGGCATTGCATGACACACAGCACAGGCATACATCACTGTCAAGAACATTATGGCTACACTACAGAAAAAATGCGACAAAATGTCGCAAACCACAGATTGATACTAACGCAAACAAAGTAACCGTCTGCTATCTGACGCTACACTAGTACGGTAACAAAGTTGCTGTAGCCTTGCACCGAAATCGACGGTAAACACGAGAAATATAAAACTGTTGAACACCAACATTAATAAAACGTAATAATTATTGACGCTTCTGACATGGGTGTCAAAACAGGCTAAAGACCCTATCGCACAGCATATTAGACAGAACACATTGACTCAAAACATATGCATAACATAGGCCTACACAACGCAATTTTCATAGGCTAGCCTACATTAAATTGATCCACATATCACAAATATAGCCTACAACAAATGCTGACATCATAAACGCACAGTGTAGCCTTTAACCTTTAACCTACACTTTCAAAAAGAAGAGAAAGAACGCTCTGATGAGGCCACTGAAACAGGCACGCAAAGACACAGATGAATAAGTTCATCTACCTCGCTGAAGAGAGCTCTTGTTTGTGGATGGAGCTTACTTAATATCCATGCATGCCACCTTTCACCGTGGTATACCGAGACTCCCCGATAACACTATGCATCATTTTAAGCTGAAGATTGAGGCGGCCCGTGTTCAGCTCCTTGGGAAACTCACGGTAATATTCAGCTAGCCTACTTAATATGGCATATTGTCGTACCATAAAGCTAGCGTCATAGGATATCTCCCTCAGATTTGTTTTGTTAATTTGTTTAGTTTTTGTTTAGATCTCCCAGGTCTAATGTAGGCCTAACATTTTTTAGTGCATAATAGAATAATAGACAGGGGGACGGAGAGCTTCTTTTTTTTCTGATCGTGAGTGGTATGACATATAAATACGCGTGCTTTCCTGCAGAGCACCCCTACTTCCCATGGCTATGGTCATATCCATGTCATGCTGGCCAACTTGCATACTGATAAATGCATCTCTTGATACTGGATTGATACTGGATTGCTAGTTGTGATGTGAAGACAGCACATGTTGGAGATTGTGGGGGTCTGTGGTTACAGTGTCAGGTCTCTGGCATGCCTAGCTAATATGTGACGGTTTGGATAAAAACTACTGCAAATATACCATGGACAAAAGTATTGACCTCGAGACACTTTATAATTTAATTCATTTGTTTCATTCAGACTTGCCACAGGCAAATAAATTAAAGTACCTCATGTCTGCATTCACAAACATGAGAAACAATGGGCCATTCTGAAGAGCTCAGTGAATTTCAAACATGGTAAACCATAAAGACACAGTTGGATGAGTTTGGTGTGGAAGACCTTGACTGGTCCGCACAGATCCCTGATCTCAACCTCATGAAACACCAAAATTGGGATGAGCTCATGGAGATTGTCAGGTCTTCTCATCTAAAATCAGTGCCTAACCTCACAAATGCTCTTATATCTCCCACAAACATTCTCTTAAATCTTGTGGAAAGCCTTCTGAGAAGAGTTGTTATAGCTTTCTATGCCTGCATTTACTATTCGTTGACACAAACATATGGGCATTTGTAGGCGTTATGCCATGCTGTTGGAGGTGCAAACAAAAGCTGAATCACCATTGATATCACATAGAAAGGGGTCAAGGGTATAAAGTATTTTGTTGTGTTTATTTGTATAATGAAAGCACAGTTTTATAGCCATCCATGTGTGTTCACGTCTGGCTCATTGGCTATCATTTTGGTAACTATAATGAGCTATTTGACTAAACATATCGTAAGGTGCCTAATGTTGAGTTACTCCAGGCTAGATTCAGATTTTAATCACTCCTATGAAATATTGATATTGTCTATCCAAAGTTAGGTGCCTGTTTCGAAGTTAAGTGATAGTCAAATTAATCAAAACTCTATTTTTTGCACCTCCAAAATTATAGTGTGTTTTTTTGAGTGGTCTGTGTCGTGAGCTTGTGTGAAAGAATAGGGTGTCATAAAAGTTCCTAAGTAAGTATTTAATTGTCTCTCTCACAAGAGAAGTTAGCTCTTGGTCACACAAGGAGCATCGGTGATACATACACAAAGATTTTTACATAGACATACATGAAACACATGGTACCCCCCGCCCCTTCCCTCCACAAAAACCCTATAGGTGTAAAGGACAGGTGTCCTAATGTTTTTGTAGTGTAGTAGTATAGTTTATAATAGACTTAGTACTGTACACTATACATTAAAGTATACATTATAGTATATACAGTAGTACACTTTACTTTAGCTGTGTTTGTAATGGTGGCCAGTTCTTAAGATAGCTGCACATTATGTGTTAAGCAAACCTCCCTCCCAACACCTCCAGTAAGGGATGCTGTTGTCCTCAGTGCGACTAAAATTAAGGCAGTTGTGTAATAGTTATTTTCTCCTTTGACAGCAACACCCACCCTGGTGGAGGAGTCCAACAGCTCTGCACAACATGAAGATATAGACAAAAACAGACTTTCAGATCTATTCCCAGGTTTCCTGCAGGATGAAAACCAACAATTTACATTGCTTTTTATTAAGCCAGAGGTTAGTTGTTCTGTTTAGTACACAACTTGTAAATACAGTGTATAAGACTTAATTTAATCTATATAACTTAATTTATAATTTATACAATGATATATTAGAATACTCAGCATAAAATGCATTTTACCCCATAGTAAAAGAACAATTATTCACTGTGTTGATCTCTGTGTGTCTGTCTGTCTTTTTCTGTGTATTTTGAAGGAGCCAGACATGTGTGATTACACCCCTGCGTGTCTCCTGCCGAAGCTTGCAGACAACCAGCCAAGGCCCATTCTGGTACAGCACATTGAGGCCCCAATTATGAATCAAGAAACTGGACTGTTTTTAGGCAGGCTGTCTCCATGCCAGGGCCTTACAGATAATCCCACAGCCACATCTACCCATAATCACACTGCGTCCCCACCTCAGTCTGTGCAAGAGCCATCTGCACCTGAAACTCTACAAAGCCAAAAATTAAATCCTTTACAGGATTTCCATGCCTCTGTAGACCCTTTGCCTGACAGAGTGGAGGAAAAGCCTGTCATGCTGCTGCAACCACCCACACCTACATCATACAGTTCCCAGAGAGATGCAACCGATGGAAGCATATCTGCTGCACCAAAGGATGTAGCTAAAGTGAGCTATGGAGATCAGCCCAGAAGGTTAAGTGCTAGGAAGTCAAAGTCAGTATACCGCCGTGCAGTGGATCTAGAAATCCCACAACCCAGTTCAGAAAATATCCCGCAAGCAAATGACGCCATTTCCCCCACACGCCTTGCTCCTGCTGAAGTTCACAAGGAAACGAGCAAGAAGAGTTCCAAGCAGCTTAACAGGAACCAGATTGATAAAAATCAAAATGACCAAGAACAACATCGCACAAACAAAAGACAAAAGAACCAGTGTGAAGTGTGTGATCTTGTTCTCAGCAGTTCCTCTGCTCTGAAGCATCACTGGAAAGTTCACGGAGCAGAGAGAGACAGTGTCTGTTACAGGTGTGGGAAGATTTTTCCCAATGATAGAAGCCTCAAATGTCATCTGCGTACTCACACATTGGGCAAGCCTCAGTCCTCGGAGGATGTTGCTACTCTAGAAATAGAGCCAGCTGATAGTGACATAGATCAGGAAAGCTTGGGATTACACCAAAATACACTTCAAGATCAGCCTAGACGGTTAAGTGCTAGGAAGTCAAAGTCAGTATACCGTCGGTTGGTGGATCAGGAGACGCCTCAACTTCGTGCAGAAAATACCCAGCAAAGGAATGACACCAGTGAACCCACATGTCATGTTCCCACAAAGATTCCCCAGAAAACAGAGAAGAATTCCGAGCAACCTAGCAGAAACCAGCTTGACAAACATGAAAATGACAGAGAACAACCTGACATGATCAAAAGACAAAAGAACCAGTGTGAAGTGTGTGAGCTTGTTCTTAGCAGTGCCTCTGCTCTGAAGCATCACTGGAAAGTTCACAGAGCGGAGAGAGACAGTGTCTGTTACAGGTGTGGGAAGATTTTTCCTGATGATAGAAGCCTCAGATGTCATCTACTTATTCACACATTGGGCAAGAGTAATCAGCAGCCAGAGGATGCAGCTACACCAAAAACAGAGCCAGCTGACTGTGAACTAGATCAGCAAAGCTTGATATCACTTCAGAGGGTCAATCAAGATCAGTCTAGAAAGTTGAATGCTAGGAAGTCAGTATATCGTCGGCTGGTGGATCTGGAAACTACTCGACCCAGTCCAGAGAATATCCCGCAATCAAATGAACCAAGTGCTTCCACTTGCTATGTTGCCACAAAGGTCTACAAGAAAACAGACAAGAGTTTCAGACAGCATAGCAGGAACAAATCTTACAAGAACCAACCTGGCAGGAACCACAGACACAAGAACCAGTGTAAGGTGTGCGGCCGAGTCCTCTGTAGTGCCTCTTCTCTGCTGCACCACCAAAGAGTCCACAAAGGGGAGAGACCCTTCGTCTGTGAAGAGTGTGGGAAGGCTTTTTTCGACAAGAAAGGCCTCAGACGTCACCTTCTTATCCACACATTGGACAAGCGTAATCGTTGCTCGGAGGATGTAGCTATAACAAAAACAGAGTATGTTGACTGTGAAATAGATCAGCAGAGCATGAGATCACTTCAAAAGACTAATCAAGATCAGCCTAGAAGGATAAGTGCTAGGAAGTCAAAATCAGTATACCGTCGCCAGGTGGATCTGGAAGCACCTCAACCCAGTTCAGAAAACATCCAGCAAAGCTCTGCTCTGCTGCACCACCAGAGAGTCCACATGGACAGACCTTTTGTCTGTGACAGGTGTGGGAAGACGTTTCCTGATGAGCAAGGCCTCAGACGTCACAGTGTTATTCACACAAAGAGGCGTCACCAGTGCTTACAGTGTGGTAGAACATTCCTCTATCGTTACCTACTCACCCATCATCACCAGATTAAACACACAGATGAAAAGCCGTCTCCCTGCAGAGTCTGTGGCAAACGCTTTGCGTCCAAAGCATCGGCGGCCGCTCACATACGCCTGCACTCAGGAGAAAGGCTTCACAGCTGCATTGTGTGCAGTAAAGAATTTGTAGAAGAGAAGTCGCTGAAGATTCACATGCTGAGACATGGAGAGAAGTCGTACAGTTGCCTGACTTGTGGCAAACGGTTTGTGAACCGCTCCGATCTGAAAACGCACGAGCGCATACACACTGGGGAGAAGCCTTATGAGTGCAAGATATGTGGCATGTCATTCAGACAATCATCGCACCTTCGCTCTCATGTCAGTAATCGACACAACCATTTATGACGAGTATCATAGCACAGAAAAATCATTAGAGCAAAAATGTGTAATTAAGACATTCCATGTAATAATATACACACAAACACAATGGTAAAAAATTGATACCCATTAGCTCATGCCCAACTTACTTTATATATATATATACAGCTAAAATGTATTTTATTTTTTATTAAACTCTAAATGAAATACACCCATTCTTGTTTTGTTCTTTGCATTTTTAACTTTTGTTTTATTAGTTGTTTTATTGTTGAAATGGACCACATGTGTCTGGATTAAATATGGTTTGATGATAAATATGTATCACTCCTTTCATTCTTTCACGTAGGACATGTGCATTGTAGTAACAGGCTAGCTATTCCTTCTAACAAACAGTCTACCTAACTATATTATGGATGTAGGAAGTTGGTTGTAAATTCATCATTGGTCAGTAATAGGACATATGCTGTAAGAGCACTAGTTTCCCTTGTAGCTGATTGGGGTTCTTGTCCCATTTTGTTGTTTGGGACATTTAAATTGGATTTGTCAATTAATTTAATATATATGCATGTTTATTTGTATTTCACATGACAACACATGATTGCAATTTATTGATGTTAAACAATCTAGCTATATAAATATATCTAACATTGCACTGTTACTTTAAACTTTAAAAGCCCCTGTAGACATAAAATATAGCATATTTCTGATTTGGTTTCTGTAGCTGTTCAACTAAGGTTAGGCCTATATTTTCAGGGAAATCGCTCTGGATACTTCTATGCTTAGTGTGTGTGTGCTTTAACCAAAATTACATTTTTTAAATTATATTTATAAACACGTAGGCCTAGTGGATATAACCAGCAAATTGTTGTTGCTGTGACAGTGCATAACACTTGCCTATAGCTTAAAAACAAGGTATTCTCTTTTAATATAGTTTTGTAGCACATTCTGATAATTTATCAGTTTCTCAAATATCACACACAAACACCTCTGCATGAGGTAAGCCTCACTGATTCCCGGGATGACTATTGAGAGACCTTCAAAGGTGCCATTCACAAAGGGACACAGCCTGAACGTCTGATCAAAACATATACAAATTTAGCTTATGCTCCTTGACAACATTTTTATTGAGACAGCTTGTCCACTTAGCCCGATTGATGTAGCCTTGCTAAAACCATTGTGCCAGCTGTATCTCTTCAGCTGTTAATGAAATTAAAGAGTAGGCTAGGCCCAGAGCCCTATAGTAGGCCTAGACTACTAAGGGTGCATTCAGAGCACCTCGGAATGACAAGGACCGCCCCCATGGCTACTTTGTTTTTCCGACAGCAAGAGACCTCTGAAGTTCGCCTACAAAAAAGCTGCCATCTTTGACATCCGGTATCTGGCGATTTTTCCTATGGGAAAATAACATGGGGATTTTGAATAATCGCACCTGTTAAAGTCTCGTGGGGATGAAAAAGTCTGAAATGCAGACGTTTTCCTGAACACGCTTTTGTCCTCTGCCTTGGAGTAGATACTGTGATCTCCGGTAAGTGAAGGCGGCACACTTAGATTTTTGCTACCCCAGAGCTAACTTGCAATGCAATTTGCCATAGGTAGTTAGCTTCAATTAACAACCGGATCTCCTTATATGGGCAAATATGGCCGTTTTGGATCTTTTTTGTAGGCGAACTTCAGAGGTCTAGTGTTCAAGTGCTTTGCCATCGAATGTGTGACAAACACGGATGCCACAACAAACACATACACTCACTAATCCTAAACAAACAACTGTATTTGCTTAAAATATAGTGTAAGATGCTCGTGAAAGAAAGATATGCAGCTTTTCAAGTGATAAAAAGGGCAAATTCCCAAGTTCACATTAAAACTGTTGGACATGAAAGGCCACATGGACTACAAACGAACTACAACGTGACGACAAAAGTGATGACGAGCCCCTAACTGGGCAACTCTGTTAGCAAAATCTAGCCCCAGTTTCCGACCTCTGACTCACACATTAAGTGACGTGAATGACGCGGAATGATGATGTTTTCACTCGGAGAAAGGTTTCGAGTGAACGCTAGGTAAGTCAAAGATAATGAATGCGTAGCGAGATGGGTCGTCCTAGTCAGTGTTGGGAGTAATGCGTTACAAAAGTAATGTAATTACTGTAATATATTGCTGTTTGCGGTAACGTGGTAATGTAAGGCATTACAAAAAAAAAATTGGGTAATATTTACTCGGTACAAACTTCAGTAACGCGCGTTACAATGCAGTTTAACCCAAAATTAAGCGCTTGTTTTGTTTTGATACATATTCGCAAATACCACGCGAGAACAGAGGAGAAGAAATCCGCGCAAAATAGTAACGTTATCTCCTGATACTGGTTGAATATGACTGTGGCTGCAGCAGACTCGCAGGCGGACTCTATTTGCGGGAATACACCGAAGCCTACGCTCATTATTTTCAGTTTGTCAGAGACAAGGCTATGAAGGACATAATAGTTAATAGCGAAACCGAAAGATCTCTCAACTCGCGAAATAGCACAAGTAAATTAATGAAACATCTAAAGTAGTGCCACGCTAATCTTTTTGATTCCTGATAAAACACAAACTATGCTTTTGTGCTGTGAACTTGAATTGAAGAGAATAAAGGGATAGAAATGCAGAAAAAGATTGTGTAGCCTGGCAGTGCCACCGCTCCCACCACGCGCATCACGCACTTTGCGTTGGGCACCAAAGGACCCAAATGTAACCAATGAATAGTAGCTTTACTGTAAACTGCGTTTCACTCTTCATCAATAACGTTTACAATGTCAAAATGCACTAACACGATGTTACATGCAAGTTTGATACCTTTTGGGTTCTCTCAATCACCACCAGTGTTGGGCAAGTTACTTCAAAATCGTAATGTACTATGCATTACTTATTACTGTCATTTCAAAGTAATTTGTTACATTATAATATTACTGTCTCTGAATTGTAAGGCATTACACTACTATTGCATTACTTTTAAGTTACTTTCACCAAAATATCTAGAAATATGGATTTGCCATTCTAAATGCAGTTTATTACGCTCAATGCAGCTTGCTCTTCCAAGGGAGGGAGATGTGGTATAGCATAATGACTGAGCTAGGCTTAAGGCAACAGTAGAATGCAATAGGCGCAGTGCTCATAATGCAATACAAGGAACAATCATAGTCAGAATTTTGTTAAAAACCGACAAAAGGTCAAAGTCTGGTAAATTGTGATAGAAATACTGTAACTTTAAGGCCTAGGCCTACTCATTAAAATCAATAGAGAGCCTACTATATTGTAAAGCTTTTGTGGCCAAAACGGGTACTACACTACTTTCTTAATGTCTAATGACATATCAGGGCAATTTTATGATTAATTGAAATACATTTTTTACATACGGTTCCTTTAATAAAGACATGTCAAGATGGTGGCCTGCTGGCCATTTCGGTGCCCTAAGTGAGTGGCTTTGAGTGAGTGACATTTAAATGATAACTCAAACACCTAAAGTAAAATAAAAGGCCTATTATTTACAGACCATTACTGTGTATTTTTAAACATTAATTTCTGAAGAAATGCTGTTTTACTTATAAATGGTGCACTGTCACTTTAAGAGCATTGATCTTTACGTTGTCATAATGCCCTTTTGCCTGCTCTTGTTTACAAGCCTTATTTGTTTGAGTTACATTGATAGCACAATATTAACAATAATATGCACATTTCTTTGGAAATGGAAGTATGCAATGACATGTTGCTTCACATTTCGTTTTGCGAATACAAGTGAATTATGAGCCTGGTATCCACCTAGCTACAGTATCTGAATGGAATGCGTTTCAGTCGACTCAGCATATCATGTGCTTCATGTAGCCTAAATGCTTGGAAAACGAATGATTGAAGACCCACCAATTCTAGTACTACGTGGTGATTGAGAGAACCCAAAAGGTATCAAACTTGCATGTAACATCGTGTTAGTGCATTTTGACATTGTAAACGTTATTGATGAAGAGTGAAACGCAGTTTACAGTAAAGCTACTATTCATTGGTTACATTTGGGTCCTTTGGTGCCCAACGCAAAGTGCGTGATGCGCGTGGTGGGAGCGGTGGCACTGCCAGGCTACACAATCTTTTTCTGCATTTCTATCCCTTTATTCTCTTCAATTCAAGTTCACAGCACAAAAGCATAGTTTGTGTTTTATCAGGAATCAAAAAGATTAGCGTGGCACTACTTTAGATGTTTCATTAATTTACTTGTGCTATTTCGCGAGTTGAGAGATCTTTCGGTTTCGCTATTAACTATTATGTCCTTCATAGCCTTGTCTCTGACAAACTGAAAATAATGAGCGTAGGCTTCGGTGTATTCCCGCAAATAGAGTCCGCCTGCGAGTCTGCTGCAGCCACAGTCATATTCAACCAGTATCAGGAGATAACGTTACTATTTTGCGCGGATTTCTTCTCCTCTGTTCTCGCGTGGTATTTGCGAATATGTATCAAAACAAAACAAGCGCTTAATTTTGGGTTAAACTGCATTGTAACGCGCGTTACTGAAGTTTGTACCGAGTAAATATTACCCAATTTTTTTTTTGTAATGCCTTACATTACCACGTTACCGCAAACAGCAATATATTACAGTAATTACATTACTTTTGTAACGCATTACTCCCAACACTGATCACCACGTAGTACTAGAATTGGTGGGTCTTCAATCATTCGTTTTCCAAGCATTTAGGCTACATGAAGCACATGATATGCTGAGTCGACTGAAACGCATTCCATTCAGATACTGTAGCTAGGTGGATACCAGGCTCATAATTCACTTGTATTCGCAAAACGAAATGTGAAGCAACATGTCATTGCATACTTCCATTTCCAAAGAAATGTGCATATTATTGTTAATATTGTGCTATCAATGTAACTCAAACAAATAAGGCTTGTAAACAAGAGCAGGCAAAAGGGCATTATGACAACGTAAAGATCAATGCTCTTAAAGTGACAGTGCACCATTTATAAGTAAAACAGCATTTCTTCAGAAATTAATGTTTAAAAATACACAGTAATGGTCTGTAAATAATAGGCCTTTTATTTTACTTTAGGTGTTTGAGTTATCATTTAAATGTCACTCACTCAAAGCCACTCACTTAGGGCACCGAAATGGCCAGCAGGCCACCATCTTGACATGTCTTTATTAAAGGAACCGTATGTAAAAAATGTATTTCAATTAATCATAAAATTGCCCTGATATGTCATTAGACATTAAGAAAGTAGTGTAGTACCCGTTTTGGCCACAAAAGCTTTACAATATAGTAGGCTCTCTATTGATTTTAATGAGTAGGCCTAGGCCTTAAAGTTACAGTATTTCTATCACAATTTACCAGACTTTGACCTTTTGTCGGTTTTTAACAAAATTCTGACTATGATTGTTCCTTGTATTGCATTATGAGCACTGCGCCTATTGCATTCTACTGTTGCCTTAAGCCTAGCTCAGTCATTATGCTATACCACATCTCCCTCCCTTGGAAGAGCAAGCTGCATTGAGCGTAATAAACTGCATTTAGAATGGCAAATCCATATTTCTAGATATTTTGGTGAAAGTAACTTAAAAGTAATGCAATAGTAGTGTAATGCCTTACAATTCAGAGACAGTAATATTATAATGTAACAAATTACTTTGAAATGACAGTAATAAGTAATGCATAGTACATTACGATTTTGAAGTAACTTGCCCAACACTGGTCCTAGTTCATGTCTATGAGGGCAAAGTGGAGTTCAGTCAGAGACGGGCTCTGGTTCAGTTCCCGCCTGCACAGGGGCGTGTCACTGACGTATGACTTACGTTTGAACGCCTCAGTTCCACGCCAGACAAACCGGAATACAAAATAAACTTGGTGTAGCCTACCTTCATTAATGTTGATTTTCTCCCGACTGGAGGGTCATACTATCACGACATTCTACTGAAATAGGGAGGAAGGTTTGGAGATCATGATACCGTGTCCGAAATGTGCATCCATTGCTCAGAAAAATAAGGCTTTGACAAATTCTGGGAAATTCTTGGATTCTGCCATAGACCTCAAAGTTAAAAAGAGAGCCCGATCACTGCATAAATGTGCGGGGGCGTGTACTGCTACCCTATTTGCATAAATTTCCAGGGACAGGAAATGGCCTCTCATGAAGTATCTTCGTAATCAACCATCTTTGACTAAGTGTTCAGCTGCTTTTTTGTTATTAATTACAGATGATAAAGACGCTCTTGCCATTTCGACAGATAAGCACTTCTACATTCGCTGGAAATACACTTTTTTATTCATTTGATGATTTCAATTATTAAACTTTGCAACAGGTTTGAGTATGAATGGATCCACAGATGAGTTTTCATTGTTATTAATATTGCGGGATAGGCCATTTTGTCTTCGCGGAGATCTGCGCTCTCGAATGTCCTAGTTAGCATATTAAAATGAGCGTGATTGAGGGAGGAGAGAGGGTGGAGTGCACATGCATGTGTGCTTAATTTCACGTTAATTGGGGTGTTCAAAGAGAAGCTGCGTGTATAAGCACAGTTTCATACATCAGGATTTTTCAGGTTTGCGCAGTATGAAATCCACGCAAGTGTTTGTACATGAGGCCCCAGGCCTGGTGGGTGGACAAAGCAGCATTGATGACTTTAGGGCCTGGCATCATATGCAACCAAGTTTATTATGTACTAATGACCTCATGAAGTTTTCTGCACTAGGCCCTGGGTGCTCTTCCCTTTTGTCATTGATCACAACAAATAAAGGGTAGCTTTACCCTACACCTTAAATGTAAGATTAAGGGGTTTACACTTGCACCTTAAAATTAGCCTGGCTACCTTAAAATGGCATTTTCAAGTCAAATTAAGGGCCACTTAATGAAGTGGTTTTGGTATGTTTTCAGGGTTGATTTGAGGTCAATTTGAGTATCACGTTTTGTAATGAATCAACAAAACCAAGAGAATGCAAAGAGTAAATAAAAGCCTTTTTTTCTGTCTTGCAGCCACTTGTAGATGACTTAATTTGTAAAACTAGACCTGTTAAAATCCTTGGTTTGCTTTATAATTATTTTAACATAAGGGAATGTTTGATAAGGTTTCCTTTGCTATACCAGGACGTTTTAGCATTGTCTGCATGGAGCAAGCTCATTTAACAGTAGTCTAAATCCTGTTTTAGTATTCTCTTGCCTTCTATTCAGGCTTTTTTGTTGCCATACATTTCATGAATTGATTTCAGTAGCTTGCATTTACAGTAACTTTCCTGGCTGAAGTCCAGTCGACTCACCACAGGGGTGGAGGCACAATATTTCATCGTCTTGGTGTAAACTGTGTGTGGTGTTGTATGTATCCCCATGTTGGGTCTAATGGTGAACATGGTAACAATTACCTACCAGTTGGTCCCTTGCAGATGGATCGATATGTGTGTGAGGGCATAGGAGGGCCATAGGCTACTGGTTGTATATGTAATGCTCTTAAACCAGAAAAGTTGAAGAGAAGCAGAAGAGAAGTTGGGCAAAAGGACCCTAAGCAATTTAGTATTTCAATTAATGTGGGACAAGTGTCAGTTTTGTTGAGCTTGGTGTATGACTACATCATTTTATATCTTCCTCCAGGGCAATAGCCACTTGCTACAGATGTTGTGGCACGGCAATCCAGTAACCCTCTCTTGTCCTGTATCAAGCACAGACCAAGTCTCTCTAGTTTTATCCACTACTCCAGCTCCAACTACCGAAGCACCTTCTACAGCTGCTGAGCTTCCTCCACAGAATCAACAGTGGATGCATCCCCTCTTTGGAGGCTACTACCACCCTTTAATCCCTGTGAAGTCTCCTCCTCAAACTACTGTTGCGCCAACTACAGAAGTGCCAACTACTAAAGCGCCAACTACAGAAGCACCTGCCACAGCTGCCGAGTTTCCTCCACAGAATCAACAGTGGATGCATCCCCTCTTTGGAGGCTACTATCACCCCTTAATCCCTGTGAAGACTCCCCCTCAAACTACAGAAGCGCCAACTACTGTTGCACCAACTACTGAAGCGCCAACTACAGAAGCCCATGCCACAGCCGCCAAGCATCCTCCGCATAATCAGCAGTGGCATCCCTTCTTTGGAGGCTACTATCACCCCTTAATCCCTGTGACTACTCCCCCTCAAACTACTGTTGCACCAACTACAGAAGCACCAACTACAACTACAGAAGGTGGTAGTGTAGTGGTTAAGGAGCTGGGCTAGCGTGCAGTAGCCTGAAAGTTGTCGGTTCAATTCCCGGCTTCCACCGTTGTGCCCTTGAGCAAGGCACTTAACCCCAAGTTGCTCCGGGGACAATGTGATCCCTTGTAATATAGCTGACATATGTAAGTTACTTTGGTCAAGAAGTGTCTGCTAAATGTAATGTAATAATAATAATAATAATATTAATAATAATAGAAGCGCCAACTACAGAAGCACCTGCCACAGCTGCCGTGTTTCCTCCACAGAATCAACAGTGGATGCATCCCCTCTTTGGAGGCTACTATCACCCCTTAATCCCTGTGAAGACTCCCCCTCAAACTACAGAAGCACCAACTACAGAAGCTACTGTTGTACCAACCACAGCACCTTGCACTACAGACGCACCTTCTACAGCTGCTGAGCTTCCTCCACAGAATCAACTGCAGCAACAGTGGATGCATCCCCTATTTGGAGGCTACTACCACCCTTTAATCCCTGTGAAGACTCCCCCTCAAACTACAGAAGCGCCAACTACAGAAGCGCCAACTACAACTACTGAAACGCTAACTACAGAAGTGCTAACTACAGAAGCACCTGCCACAGCTGCCGAGATTCCTCCACAGAATCAACAGTGGATGCATCCCCTCTTTGGAGGCTACTACCACCACCCTTTAGTGCCTGTGAACACAGAAGTACCTTCTACAGCTGCCAAGCTTCCACAGAATCAATGAACCACTTAATACAAGTACCATCAGTACCTTTTTCAACAGCACCCCAAAACAGATTCTCTACTCCAAAGCTTTTATTTTCTAACTCTGCAGTGTCTCGATATTCCTATGTGTTATTATGACCGCCGCACAGCGAAGCGGCGGTCATATAGGTTTAGTCAGATTTTATTTTTATTTATTTTTTTTCTTTTTCGCATGTCCAAATTTCCGTCAAGGATTCCCGGGACACTGTAAGACCTGGGTACACGAAACTGGGTGGGCATGTAACCCCACATGGATAGCATGGAACCATCGCTTTTCGTTTTGATCTGTAGTCCCCCCACTGGACTAGACCCCCCGAAAGGAGGGTAGGCCAGACACAGTTTTCTGTGAATATCTGGAGAACCGTAGGGTTTAAGAGGACCATTTTTTTTTGTATGTTGATCTCAAAGGGCCATGTCAACCCATTCCATAACCACTCATTTCATGTATAGCGCCACCTAGTTAAACACAAAAAAGTAAAAATTAGGTGTTGTAATCGCAGGTATCTGTGACCTAACATAGTCAAAACTGCACGAAATTGGAAGTGTAGGATCTTTATGACACCCTCTGAATGCACGCCAAGTTTTGTGGAATTCCGTTCATGGGGGGCCACACAATAAATTAATTTATGTTACTATACACCAACTGGCCTGTAGGTGGCCGGAGACAGTTTTCTGTGAATATCTCGAGAACCGTAGGGCCTAGGAGGTCCACCTTTTTTTTGTATGTTGGTCTTAAGGGGGCATGTCAACCTATCCCATTACCACTTATATCATGTATAGCGCCACCTAGTTAAAAATTAAAAAGCAAAACATTAGGTGTTTTCATCACAATATCTCTGGCTGACATGGTCAAAACTGCACAAAATTGAAAGTGTAGGATCATTATGACACCCTCCGAATGCATGCCAAGTTTCGTGGACTTTCGTTCATGGGGGGCCTTACAATAAAATAATTTATGTGTACATTTAGTGACCGTACACCAACAAGGATTCCCGGGACACTGAAAGACCGGGGTACACGAAACTTGGTGGGCATGTAACCCCACATGGATAGCATGGAACCATCGCTTTTCGTTTTGATCTGTAGTCCCCCCACTGGACTGGACCCCCCGAAAGGAGGGTAGGGCAGACACAGTTTTCTGTGAATATCTCGAGAACCGTAGGGCCTAGGATGACCAATTTTTGCCTCCAGGGGTCATGTAAACCCATTCCATATGCACTCATGTGCATAAACAGATACACACGCACACACATACATTCACAGTAATCCTACGTATGACACATACTCACACAGTAGACATATATACGCATGCATGCACATGCACACACACAGGCACATAAACAGGCAAACACACACACACACGCACACACACACACCCACCCACACACACATAAACATAAACATGTACACGCACACATGCACACAATTCAAGAATTTCTCAGAATTATGAACAGGCAAGATGGGGGTGGGGTTGTATAAAATGTATATTACATGTGAAATCTATGAACTAATCATGTTTTGGTACTTGTTGTCTAGCAGATACCAGTGAGAATTGAGTGTGCATAATGCAATTCAGTGAGACAGTTAGAATCATATATGCCTTTCAGCGTGACTTATTTTTGTGGAAAACATGTGCTGGACTGGGCGGCGGTCATATTTTGTACCGCTCTGCGATACATCTAGTTTAATACATATATTAAAGTGTATTTGGAATTTACGTTGTCAGAGTTCATTTTTCAAGCTACTTGCCATGAGTGGTTTTACTGAAGTTATTGAAGTCTCATGATTAAGCCAAAACTGGAAGTTTAAAATTCTGTTTCTACTCAATGTGCCACAGGTGGGGTAAGGGTTTTGGGAGTGTGCTCTCATCCTTCAAATTCTGTTTAGTTCTCAATTTCTCTTGAGGGTAAAACAAACAGAAGATGGGTCCTGTACTGATGCCAAATCTGTGCAACGCATAAGTAAGTAATGTAAAGATTTTTTTAGCTTTGGTGTGGAAATGCATGGATTCCAGTGCTGCTACTGGAAGAAACTGGTATCCATGCATTTCCACTGAATTATTTTTGGAATCTGATCCCTTATCATACCTGTTCATTCTTACTCGTCGCTCGACTTATCGTGACTAAATTCAAGATGGCTGCAAACGCTAAACTTCGTGAAGATACTGTCTGTATAAATCGTCGTAAGTAAACTACCAGTGCTTTTTCAAAGTTCTCAATGTCTCGTTTTAAATTTCAGGGCCTTCGGTAGTCTACCAATGAAGTGTGGAGATACATTGAGCCTCGTAAATGGTGTAAAACAGTGATTTATTTGCATAGCATTGTTGATAGCAGCAAGTGTCCTCTTCACGCTGTCAGCAGAGAGCCACAGGGGCTGCTTGTGTGGAGGGGGAGGGGTCTTCTGTGGGCAAGTGCTGTTTTGTGCTTCAAAGCGAGCAAAGAAGCGGTTCAGATTGTTGAGCAGAGGGATGTTGCTCTCACAGCTCTGTGGCGCGGGCTTGTAGTCTGTGATGGCCTGAATGCCCTGCCATAGGCTTTGTGCGTTCCTGCTGTCTTTGAAGTGGGTGGTTATCTTGTGAGTGTATTCCTTTTTTGTTTCCTTGATGCCACAGGACAGGTTGGCTCTCGCCTGTTCTCATGCCAGCTTCATCCCCAGCTCTGTAGGCTTTGTCTCTGGCCCTCAGCAGCCTGAGGACATCCCCTGTCAGCCATGGCTTCCAGTTAGCCTGAGTGATGATGTCTTTTGTGTGGGTCACATCATCGATGCACTTGGTGATGTAAGAGGTTACAGTGTCTGTATACTCCTCTATGTCTGTCTGGTTGTTGTAAGTGGCTGCCTGCTTAAACATTTCCCAGTCTGTTGTGTCAAAGCAGTCTTGAAGAGCATCGGAGGCTCCCTGATAAGGCCAAAAATGTCCTCTGACATACCAGTTGTTCATATGAGCCTGACTGGCAGGGACAAAGTAAAGACGAATAGGCTACAAAATTTAGGTAAATCATGGCCATCAGTGAGAAATTGATTAGGAGTGAGTATCGGATCACTATTAGTATGTATCATAGCTTCAAAATGGCAGTTGTGTCATTTGCCATCACATAGGCTTTCATACAACAAGTAGAATCAGTAAGCAAATTAATAGTCTGTCTATAGCTAACATTAGTTGATAAGCAGATGTATATATAAAGAGCAAATGTGTGATAGCCCATATAAACTGATGGTTTTATAGTCAGGTCTCTAAAGCAGGAAGCATATATGCCCGTTGTTGGCTGAACACAGACTAATTAGTTGCTTACTGATTCTAGTTTAGGCTATATAATGGCCTATATGTGATGGCAAGTGACACAACTGGCATTTTCAAGCATTGCTACTTACCCATATCCTCTTCATCACATTTTAAGATCAATAATGGTTGCCAGTAAAAAAAAAAAATGTATCAGGATATTTTTATGTCAGGCAGGTAGTAGACTCTAGCATGACACACTGGAATGAAGTCATGTTTTTGGCCTCATCAGTGTAAAAAAAAACCTACTGTATGATCCCTCATCACTGTGTCTGTAATGTTTCCTGGAATGTTCATAAATTCCGTTATAAAAATAACTGTTTTGTTCAAATCACTACTCACTACTATCTTGCTTCATGTCCCTTCATTTGTCAAAAATGTTTTTTAACCTGCCATATACACTTTAATGTACTTAATATAGTTGCATGGGGAGAGGTCTGACATTTGTTTTCTACAGGATAAATTAGATACAACCAGATGTGTCAGGTTCAGACCTGTTTTTGTGTGTTATTCTATGGCAAAAAGTAAAATTGTTCTTTTCCTAATATATTTAGCCTACTTTTTTAGATAGATAGATAGATAGATAGATAGATAGATAGATAGATACTTTATTGATCCCCAGGGGAAATTCAAAAATTTTAGAAATTCTGTTCTCAGGTGTAAATGGATGTAAGGAGCCCTTTGCTGGTAGTTTCACGTGTTTCATGTTAGAGCCTGTAAAATTTGAAGACCAGTATAGCCTCCTACTCAATCTCTTTCAAATGAGTACTTTAAGCATTCACAGCTTTTCCAAAGAGCCCATTGTGTAGAGTGTGCTCATTTTATGTCTTAACAATATCCAGATAGGCCTGTTAGGTAGCCTAATGAGTCATTCTGATGGCTCAGTTAGCCCAGCACAGTGGGTTTTGTAAGAGATTTTCTTTTGTCTTTTTTGTCTGGCCTTTTTCAGCAGTGTTTGGTAAATAATTTGTAGGACCTCAGAACACCGAATTTTGTGGGTATGAAGCCCCATTAGGCTGAATTCATGACATTTTTCCTCTCAAGACATGCATGTGCTTAGGCCACTGCATGTGGATGTGCATATGTGAATCTGTAGGCCTACGCCTAATTAAAGCAGTAGGGGAGCAGTTTCTAGCATGCAGACTTAGCCTACTACACTCACATGCACAGCCTGCACACGCAGACACACACAAATCCACACTCAGGCACAGACGCCTAAACACACACAGAGATATTCAGAGGCACACGCATCCCCCCTCTTCCCAAATCCCAGATAGCAAGAGGCTGCGCACTGTCAGCCCTGGGGGCAGTTCTATTTAGTTTCTTCAGTTAAACTTTATCCACCATTTAACTAAGATGACATGTCTTCTCTTAATATTTATGACAAGTTAGGCTAAATGTAAAGTGGTCCAACGGCGGACCACAAGCGGCACTCGACCGGCGGCCCGCTAGGCATATTTGCCAATCTGATTTTGCTATCTGGGATGTAGGCTAGTAGCCTACATGACTACTAAGGTGTAGTAGTTATTTTTAACGTTGCCTGTTGCTTTTATTACAATAGCCTGTAATAGCCTACAATGGTGAAGTATGAGTGGTGTAGGCCTAGGGCCCGTTTAGTGAGTGTAGGGGAGGGAGTGGGCTGACCCATTTCAGTTCCCGTGGGCTAACATCTCGCGAGTAGGTTACTAGGACTACGTGACCAGAGAGCAGTAACGTCAGCAGGAAGTGGTAGACATCAACACAACTTTTCAAATCCCCGAGACCATAGGATAGGACTGGACCGAGGACTCGATTTAAAACATCGGAAACGTACTAAAAGCTGTAAAAATGATAAATCATGAAGACTTTCAACGACAATTCAAATCTGTTATGGAAAACCTTTTACATGCAGCTGTTTCTGAAACGACGAAACTCTTCGAGAACACTGTGCAAGAAATGAAAGCAGAGTTGGTTCGGTTGAAGAAACAGGACAGTAACTTCGAACAGCAAATTTCTTCAGAAGACAATCATATTCCTATATCTAACAAGAATCCATGTACACGGGATGTGGGTATACAGTGTGGTAAGTACTCGATGGAAATTAATTTAAGTAACAGGGAAACTATAGCTTCGTTTCTGGCTAACGTTACACATGAGACGTAGGCTAAGCTAGGCTAATCTTAGGCTAGCCTAACCTACTACTAGCGAAGATAGTAAGCCATTCTCAGTTAACCCAAACATTGTAGATAGATTATTTGCGACATGGTAACGAAGGACCATGCAACACACGATGTGTCTGTAGAGTTTTGTTTGTTTGCCTGCCTGTGCACAGGTTTTCGAATCCACCACTTGTTTCGATAGAGGTTTAAGTTTATGTATTTTTTTGTTTATCAGGATTCAGGATTATGTGTTACGGAGCCCTAAAGGGGACCAGTTCCACCAGTTCGTACATTCGTGTTTTTATTAAATGATGATCTGTCTCACCTTCAGTAACACCCACCCTTTTGGAGCGGTCCCGCAGTCCTTCCCTACATGGAGAAAACGACAAGGATAGATTTTTAGGTTTGCCTCCAGGTCTTCTACAGTATGGGAACCAACAGCTTGCAGTGCTTCTTATCAAGCAAGAGGTGAGTTATATTCAGTCATGTCCACAGAATATTACAAGCAAGTATTAGAGAGCATGTTAAGACACACTCTTCCTTAAATTCATTTTGTTGATCTGTGTTCATGTTTGTCTGTCTGCGTGTCCTGTATCTGTTCCACAGGATGCAGACATGTATGACTACAGCTCTGCGTGCGTCTTTCCGAGGCTGACAGGTGACCAGTTAAAGTCCTGCCTGGTGCAGAGGACTCAGCCACCAGTTACATCTCAAGAAGCTGACCAGAGTCCATCAAATGAATCCACAGCTCTGCACACCCATAATCCCACTCCTCCATCTCAACCTGTGCAAGAGCCTGCTCCCTCAGCACCTGTTGAAACGGCTCAAAGTCGGGAATTTAATCCTTTAGACAGTCTCCAGGCCTCTTTAGACCTGATGCCTGATATACCGGAGGGAAATCCTGCCACGCCATTGCCATCACCACCTGCACCACCCACATCAACCAGCCCCCAGACAGATGCAGCTGATAAAAGCACACCTGCTACACCCATGGCTGCACACAAGGTAATTACCTTGAAATTAGAACCAATTGATTGTGAAATAGATCAGTCACATCCACTGACTCACCAGAACAAGCCTAGACGGCCAAGTACCAGGCAATCAAAGTCAAAGCTTTGTCATGTGGTGACTCTAGAGACAACCCAATCCCAGGCAAAAAATCCCCCTCAGGAAAAAGCTACAGACAATTTGATATTCCAGAAGCGGCAAGCAGTGGTCACTCTGACCCACTGCGATACTTCTCCGAGGCCTAGCAAGGCTGTAGCCCAGAAGAAACCACGCCACCCAGGTGGGGGCCCTGTCGGTAAGAACCAGTGTGAGGTGTGCATGCGCACATTAAGCAGTGCGTCGTCCTTGCAAAGCCACCGCTTGTTGCACACGGGCGAGAGGCCATTTGCCTGTGACCGCTGCGACAAGTCCTTCACCAGCGTGCGTGGCCTCAACCGCCACGTGCGGGTGCACTCAGGTGGTAGGCCGCACCAGTGCGCACAGTGTGGCAAGTCATTCGTCTATCAGTTCAACCTCACAGCGCACCAGCTCACCCACGGCAGCAAAAAGCCGTACGGCTGCGGCGTCTGCGGCAAACGCTTCCTGTCCAAACCAGAGCTGACCACGCATTCGCGCGTGCACACCAATGAGAAGCCATACAAGTGCACGCTGTGCGGGAAGAAGTTCAAGTACCGCATGTCGTACAACACACACATGCGAGGACATCACGGAGATTTGCGCTACAAATGCACAATCTGTGGCAAAGCCTTTGTAGACCCCAGCAACTTGAATACACACAAGCGCATACACACCGGGGAGAAGCCATACAAGTGTAAAGAGTGTGGGAAGACGTTCACACAGTCAGGCCATCTCAAGAAGCATGTCACGACGCAACATGCATAGCTATCAAATTGTCAAGCTCTGGGACTAATTTTTTTTATCATTTTTATCAAGTTAACAATGTAGGTTGGTGTAGTAGACCTACACCATGCAACAACAAATCAATTGGGATTAATATGAGTCCATATGATGTGCCAGTGTGTTGATTTATATCAGGGATTCTCAAATCTTCTACTGGACTTTTTGCAGGCTCACATATGGTGTTTTCATGAGTAGTCAACTCATTACGGTTATGCTCAATAGTGTGTCTCACACTTTTCAAATATTTGGTATGAAAATCATGTATAGCATTGCTACATATTTAGCAATTCCAGTGGCACAGATGATCAATGTACACTTCTTGTAATGTATTATATGGGGGTGGTTACTGTGACAGTAATTAGTCTAGACCATGGATGTGAAATGAAAATATTTAGGAGAGAAAGTTTCACACAGCTTATAAGGTTGTAAATGTATCTACTTTACTCATCTGTGAAATATTTTAGATATGAACGCTGAAAATGTGTATGTGCTTTTTTGTATACATTCATGTTTATATCGGATGCTTCACTTATGTTGCTATTTCTTTTTTATTCATCATGTCATTGTATGACATAGATTTTTAATAAAAGCTTAAGAGGAAGAGTTTGACAGATGTCCATATGAAACTCTATGAGCAACTTACACTGGAAAAATGCACCAATGTATAGACTGAATATCAGCCTATATTATAAAACACTGAAAAAGGTCTATCTGAAGTTATGAAAAACGATTTTCCTCAGCTTTCTGTTAACTAGCACTGGGTGGAGGTGAGCGTAAAGGGAATTGTTTACACCAAAAACTGCATTTGATTAAGCATCGTAACAATGATGAGTTATATTGATTTGCCTATTTCTATATATTTTTTTATCTCGGGCAACAAATGTGTAGGTTTGTTAGGTTAATAGCTGCTCAAATCATTCCATGTTAAGAGTCACGACCACAGCCATCCATGTCAACACATTGGCTGACCCAAATGGAAATCCAAAGAAAAGCCAGGTAGGGCAGATTCAGGTGCTGACAGTCATCACTATCAATTAACATGAATGAACTGTACCATTGGTAGTTTTGCCTCTCATTCCCCTCACCCCCCAAAGGTGAGAAATACGTTCATCACCACAATGTACCTTTTGTGGTCTAGCAATGGGAACCATTCACACGCTATTCAAGAGATTTTCTAACTCAGATAGACCCTTATTAATGTCCGACTGCCTACTTCACAGTGCGGCATAATGGATTGTACAAAAGACAAGGGTGGCTATTGACAGGTCTATTGTTCTGAAGATGGTCGGCCATTCTCTATATCTCACTAGGTGATACCCATTCAGACGTCTACACAGTTGCATTACAATACATCTGGTCTTATGCAAATGTTACGTTCACATGAGACATGTACAGAAAAGTGTGTTGTGTGCTTTCTGAAAACTTATATGTGAAAGCAACTCAAAGGCTCTCAAAAGATCTGTTGATCTTCAGCTTCCTATCTGCTTCCTTCCAGATTAATGCAGCTGAAAGTAAAAAAAGTAAAGTAGCCTAAAGAAGTAAAAAATACTTCTCATTGTTGTCATTTTGCTTCTTGGAAGCAATTGGCACTTTTCATTCCCTGGCAGTCAATGGTTATGTGGTTACATATATCTTGATTCTATGACAATCCACCTTCAAAAGGATACCTCTGTTCACTCTATTCCCTTTGTATTGAAATCACAGCAACTCATCAACACCACACACAATATCCCAGTCAGCTGAAGTCATGGAACTGTCCTGCACAGAGATTGTCTAAAAACATCTACAGTCATTCAAAAGTTTTATAGGCAAAAGAGGTCCATTTAGTGGTCTGAGAGCATCACTGTATTTAGGCCTATCACTTTGACAAAACAACATTTTCAATGAGATCTGGGCCATTATTCACAAAGCATTTTATTGTAGCCTCTAGCCTACTCTATTCTATCATACTAAATTGCACTAAAGGTTTTAACAAAGATTTCTCTTAAAACCCATGATGCTGAAATATGCGAACGGACCCTAACTCATTCCTTAATTACACAAACTCATGAACCACTGGCCCATGCTGAGTGTTGTCTGCTAATTTCAGGATGTGCCTGTGTTAGCCTCATTGGTGCAAAGGATGTAGCGTATACAGGACACAACCCTGAGGAGAGCCAGTGGAGAAGCACTGTTTAGATAGACAGCCATTAACCCTCACCCTTTGGGATCCATTTGTTAAAAAATCTTTGATCAAGTCTAAAAGGCTTTTCTCAAGCTTGAAATCTTAATTTTCTACCTTGAATATGGCTGAACGCAAATGAAAAATCCATAAGAGCCTGGCATATGTGGCAAAATCCTCTAAGTGATCATACAGAGGGTTAAGTAGCATGTTGCCTCCAGGCAACATAGCCTAATTTGGCTTGTTTGAACAAAATGAAACAACCATTGGATAATTCTTCAGCAGGGGTGGGAACCTCTATCCAATGCAACTGCAAAAAAGATGTCACATGACTCATAGTCAGTCAATTTGGTTCCTTATTCAGGGACTCTGCAGGCATTTCTCAGTACTTTCCTTCCAGTAAATCCTCAAGAAAATATATGAGTAAGCTTTATTGATAAGTAAAGATGTATTATTGACAACTTTGCATAACATATCAATGTAGGTGCAGGAAATTACAAAAAACTGCATGTTGCCCTGAGGCAACATTGTATCATAATGGACTTGGCATATGACCTTACAAAATATAATGCATTAATTTCCCCACTTATTATATTTTAGTAAGTAAATTGGCAAATGTTTTGCCTGCATTTGTTAATATGCTCAAATAACTGCATTTGAATGAGGTACACTAATCTGAATGAACTAAACTAAATGGACATGTATTTTACATTGATTTAGATTGTAGTTAATATATGCTTATCATCTTACTGTTCTATACATACTGATATATACAGCAGAATGTACATATTTCCTTGCATTCAGGAGATCCCAACAGATGAGTTATTGGTGGTGTTGTCCATCATATTCAGTGAGAGATCAACTTCATTCCTTCCTCTTGAACACTTGTATGCAGACCTTGTCCTCACATGTCAGCTCCTGAGAAAAGAGGTTACACAAGGGTAAGAAGAAAAGTAAACATTTCAGGATAGGGACGGCAGGAACATTTTCTCAGAATTGAGGCGATTCAGCTGCATTTCCACTTCTGCTGTGTGGCAACAATAGTCCTTTCTGATTACAGTGGGATCAAAAACCAGTACCATTACCTGTGCATCACACTGCACACACTGTCTCTTCTTAAGTTCCCTGTACTGGCAGAGAAACGTATGGTCACAGCGTCACAATATAGACACTATTTATTCAAAAATCCCATTGACAGCACAAATAACTGCATTTTGAATGAAGTACACTATTCTGAATGGACTTGACTAAATGTATATCTTAACGTGTTTTACAGAGCCAAATAGTAAACAGCACGGTGATGGTGGTAAGCAGAGCAAATGTCCTTTTAAAGGCTCATCTGCTTGAGATCACCATAGCAGTGGGTTAGACTACACTGAGATGCTTGGAATGCATAGAATTAGTGTGAAAAACATTCTTTTCAGCTCACATCCATGCCCTTAAAGTAATGGTGGCTACAGAACCAAATGCATTTGTTTACAAATGTACCCGTGTTACAGCAAGAGTAAAACCAGACAAGCATCAAACATTTTTTTAAATCATATTTTTCATTGTTTGTATCAGAGAAACTAATAAGGTGTTAACAATTATAACATTAAATGTTTTAATTTATGTGCATAATAGAAGAATGATAAACTACTTCACTACAAAACAACATATTAACATTGCATTACTTTGCTCAGTTGATGAACATGAATGTCCCTTACCAGATACAGTTTACCATCATCTATCCAGTGCTTCCAGCCCCGGTTGGCCTTCTCCCCCTTCTGGGTGCACACCAGTCGGTCTCCCTCCCAGTTCACCAGGGCCTGTGGGGAGTGACAGGTGCGCTGCTAGAAAATGTGGGCCCTATCACAGACATTATTATCGGGGGGTCTCTCTGGGGGCCCCTTGTCAATGCAGGGCCCTTAGAATCGTCCTACCCCCCCTACCCCCCCCCCCCCATCCCCCACCCAGCAGCGGCGCCCCTGGGGGGTGGTACAGTGTGGAGTGATGAGACAGGGTGGGCGCACACGTGATCTGATCACTGACTCGTTGACTCATAGTAACTTGAGTGAAAGAGTTCAGGAGGAGTGTGTGACCTTGGCACAGTTAACATTTCAAAAGAGAGAGAGAGGGTACAGAATCCCTTTGCTTGCAGTTTTACTCAATCTTATCTATTTTTATTGTTGATTGTGGATCTATATATTCTTTTCAGTGACCCAGGGCATATATTGGTAATATTACATGCTGTTTAGCAAGAAAATGATTAATCACAGATCAATATCTACACATACATTTAAACAGACAGGCATCTAAACAGATTTAGGGCAGTTTCATCCAGACTAAATAGAAATTTAGACAAAGAGCAAACTGAACACGAAAAATGTATGTAGAACACACATAGCAGGAGGCCTAAAGGAGAATATATACTCGGAGAGAAAGGGTCAAGATTTTCTACCTTGACCACCCTGTTGTCCAATCCTTTGGTGTGTTCGTCCATCTCTACTCCGATGGTGAAGGTGAGCTCGTAGTTTCTGAAAGTGCTGAGGGTCTTGATTGTCATTTTGTCGCCTTCCTGAATTAAGACTTTGGTCTGGGCAAGGGCGCATGCAATCTTGCGGGTGGCAAAATCAATGTCTGTGAGGATGATAGTGAATTGTTTTCAATTGCACATTGAACACACGCAAACACACAGAAATGGAGAGGGGGGGGGGGGTAAACTAATCTAGCAAAAAAAAAAAAATCAGGTTAGTTAATCAATAAAAGTTACACAGACACAAGCCTAAGCCCAAATCAGTCCATTATGCACGTTTCACAGTAAAGACATTACCACTCATCAGCTATAACCTGTTGGTCTAAGTGCTTAGCCAGAATTAGCTGATGTAGGTCTGGTCCAGACTAGGCCTCTGTGTAAGTAAGTAAGTAAAGCCAGAAAGGGACAAATTGAGCTGCTGCAATAGAGACCTGCTGCCTGCTCTTACTCAGTGCCTTCAGGTAGTCTTCAAAGTTGTCACTCTTCTCCATCTCCCAGGTCCCATTGAAGTCCACCGGCATGGCTCTGCTGTGCTGTGCTCTGCTGTGCTGTTCTGCACCGGGCTGTGTGCTGGGCAGTGTTGTGTTGTACTGTGTGAAATCTGGACTAAACTGGACTTTGGGATGGAGCGGGTACAGAGCGCTCTGGTCTTTTATATAGGGCAGACCTTGCTGGCTGGGTGTAGGGCAGAGTACTATTGATAAGAGGGGTTACTGGGCTAAGGGGGTGGGGGGTGGGGGGTGGGGGTTGCTACCAGCAGAACCCCTGGTTATGCATGGACAGGGTCACGACATCAGGCTGCAATAATAAAACACCCAGCAATAAAATTCCATCTGCAGAAATGGGGGTTGGGGGTGTCACACAGTCCGTTCACAACATTTACTGTTGTACTACTATGCTACATGATGGATAGATGTTTGAGAGGGGAGCGGCTGTACCATATGCAGGTGTGCACTCAAAGTCCATTTGCCTATATGAATGCAGACAAGAGACGGCCTGTGACACGTGGACACATCTGCCTCACAGTGTAAATATGCTTTACGCACTCTGTCAGAGTGGAATCACCCTGTGTTTGCTCATGATCAGGCAAGCAGGAGTGAAGTTAGAGACGGGCTCCGGGCCAGATCTGGCCAAGATCTGGTGAGGAGTCAGGAGAGAGAGGTCTCTGATCAAATCAGCACTGGATCTAGCCTAGAAATCTAGACGCACCCTAGCGGCGGCAAATTAATTTGCTCAGCCTGTACGTCTAGTATCGAACCATAGGAATTTCTATTGGCTTAACACCGTGGATGTTCTCCAATCACAGCGATCTATTTCGTTAGAGAGTCTTAAGGTGGGCTTAACAGGATAACGACATCCTGCGACGGTGAACAACAAGGAAGGTGGCTATGGCGAACGAAGAGCGGTTGTTTGAATCGGTGTTGGCGTCAACTTTGGAGGAGTTGGACTTGTGCTTTTCTTTGAAAGTAGAGCAACACAAAGCACTTAAGTCATTCCTTTCGAAGAAGGATGTATTTGCCGTTTTGCCGACCGGATACGGATATGGTCGTAGCGCTGGCCTATTGCATGCCTAGGCAGTTTGAAAGACAATTCTCTGCCCGCCCCTTGGATTAAGCAGGTGAATGATTCGATTCCAGACTATACATTTCAATGATAAAGGATGGCCCGCCAGGCTACACTGGATCCATAAAGCAGCCATAAAGACTATGGACCAGGGTGAAAATAGAGATGAATATAGCTGTGTTAATAAAATCCTCTGATTTGCTATAAACAGTACAGTACAGTGTTTGTTGATGATTTATTCAAATTAAATTATTAGATAAGTATGCATGTATTATTACACCATCAAAGGTTTGAAATAATGGCACAATAAAAGTTCCAAGAACGAGGACACAAAATCTAAACCATTTTCTGAAATCAGATATGATCATTTAAAACAGTCCTTTCTTATCACTTGCAGTTCAAGCTGAAATAGAAACAAGACAAACAACTCAGGAGACCATATAATAATAACATTTATTCTCATAACATCAGGTACTCACAGTCTCTATATGATTTGCATCCCAAGTATTGTTTGCTTTTATTTGTTTTTACTAATCAAATGTATGTTTGTATTGCAATGACATAATCATGATACTTCTCCATGTTCTGTGTGATTAAAAGGTGAGTGTACAAGGGTGACAGGTAGTCTGCCTGGCTTCCTCCTCCACCTCCCTTGCGTTTCACATGACAACCCACTTAATTCACACGCTTTGATCATCTTTCATCAGACAGAGAAGAGAAGAGGGACTCCATAAATCCTGTTAGACACCTGCTTTTTGTTCTGTGTGGTTGTTAGTGGCGATAACTCATTCCTCACTTAATGGTTCTGAGGTAGATATAGTTTGATGATTTAACATCCTAGCTGCAGGTTCAGAGTCGAGATGCTATCATCTGAATATTTTGTCTTTCTTCAATAGAGAGAGAGAAAGAGAATTACAATCAAGGTACATGTTGAAAAAAGTAAAGGATCACTGCCAGACATGGTTCAAAACACACTGAAATGTCATCACCACTTTAACTTTTTTCACAGGATTTATAACCACTAACATACATAGGAGGTTATCTTTTCACAGGATTTATAACCTATAACATATTGAACAAACTTGGTTTGTTTTATTTGTTTGTCTGAAAGCAGGATTACACAAAACTAAATTTTCATCAACCTGTGTTGAGAGGTGCCGCAAGAGTCAAGGAAGAACCAATTCAATGGTTTGGCGGACTTGGATCAAGAGTTTTTTTCCCTCTATCTTTTATCTTTGTGATAAGGCATATTGGCCTTGGCAGAGGTCTAGTCTGCTGTTTGGGTGCCCTTTTATTCTCTCTCTCTCTCTTCATGACTGTGGCTACAGATGTGAAGTTCTCAGGGTGTGACAAGAGATTATAGTATTTTATGTAATAATTCATTTGTCATCAGATGTGGTTATTTTTCCAGTGGAGATTAAGCCTAGCAATCAGAGAAAAATCTATATTTTCTGTATGTTGCTCTGCTTTAAGTGAGACAGTGTTCTAAGCCAATTAAAAAAGACAAAACCATGTAACTGCACATGTGTATTAAACACAGTGCCCAATGCCCAGTGAATCAGAATCAGATCAGTGCTTCAATCAGAAAGAAGAATGAAGAAAAGAAATCCATTCCCATGTACAACCCGTCCCTGTGTATTAACACTAAATAATTCAGTTTGTATGTTAATTTGTTTTATTTATATGACTATATTGGAGAGAGAGAGAGAGAATTGTTGTGAAAGGGAAACTGCGGAGATGAGGAGATGCTTTATCACTTCAGATGCATTCGGCACATACGCCTTCAGTATTATTTGTGATGTATGCATGGGACAGCGTTAAATCCCATCACTCATGAATGCTTATTCAGTATAATCCCATATGGCTAATAGGATTACGGGAGCATGCTTAAAGATGGCTCAGTCATCCCAGGTTAAAGATGGTTTAATCATTCAAGATTTCACATTAAAAAATGTCTGTCTAAAGCATCAGCTCTCAGAGTCCCCTCGCAATGCACTATTTTTGATAGAGTGGGGAAACCAAGTTGCAATTTTGGATCAATTTGTATTGAATGGCTACAGCCCTGAGACATGAGAAGGGATATACAATGTTGTTTAATATGTTTCATAAGCACTAGGAAGGTGTATGTTACGCTACAGATGGTCTAGAATGTGTAAGGTTTTCAATCAAACAAAAAGGGCAGGTTACAGGTTACAAGACGATTGATACAGACAGTATCTTCACGAAGTTTAGCGTTTGCAGCCATCTTGAATTTAGTCACGATAAGTCGAGCGACGAGTAAGAATGAACAGGTATGATAAGGGATCAGATTCCAAAAATAATTCCGTGGAAATGCATGGATTCCAGTTGCTGCTACTGGAAGAAACTGTAATCCATGCATTTCAACAGAATTATTTTTGGAATCTGATCCCTTATCATACCTGTTCATTCTTACTCGTCGCTCGACTTATCGTGACTAAATTCAAGATGGCTGCAAACGCTAAACTTCGTGAAGATACTGTCTGTATAAATTGTCTTGTAAGTAAACTACCAGTGCTTTTTCAAAGTTCTCAATGTCTCGTTTTAAATGTCAGGGCCCTCGGAAGTCTACCAATGAAGTGTGGAGATACATTGAGCCTCGTAAATGGTGTAAAACAGTGATTTATTTGCATGGCTATGCCGATGCCGAGGCACCACCATTGACCGCCTTGTTGGTAGCATCGGCTAACTAGCGCCAGATTTCGGAGTGCAGGGGACAAGCCGAGATGGGCTATGAGACATACGTTCACACTCGGTATCATGTTTCAAAACACTTTAGGTCAAAATCACACCGGAATTCTCCTTTAAGCTTTTTTTAAGTTGGCAAAAGTTTGAACTAGCCAACTAGCTCCGCTAGTGGGAAAACGCATGGGACTCATGAGTTGTAGCGCTATCCTATTGCATGCAGAGGGAATTTGAAATACAACCGATTATCCCACCCCTCGGACTGAGCACTGCAAATGGTGAGTCCCCAGACCCTACATTTTAATGTGGGTCTGACTCGTCAGGCTAGGAAGTCTATTCTGTGGGGACTATTTTCAGGTGCTGCATGATATCATTGTGCTGCTGCGTCCATGGTGTTCCTTGATTATTACGCTGGAATTAGAGTATAGCTCCATGTCAAATCAGCAGAAAATCACCACGTTTCATTTTCCTTTGGCCTTATTACACTTTCTAACTTGAGAGGAGACAAGTTTTATTTACCGGAAATCTTAGTCACTTTTAAACATGATGCTAGCAGACGAGATGCTAATGGTCTAATCCGATTCAATTATCTATGCTAGGCTGGAGCTAAAAATGGTATTGCCAGACTCAGAGAACTTCTGGATGAACTGGAGAAAGGTAAACATCAATTGTTTAACTCAAGGGGAGGTGAAAAATGAGTGTAATTCCCCAAATGGTGGAATATCCCTTAAAACTTCAGTCATGTAAACTATGTTTGCAAGGTAGGCTAATATTTATGTATAAGGTTTCCTTTCTTACACATCTTAATTTTCTTGTCCTATGCTGACCTAGAGCGGCGAATGTGATGCAACTGACATGAGATGGACAATTGTGTTGTCTCCTCTGTGAGAATGGTGTCATTATGATTCAGACAGAAATGCTTTGAAGAATGACATATTCAGAAATATTTCCCTGAAAGATTAGTTCATTTTCTGGCTTTGACATGTGTATCATTTTTAATACTCTACAACCTTCAACAGTTAGGCTTAACCTGATAAGTTCCTGACTTGATACTCTGTGGATGCCAATTTAGGTCTTGTGCACTGTACAAAATATACACACATAACATATCACATAAAAGGTTATGTCTGTCAATTTCACTGAATGCCTTAGAGGATGGGTCTAGGCCCAGATAGCAAGAGGCTGGCGACCACTGTCGGTCCACTGGGGGCATAGCTGGCGGTCCGCTGGCATTTTGCTCATCGGTTCTCTGGCAGGTTGCAGACAAATTGCCCAATATTTTGCCAATATTGGTCTAAAATCTTTTTCATTTGTTATACTCCACATATCATTTAATTAACTTTTCTTAATATTCGTGACAAGTTAAATTTAAAGAGATGGTGGTCCAACGGCGGACCACAAGTGGCACGCCACCGGCGGCATACCACCAGCGGTCCGCTATCTGCCAATCTGAATTTGCTATCTGGGGGTGTGAGCTTGAAAAACAGAAACACTGCACTCGGAACAGCATTTACTGGTCAACCCCTTAATGAGTGCAATTCATCTAATTGAATGAATCAGGCAAAACTAAAATAGGCGTCTAAAGCACGTCCTCGGGACATGGCAGAGACTTTGAGGGAACACATGTTTGGTTTCAGGTTTATTTATTTAATGGTATTTCTGTCATTCATGGTACATTGTCATAACATCAGGGAAAACATAACACGAGTGGCTACCCGCCTCCTCAACTAGACTATAACTGGACTCTGGGTTTGACCTCCAGGGTTTCCACAGTCTTGCCTTACTGATTACTGATCACCTCTCTCTGTGATCTCTCTCTTTCTATATCCATCTGCCAGCACCATGAGAATGCAGCATCACTGCACCTCTGTCTCTCTCTTCCACTCTGCATAGTTGGCCTATGGCTGTTTCTCTCGCCTGTGCTATTAACTCTTGCTGTCCTGCTATCTCACACTTTCTGCAAGAGGCGCTAAACATACAGGAACTCTGCTCTACTTTACTGAGAAAGGGGATGGACTTTGCTCCTAGACTCACTAATTAAAGACGCAAACACACACAGCTGTGCGGAGGCAACTGGTAGATTCCTGACGGCAGAGTAAACAAAACAAACAAACAAACAAACAAGTCAAGCAGTTGTAATGTAACCGCCTGTTTTTTTTTTTTTTTTTAAATCAGGACTTCTGAAGTGAGGGCGGACAGACCCTTAAACCACTGCCAAGGCAGGCCCCAAAGGTGGACCCAAACCACTCGAAGGGAGTGAGGGGTATATGGTAGGGGTAAAGTACATCAAGTAGAGGCACGAAGCAGCAGCTTTGCCCAGAGCAGTGTGTATATGTGTGTGTGTGTGTGTGTGTGTGTGTATGTGTATGTGTGTGTGTGTGTGTGTGTGTGTGTGTGTGTGTGTGTGTGTGTGTGTGTGTGTGTGTGTGAGAGTGTGTGTGCAATCTGTGTCTGTCTGTGTCAGTCTCCAGTTGGCACTGTGCTGTGAGGCCTTTGCAGCAGATTTAGGTCTTCTTGAAGACCTGCTTGGCAACAATACCCTCCACTCTCAGCTCCTGTTCAATGAGAAAGAAGGAAAAGGAGATGGAGAAATGAGATGGTCATTAGTTAAAACAATCTCAAATAAACATATTATTATACAGATCATACTACAGTGCTACCACAGCAAGACATCCAGGTGCACCTCTCTAAGCATAACTAAAACGTGAAGGGAATGTCACTAGCTATATATTTAGAAGTGTGAGCGTGTCTAGCTGAACCTTCAAGTCAAGAAAGGATTACAGTATCGAGCTGCAGTTCCTATAATAGCCTATGGAGGGAGCTCATGTGCAGTGTATCAGATGTAATGGTGGTGCTCTCTCCCTCTCTCATCCACAAGCAGATGACTAGCATCTGTTGTTTTCATTTATAGATCACGTGTAAATCCAATGATCTTTACCAGCAGGCCATAAACATGATTGTAATGGTACTACAGCATCGTTATAGTAATGTGAATGTGCTTGCAAAGAGCATGCACACACACACACACACACACACACACACTAATGTTTGTATTTCCTCATGGCTATGGTAATTAACTGGCACAGTAAAAAGTACATCTGCGGCCAGTTGTATCCTATACAAAACATATCTTATACATAAGACAAACGTATCCTATACATAAGACAAATATATCCTATAAGTAAGACAAACGTATCCTATACATAAGACAAACGTATCCTATACATAAGACAAACGTATCCTATACATAAGACAAACGTATCCTATACATAAGACCAGGGCCAGTGGCAGTGGACCTCTCAGTAAAGCACAGATGCAGCTCTGGGTGGAAATGACATACAACTCCAAACGACAGGGTCTGTTCTCTCTCTGGGTGTGACCCGGGTCAGCAGACCGGCGGACTCCTCAGTCCCAGTCTCTGCTGAATGCTTGAGAGACATTAGCCCCTCTAGGCACTATGAATAGGTTTGCTACACTTTGATTGGTAAATTTAGGACCAAAGATGGCAGAAAATGAATCTGCAAAATGAATTAATTTAGAGTTCTGCGATGTAGAATTTTGTTATATTGTTGTTTTTGTTATTTACCTTTACTGTTTTTTTCAAGTGTACATCACACGGCCTACCATGCAACAAAACTCATTATTTCCCCATCTAGACATTTTTCACATTCAGTGCCTACTGATGAACTCACACATCAATCCTCCAACAACACACACACACGCGCACACACTAGCACTCCCCCTCCCGGCTGTTGATAGACTCACCAGGTGTAGCTCGTCGCCCTCGATCCAGTGGGTCCAGCCTCTGCCCTCTTTCTCCCCTTTCTGCACACACACCAGCTTGTCTCCATCCCAGCTCACAGTAGTCTGGGGAGGCCAGCCAAAGACAAAGAAAGAGAGGAGAGACATTACGGACACAGGTCTGTGTATGTGCTTGTCTGTGACTCTCTCTCTCTCACACACACACACACACCAGCTTAACTTGATCCCAACTCAGAAGAAGAGTAGGCACACACACTCACACACACACACACACACACACTAGGTCAGGCATATCATCCCATTCACAATAGTCTGGAAAAGCAGGCAAAGAGGAGAAAAGATACTATGGATACAGGCCTTCAAGAGTTTTTCTCTCTGACTGAAACACACACACACACACACACACACTCTCCCTCACATGCAAACACACACAATTATATGTGGGCGTATGTGAGTGTGTGTGTGTGTCTCTCTCTATCTCTCTTTCTTTATAACACAGTCAGTTAAACAGACTGAAAGCGTCACTACAGGGACAGGTGCGCATGCGTGTGAGCACACACACACACACACACACACACACACACACACACACACACACACACACACACACACACACACACTCACACACACACACACACACACTCACACTCACACACACGAAAGAGAGAAGACCTGCAACACAGCATTAATGAGATTCACACTTCCATGCAACAATGCTGGGAACTGGGGTGGGAGTATGTGCCGCTTGGTGGTTGAATCTTGTGGTGGCGGTGATGGCAGTAGGGGTGGTGGAGCACCATGGTGTGGCGTGGTGTGTGTTGGATGCTGACGCTCCATCCTGTTTAATTAAAAAGCAAACCGCTCACTGGGCAGACTTATGAAGCTCACACTGGCGTGGTGCAAGTCATTAGCCTTGCGGGCGCCTACACATTTCACAGGCCATTTCACCACCGGGCGAACAAAGGGTGCCCTTCACCGGGCATGCTATGTGGCATCCGTCCACATCGCCGAGGACAATACCACCCTGACAAGGTGCCATCATGAGCATGAGACTAAAAGAGGACTGATAGGCCTGTGTGTGTGTGGGGAGCCGTTAATGTAGTGTTATTACTTTAAGATGGCTGTGACTTAAATTAGTTTGCTGCTGCTGTTACTGTTTGGGAGGAGAGGAGAAAAGATGGCCAACTATACAGGCATGGAGAGAGATGTACATAAAGAAGGAGAGTAAGAGCACCAGTGTTATCTGAGAGTGAGAGAGAGAGTGAGATAGAGAGGGAGTGAGAGGGAGAGAAAGAGAGAGAGAGAGAGAAAGTAATCATGAGAAAGAGAGACACAAAGGAGGAGCCAGAGCGAGTGGCAGAACAAGAGAAAGATGTCTGAATTGCACTGGTAAATTAGCTCCCTAAAAATGCTGGTTTACCTTTGAAATAATTTGTGATGACACACATGTCAACATTTCTTTCAGTTTAAATTTCTCCTATTTCTGCTCAGGCCAAATTAAATAAGATGATAACCTTGTGTGGGACACACACACACACACAGTTGAAGACCGGGGATCGAGCTGGTACAGGGGAGAGGATGCAAGAGCTGGTACAACCCGTGCGCATAACTACATAAACTCACCAGATACTCCAACCTGTGGCCATGAGTCACTCTTAAGACAGAGGCTTACACTAAGGTGAGAGTGTGCCAGTTGGTCTGTATGTAAGCAAACAGCGTTGACACTTGCAGTGTTCAAAGAATGGCCCCACTATTAATGACACGCACTAAAAATACTACTACCTGGAGTGGACGCAAAACTTGGTTGGTCCGACATCGCCTTGCGCGCACATTTCGTTTCGTTGAATAGTGAAGCGCACAGCTGTGGTGTTTGCACAAGTTAAACAAATCATTTAGTGAAGCGAATGTGAAGATTTTTACAACTACTTCCAGCAGAGTGCTGTGCTTTTGGAGGCGATGACATACCATGCATTTCCTGTCATCGATGCCACTCAAATCCTCCTCAAACTCCTTGCCGACCTCGAAGTCCATGTTGTAGTTCTTGAAGGTGCTGAGCGTCTTAATAATTATGTGATTGCCGTCCTGGGTGATCTCCTTGTCGGGTTTCAACAAGACGGCGATTTTCCTGATGGCAACATTAACATCTGCAGGATTTGGATAATAATACAGGAAGAAATTATTTAAATGTCAATATGACACAAACCGTTCCTGGGTTCTGGTAGCCTACTATTCTGAATATGGCAAACCTGAGATACGTATCTAGGATACTTCTGATGTGTACGCTATACCTTTACAATAAACAGGCCTATTACGAGAAAAATCCACTTGGCAAAAGTAGCCTACCTAAAGTACCCTGCGCTGTGTTTGTTGGGATATAGACCAATCAGAAACTCACCAAGACCCTTCAAGTACTCCTCGAAGTTGTCATTGACAATCATTTTCCAGTAGCCGGAGTAGTCAGCTGGCATTTTGAAAGTTAAGTGTGATTCCTTTAGTCCAGTGAAAATTGAGAGTAGCGGAGGTCCGATTGCCTACGATCGAATACCGGACTGCTGTCAGACACACCTGTTTTATTCAGAACGATTTAATGCGATTATGTCCAAGTGTCCCCCCTCTTGATGTAATATGAATGCGTAACCCACGGGTCCCGCCCACCCTGCAGCATAACCACTTGTAAGCTATACGTATGGTACATGTCCGCACTTGGAACCGTGCCCTTACATCATAATGTAGCGAGGAAGTACAACCTTTTTGCAAGCCTCAGCAGTTATTCAATTTATGAACATGGATGGACAGATTAAAAAGCATCTTTATCCATCTGCAGCAGAAATAACCCTTTTATTTGCTTTAGACAGATTGGCAAAATGTGATGTGTATAGGCCTACATAAATAGACATAGTAGACAATATGCAATAGCCTACTGGAGATGCATTTGCTTCCAAACAGTGGTGTGTGTGTGGGCACTATAAGAGATGGTGTGAAGTAAGCAGAAATTAAAATAAATGAAACGTGAATGTCAGTGTAACACTCTGAACATCAGCCTGAAAATAAAGCAAAGAGCTGGCAAATTAGTGTGCTTCCTTTCACCATGGAACACAAGGTTTTACTAATGAAGCTATCAGTCTCCTTATCTGACAGCGAATGTGCTCAGTTTTGTCCTGGTGCCGCAGTTACACATACACAATGCCAAGAACTGCACTAACGCAGGCTTTCCTTCCCCTGAAAAAAAGACATTTGGCTAATTCAGAGTGATTGTGGGACAACAAAATGGAGAATGCGTTAAAGACAGAGTGAGTCAGAGATCCGCTCCAGGAGGGCCCCAACAAGAGAAACTTCACAACAAAAGGCGTCCTGTGGTCCAGCAAAGAATGACAGTATAGTATCTGTGGGAATCAACACAAGACACAAGACTCTTCATTGTTTTCCTGCTGAAATTCAATCTGCTTTATTTGATTTATTCTCAAACATAGAATATCATTTTCATTGTGTGAAAAAAGAAGAATAACCTCCTTTGAAGTTTCCTATTGTCTTAGTTTTGTTCAATAAACATATGACGTATTAGAAGCGTTAGCTAACACTAGGTGTTGCCTGCTGGTGTTGTGGTTTTCACTTCTCCTTCCTTGCTCCCAGTTATTTTCTAAGACAAAGTCAACCAAAATCAATTCTAAGCTAAAACAGCCAAGAGTCGTTGACTTGACTGGTTCTGTAATTTCACACAGAATGGGAAAAACTGAATGCTTAGTAACTCTGTATGCAGCTGACTCTCTGGCCCATAGGCACAATGAGCATCGCTCCCACCTCTACGTGTCCATGCTGATGAGCTTATGGTCTGTTGACAATGGCCATGAACAGCAAGTGTGCTTTAACATATAAATGTAGCTTTCCAGTCTTCGCATACAAATTAATCCTTTCAGTCTGTTTTGTGATGTGATCGGAAGACAGATTGGGGTCCTGGAATCACATTCAGTCTCGGCTTTCCAGACTTCTCTCTAATCTGTTATTATACAGTCAGTGAGATCAGTCCAAGAGTCCCTGTTTGGTGAGCGGGCGCAGCTTGATGCCCTTGTTCTTCAGCTCGGTCTTGTGCGTGTAAAGGCCGTGTGCATGGATGTACTCGATGACGTCGTCGGGCAGCAGGTACTTGACGCTGAGGCCCCGGCGGAGCGCGCGGCGCACCTCGGTGGCGCTGGTCTCGTTGCGCACCCACTCGCGCACCATGAAGATGTTGGCGCGGTGCCGGGAGAGCAGGTCCGACTCGTGCACGGCCTGGTCCGGCTGCTGGCGCCCGCGGCTCACGCACACCAGGCCGAAGCGGCCCACCACCTCCTCCACGTGCTCGTCACGCCACAGGCCCGGCACGTGGAACGTGTCCAGGAAGTCGGCACCACAGAGGAGCTTGAGCTGAGGTTTACCTGGAGGAAGGAGGAGGGGAGCACATGAGGCAGGAGATGGGGAAGATGGGGGCAGTTACAATGGTGAACAGGGAATATGGGTATAAGTGGGACCATAAATAATAGGGGGACTATGGGGGTGTCTTGGTGGGTGGGGATTGATAGGCAGTAAATATTGGAGATGAATTGTTATAAGGTTGAACGTATTGGACATGAACCTAATGTATAGGGCTACTGAGTGACAAGTGTAAGCACAAATAACAGGAGTAGAGCTAGACCAAAGGTACATGGGTTGCTAAAAGTCTTTGTCACCATTTCTTATAATCATTAGAATCACATCTGAAAAAAGACAATTGAATAAAACAGAAATGCCATACTCCCACTATTTGTGTGTATGGTTGGCATTGTAAAAGTGAGATGTTGCCTTGAGTCAGATAAAGACAACACTCTAATATTCCAACATGTAACTCTGTGTCATGCATGGTCCATACATGGTCAATTATTTGATCATTTTGTTAGTGATTGATACAGTTCAATAATTTAACACGAGGGCTGCATACAAGGATTGATGTTACTCCAAACATAGTGATACCAGAAAAGAACAAAAAAGTTGAGTGACTTCCTGAGGAGTAAACACCAGATTATGCCATTTTTCTTGTTTTACTAAGTTCTAATTCTGGCACAGCAGTCTGAAAGTTTGACAGGACTATGAATAAAACCCAGTCTCATCTTACCTCTCTTTATGCACCAAGAGACAAGTATTATTATTTCTAGCGAGGACTGTTTTGGACACCAATATATTTTTTTCTCTGATCTGTCTGTTTACTCCTTCCACAATTTGACTGGTCACACCCAGTAGCGAGAAATTGTGAGTGGTGACAGGTTGCACTTCAGTGACTTCAACCTTATGATTGCTGCCTCTGGTCCAAGCCAAGAATGCATTATTGCAAAGGCATTCAGATGTATTAAATGTCAAAGCCTTTGTCTGCCTGGCAGTCCAGCTTATACAAGTCATAATGACGCAAGTCAGTAAGCCGCAATACATATTTGGCTGAGAGCTGTACATTTGTCAGCGGTTGTTATTTTGAGGGTGACTGTGAGGCTTGGTTGAACAGATTTGTGTGAGTACTTGTGGTGTGTGTGTGTGAGAAAGAGAAAGTGTATTAGCAAGTGTGAGCAAATGTCTGCCTATGCAGTTTTGTTATCATATGTGTGTCTACGTGTATTCAAATGAGCGTGTTTGTGGATATCCACGTGTGTGCAAATCTGTGTGTTTGTTTACAGTATGTGTGTCTAGTCTACTATACGCGTGTGAGTGCGTGTGCTTGTTTAGGTGTGCATGTGTGTGAGTGTGTGTGTGTACTTATGTAAACTCTGTGAGGCCATGGCTATGTATGAAGGCTCCTCTTTATCGGAGCGGATGCCACTGACACAGAGCTAACCCGTGAACTTTGACCTTCACAGTAATGCTCCTTCATATGGAAGCTTAGGGTAATTAAACATACACTTTAAGCACCAACACACTTCATGGGATTGTCAAAATCCCCTCTATCTATACCACAGAGAGCACTATGGAAAGAAAGGCGAATTCACTGTTTTCCACAGCCTGAATAATGACTCATTTGTAGATCCCGTGGTGCAATTAGTACACTATCATTCATCTTTAAAAACAAATCGTGTTTACACAAACAATGAACTGCGCAAAAACAGACACGGCCCAAATAAATGAAAAAACACAAGCTCATTCTTGTCAAGTCCCTGTAATTAATGCAAATAGACTGAATTAAACATGGGCCTTTTCTAAGTGCAAGTGATAGTCTCTAATTGCTTAATAATAGTGCGAAAAAAGAAATCTAAAAATGGAAATGTTCACTATTGCCATGAGAGACCATGAGGAATGGGCCTTTGCATAATGTACCATTTCACACACACACACACACACACACTGCATAATGTGCAATTTCACATACACACACACACCCCTCGCTATGCTCATTCCCATTGTCGCTCTTCATCATTCTGGCCAATGAATGGTAAGTGTGTCTATATAGGGAATGCATTTTTAGCACACAAACTGGAGGCCAAAAAACAACAACAAATCAACAGAAAACCTGCGGAGCTGTAACGTAGGTTGGGTGCACATACATGTGAGGCTGGGTGCATATGAACATGTGCATGTGGTTATGTGTGTGTGTGTGTGTGTGTGTGTGTGCTTGTCGGAGTGAGGGTGGGGGGTGTAAGGGGATGTTTTGGTCTTTTATAATTGCTGAAAATCCTGTCATTCCTGTAATGTATGACTGTGTGGTCATTACAGGCTTCCTTATCTAATTCCAGATCCTTTCACAGTTATCAGTTCTTGTTTTACCGAGGCTGTGAGGGAGAGAGATAAAGCAGACAGGCAAAAGTGCCAGAGAGATTTAAAGACAATTAAGATAAAACAGAGATATCAGAGACAGAGACATCTCCTTTGGTATGATGGAGGACACTATTTGTCCACTGATTATGAAGATGTATGTGACCAAAACATTATATGACAAAAAAAAAAAAAAAACCTAGATACATAAAAAATGTATGCATTCTTACACAAAGCTGATTCCTGAGGCGCGTTGTTAAGTGCTTCTATCCTGCGCTGGTACTGCTTGGCGATCTGCCCATAATGGTACCTGGGGGAGAGAAACGTAGAAGAGGTGGTGAAAGAGACAGAGAGTGCGAAAGAGAGAAAGAGATGGAGGGAGGGAGAGTGGGGTGGGAGAGATTGAGTGAAAGAAAGAGAGAGGGAGAAAAAAAGAGGGAGAGGTAAGGATCAGTAATGAGAGGAGATCAATGAGTCTACTGTTGGGAGTAATCCTCTTCTGGAAGCTTTGTGCACAAATTCAGTTTAGTTGATCCGGCTGGGGAGACAGCCTCCACTCGGCCTGGCAAACATATGCACACAACACACACACACACAAACTTTCTCTTGTCCTACCCCTACCTCTCTCTCACACACTCTCGCTTTCTGTTTCTCTCTGTGTTTTTCACTGATTCTCATTCTGCATGTCTCTTTCTCTCTCTCTTTTCTTCCATTTCTCTCTCCTCTTTTCACAGACAACAGGCTACCTTATGAGTTAATCTGTTGGGTTCTTACACAAACCCCAGCTTAAGACGAGAGCTTCCCTCAAGGAGATTACTGGGCAGTAGAGAGCAGAGCAGGGGAGAGCAGAGAAGAGGACAAGGAGAGGCTTGTGTGTGTGTGGGGGGGACCTTTAGCCAAGCTGTGTGTGTGTGTATGCGTGTGTTTGTACCATGTTTATTACAGGACCCGAAGCACAATACACTGCATGTTCCACATACATGTGATGTGTTTTTGCATGTGACTGCCAATGAAGAGTTTGTATTTACATTATGGCATCGATGATCTGCTTTGCAAAATGTACAGGGGTAAACTGTCTCATTTTTGATGAGATGCACTCATATTAATGGGACAAAAATGTTGATGTAGTCAAGTTATGACCATGTGTGAAAGAATGAGTTTGTATACCTATGTGTGTGTGTGTGTATAAGATGAGTGTGTGTTAGTGCCAATGTGTGTGTGGTAAGGCTGTGGCAATGAACTCCCCAGGGTCTGATTTCTGTTCAATATGTGACACAGGTGAACCCCTCAAACTGCAAATGTGTAGCTAATACAATCAGGCAGCCTCATCCACGCTGACCCGTGCCGAGACAAATCCCTGGCAGCCCTCCAGGGTGGCGCAACTCCTCCACAACTGCTGGCCCTTTTTCTCCTGACATATGCAGGTCTGCCAGCTGAATATCAATAGCCATTGTCTTGGCATTGAGAGCAGTTGGCATTGCAGGGAGTAAGGGTACGGGGGTGATGCCGATCACTCCTAGTGGGCCTCTTTCAGTCCCTCTGAATGCTGAGAGCTTGCACACACACACACACACACTCAAACACAATCTCATACACACAGGCACAGCGGTGCATCATTGGCACCAGTGTGTGAACTGAGGGAGACGGGCTTTGGGCTGCCTGGTGTGCATTGGACAGCACTGCTGTCTTGGTTCAGGACAGGAGGAACTTGGGTGTCCTGGGATACACTGCTACCACAGGATTCCAATGGAGCACCGTTTCTATGACGATGGACAACAAAGCTGTAGATTACTAAAGACAAAAAAAAAAACACACAAAAGGGGACCAAATGAGGCTCTCACAGTGGACCACCATCAGGAGCTGGACTGTAGGAATATCTGAACAAACCACTTGCAACACCACTCTGAGGAATGGGTCATTATCAACTTTGAGAGCTGGACACAAGGTAGCCAAAAGGAGCAGAGGCACTCATTGATTCTTCTTCTGGTACAATGACACATCTCAGAGTCATTTCGTACTAACTCTTCTCTGTCATTTTATACTGCTGTTACATTATCGACTTTTATGTGTCGTGGTCTGAAATGCAGCATGGGAAAATGAGGTGTCTGCTATTGTGGACGTCTGTCATGCTAGTTTGTACTTTCATGTGGTAGTCTAAGTATAATGACTGTGTTGTAATGGCAAAGTAGTGCCAACGGCGGCACTACTTTCAACTTTGCCATTTGAACTCGCATAAAACTGCTCAGCTGACTAAGGGTATCATAGCAACACAAGATCCCCGAGCAGGTCCTTTAACTCATTCTCTCTCTCTCTCTCTCTCTCTCTCTCTCTCTCTACCTCACTCTCACACACAACCTTCTCAAATGTTCTCCGCTGAGTGCCAAGCCAATGAATCAGTCAATTAATCCGTTTCTCAGTGGCTACACACTGCATTTACAGGTGTCTAACTTCCTAAAAGCACTCAGCTTTAAAGACTCCACTCAGAGAGGAGCACGGGCAGCAGGCTGAAAGCGAGAAATAGAAGAGATGTGTCTTTATTTAAAAAAGCCCCTCCACATCTTGGGAGTAAATCAGAGTCCCGTGGGACTACGCTTGGGAGATAGCGGCTGTCAAAGTTTGGCAGCAGTCTTAATGTCTCCACTAAAGAGCGTGCCCCAAGGGGAGCTAGCAGAGACAAGGGTAAACTAGACAAGGCAGAAGAGAAAGGGAAAAAAAACAGTATGTAGTCAGGCTGAGGATGAAAACACATTAGAATAGAGAGGGTACATCTCTGGCTATTATTCACTGCTCCTGTCACAGAGAGAAAGAGAGAGCAGAGTCGCATTCAAATGACCCAGAATGAGTAATAACTCTACCTTATCTGTGCGATAGGCACCAGACCAGCTTACTGGACCTGATTAAATCAGAATATGAGTCGAACGTCATAAGAACCTGACCCTAATGTGACCAGGTACTACAGACATGGCAGTGCTTGGCCGATCGATAACAGCCTAGCATTTATGGCTAGTCTTGCAGCTATAGTCTTTTTACACAGCTCACAAGCACTCCGGATTTATTATTTAGCTATTAGTGCTGGGAGTCTATCAGCACTGTTCAACACAGTCTGCTGATTCAGAGTCTTAGAAATTCTACAGCTGACACCTTTCTGAAATACCAAAGGCAACTGGCTTTACAGTCTGATAGCTTTTATAGAAATCAATATTTTTAATTGGAGTGATTCAGCAGCTAAAACCAAAGCCAATCAGATAACTTTCAAAAAGACTGGACACTCTTCTTCTAATGTTATATATTTTTCTATGTTGGGCTAAAGAGAATACAGTTTCTAGTAGGGACAGTAAGAGTGATGGGTGAATGGTTCTTTCAAGGTTGAGTCAGTGATTCTGCTGATATTATATTTTAACTGTCAAACAGTATGCACTTCTCATCTGTCCTCCTGAGTGGTTGTGAGTCATTATGGCTTGGTTTCCCATTTACAGAGCTACTGTGAGGAATGATCTCTCTGCATCTGACAAAAAAGTGTACTGGACTAAAATAGTGGACAGCACCTTGAGTCCTGTACTTGTGTGAAATGTTGTGAGTGCACACCTCATAGTAACGACTGTCTCCGTCCAGTCAGGCTGCTGACTCTCCCAGTCACCCACGGATACCCAGTCAGAAGTTTGCAGGGCCACCTTTGCCATGGCAACGCGGTGCTTTGCAGAAACAAGGCCCTGTTTGCCATATCCGTCACCCACTGGGGATACGATCCCACCCACCACCTGGTACTGCCCTACAAACAGGAGCAGCATTCAGAGAAAGAGAGATAAGAGAGAGGACAAGTCCATGTCGCTATGTGGGTCATGTCTATGTAACATGGTAAAAGTATTTTAATTTCTGTAAGCTAGTTTCTTTTGTCAATAGTAAATTATATATATTGTTGAATTGGTGCAATATTGTTAACATTTACTATGTAGCATCATGGGGAATTTTTTTTATTCATTTATTTTCTGGTTATTTCAGGGAATGTTTTGCCATTCACATTTTTCTGATCCTTAAATGTAATAAACTATATTGGACGCAAACAGTCAAGATGCAGAGGAATACTGAAAACAGTTTGACATTTTCAATCCAAGCTCCACCATTCTGCTTAAGTGAACCTTATACAACATCTCAGCAAAGGAAGCTGAGAAACTGCTGAGAACATACAGAAATAGAGACTCTACATTATATTATGTTACGTATCCCTAATACATACTGTACCATGTACTTAGCCTATACAATGGGCTTGTTATTTATGGGTGGGATTAATTGCAAGTGTTGGAGTTGGTTATGTATACTTGAGAGGTATATAGTGTTATTATATATTTAACTACCCACACTTAATTATTCCAGTTTGGTGCTATATAACACTGCTGTTACAAAGTTTGGTGCTATATAACACTGCTGTTACAAAGTTTGGTGCTATATAACACTGCTATATAACACTGCTGTTACAAAGTTTGGTGCTATATAACACTGCTGTTACAAAGTTTGGTGCTATATAACACTGCTATATAACACTGCTGTTACAAAGTTTGGTGCTATATAACACTGCTATATAACACTGATGTTACAAAGTTTGGTGCTATATAACACTGCTATATAACACTGCTGTTACAAAGTTTGGTGCTATATAACACTGCTATATAACACTGCTGTTACAAAGTTTGGTGCTATATAACACTGCTGTTACAAAGTTTGGTGCTATATAACACTGCTGTTACAAAGTTTGTTTCCTAACTGAAATATACTCGGGTCCCCTGTCTGCTTGGTGTGCCTTTACAGGATAATTGGGTTATTGTTTGTGGACCCACCAGTTAGGTGCATGTGATCCCGGGCCAGCTCAAACAGCCGCATGTGCTGGTTGGTGATGGGGTTGAAGGACCCGCAAGCCAGGAGTACGAGAGGGATGCGGGCAGCCATCTCAGTGCCTGATCACTATGTGCCTCTCCTCAGAGAGAATCTGTAAAAAGTTGAGAGAGCAAAGAACTAAGCAGAGAGTGCCTCAGGCCATGCACTGATTAAGCTCAACATTATGCACCCACATATACTGCACATCAGAATAATTTCAAACCGCCATCGCCAAGGTGAGGGAGTGTTAAAATCCATGAAGGTCACACTATTTTTGGTTAACGCGGAGATTCAATACGAGGTGGCTCGCTGTCCAAATGGTGGTAGAAATACATTTATGCATTGCTTTTTAGGGAAACAAGATGCACACTCTGGGAAACCAGGATCTAGCCGTAATGAGAGCACTACCTTGTTAGTGAAGTGACCCTGTGATAAGAAAAATGGTGACTATCCTCGCTTGGAGAAAGGATTACCTGACCTAATACTCATAAGGTTGTTGGTGACCTGATATTAGGGGTTATGAATGGGCCTGCATTGTGCTGAATGGAAATCCGCTGACAGGGTAGATTTTGCGTGTGATTTAAGAAGGACTATGGGAGACTCACTTAAGGTGCACACAAGATGTTTCTATATCTGGGATTTGATTTGGGTGGTGGGGGTTGGGCAGAGCACATGCAAAGGGATATATTTGATATATGAAAAGTATTTCAGATATGTATTTATCTATTAATTTTTCCCTGCTAGGGAATTATCTACTAATAAAAACATTTTATTATTAGGGGCCCCTGAAGACTTACTTTCAGCATAACCCAGGCTAGGCTTATATTATGCTGAAACAATGAATCAATGAATTTACAAACATCGACTCATTTTTTTATTGAATGGATACAAAAATCTGTGTGGAATGAGGTGAAATGTTAATGAAAAGAAAAACATTTCTTTAAATTATGGCAAGTCATTATAAAACATATTGATGACTGGCACAGACCAGCCGACAGCAAGTGCATCAGACAGTGCTTCAATCTTGTAGACAGAAATACGCAACGTTCGTCCCAATTTTCGTGAGTTGAAATAAAACATGATTGAAGACCTCTTTTACACAAAGCACTTCATTCAAGTTTTGTTCACAAATTTGGTATAGGCCTAAACAGAGCACATCAGGTTCACATTTACCATGGCCAACAGCTCTGAAATTCTGCCATCAGCATGCCACCTAATTGCATGCTCCCTTAAAGGTGCAGTCAGCGATCATACACAATTTCAAGCCCATAACATTTTTTGGCACATTCAGCAAACAGCCTGTCCCCCAAATTAAAATTGTGTGAAGCCTCTCTGGGAATACTGAAGGGATGGGTGAGCTACCTCTCAGGTGTGTTTTATTAGGTCATTTCGAACAAGTGTCTATAAAGGAATTTAAGTATAAACATAAACAAACGCGACGTCATGTACACTGACTGTACTTAACCTTGTGACATCAGTGGTGTGCTGTATAAAACACGTGTAGCCTTTTGTCGTGACCAGCTCAAAATTATGCTTTTAGGTCAACATCTTTTGATAGGCTACAACTGACAGGTGGACGTAGCCTATTGTTGGCAGAGGTCAAGTGCTTACTAACATTTTTGCAAATTAGCGAAACTGCACATTTGAGAGAAATAATGCTTTAATGTGCATAGCACAAATCTTACATATTTCATTTAATGAAAAAAAAATGGGGGCAAGTGCTGTGTGACCATAAACAAAAAATGCTTTCAAGTAATCTGCTATTGCTAGATATATATATCAAACTACGAGTTTCTAGTTAGTTCGGCCGTTAACGTTACAACCTACACTTGTTGTAGCCTACATGCAGCCTCCTACAAGCGACACTGCACATCAACGTGTTTCATAGACCATGCACAATGGAAGAATTTTAAAAACAGTCAGTCAACCTCATCACGACTGGCAACTTTGCTAACGTTAGCGAGGTAACTACCTTGAGTATTATGCAAGCAGCCAAGCCTACGTCAATGTTTAATTGCGGCATTTCCAGAATTTATATGTTGTACAGATGTATACGATTATTTTTCATCAGAAAAGCGTGGCTATCCTTAGAAGCTTGTTATTGAAATAACGCAAGTTTACCTTTTCGAGGCTTTGCATAAAGTGCATGTGTTACACTTTAAGTGTTCCCCGGCCGGAACGTCAGACTGCCCGATTGCACCTAGAACATGAGACAACAGTGCATACTAGTGGCGAGTTGTATTTAAAAAGTCTGCCAAACAAACTGTAACAAAGATTATTCGTTCAGCTTTGAATGCATTTTTAGAAAGTGAGCGAATATAACCTTGGGGTTAATTTGATATTTGAAAGTGAAGGAACAAGTTTCAAGTGTGTTCTTAATGAAGAGATAAGTACCGGTATGTGTCCCGAAACGTCCTCTCAGTGAATTAATGCAATCAGATCGTATTTACATTTTTATCTATCTTGCCTGTCTCACTTGATCCCGCTCTCATGCCTTTGGCCTAAAGACTCACTTACCGCAGTACTGAATGCTAGTTTCATAATAGGCTATAGCCTGTTCTATATAATAGGCCTGTTCTAGCCTAGTTAAAATGGTGTTAGGCTATGTTGTTTTGTTGTTGTTGCAGACTGACGGCATCTGTACACTAAACTAATAGGCTACATAAGTGGCTTGTACATTGTGAATGTAGACCTGCCTCTCCTACAGCAGTCTCCTTAATCTTCCCCTCTTATATTAGTCCTTCATGCATTATGCATTAGCTCTTTAACATAAATATGCAACCTGAGACAAGGGGAGAAAGCTTTTTCTGATCACCCTTCAAGGAGGACGACTTTCTGTTACCCTTCAAAGACACATTCTGAGAAGGGTGTCTTAAATGGAAATTTGATGATCTCCATCATGTTTTTTCTTTTTTGGGGAAGACTGTGATGGGGGGTTAGGTTCTGATTTTTCCGGGAGTCTCCAGTTCCTCACAACAACCTTGCCTGTGATTGTAGGTTGACGGTGGAGGCAAAGGCACAGGGTCACCTTCAGGCACAGGCCCCGGTGATCCCATCATGTCCCACCACACACACCTCATGTTCACAGGCAAGGACAGCAGTTCGATTTTGTGGGATCAGGTTATCAAATCTCCTTGAATATGGGAAGGATGAGGTTTTCACCCCTGCACTGTCCTGCTGCCTCGCTGCTCGCTGTAATAGAGCACAGAGGGCAAACATTTTTTCCAGATGGATATAATGTTCCCTGGAAAGCTTAGTTGGTGAGAGCTTACCTTTGGGATCTGTGGGATGGGGCTGTTGAGGCTATTATTTTGTGTGTGTGGTGGTGGTGGTGGTTTCTGGTAGCCTACTCTGGATACCCCTTTTGCTGATTGGCTGAAGAAGTTTTCATAACTTGAGACACATTCCTGAAAATATGAAATGACTCCATGGTTCCCTCCTCTGGAGAATCAAGAGTACTGCCAGAAGGTGTGGGTGCTCTCCGTGGTCCTGATTCCACCAAAGACAGGTACGCCGAGTAGCCGAATGATACATGCAGCGCTTGAAAAATGCCCACTTTATGAAAGAATTATAAGAAATGTCATGAGACAGAACTCACATTCTGGAAAATAAAAGGCTTAGTCTTGCTATAGAAGACTTCATTTGAACAGATTGCCTTCATGAGATTTTAAATAGAATTTGAATTAATAATTCATAAACCACCATTATGGCTAAAGGGACAGCTAAGATGAATTCTTGCCTCCGTCTCTTGAAAGTTACAGAATACGGTTAGACCACTGCAAGAGACGCTGGGGCTGTAAAAGGCCAACGTCTGATTGATTACAATACTCTTTTTAAAAGGTTTTTTTTTATCACTTGCCATGACCCGGACAGTGGCATTTATTTAGACCGGCTTGGGATCTGCAATATTTAGCATGACTATCTTGCGATAGCAATGCGATTAGACTTCAGATAATAGCCTACATATCATGCTTTAGCTTGCTTGGTAACGTTTTGGGGGAACCTGTCGCAGTTTGCAACGCTCTTATACCATCGCACTAGGCCCGACGAGTGAGAGGAGAGATTGTCGACCACAGAGCAAACTGAGCGCATCCTCGAAATGCAGCAAGCAGAGAGACCATAATGAACGACTTCTATAATAGCTTTTCCAATCTATCGGCAGTGCATGTAAATTAGGTTTCTGAAAGACCCGGGAAATAATATGGCATTTCAAACCACCTCATTTTATTTTTCAGGAAACTAAACCGATTATCTGAACTTCCCCGGGGCTTTCTGGAAAATGACATTTAAACAAGAAAAAGAGGAATAAAACCTTGGCAGAAAGGACTGATGGAGTTGAATTTCAAACGGATTGCGCAAAAGTCGGGTATTCCACTGTCATGGAATGTCAACTTCAAGGCAAAGTTAACAGCAACAAACCAGAACTAATCTCTTTTTTATGCAGAATGGAAGCATCCAACAAAAGTCCATTGGCAAAATCAGCATGACAAAACTGTGTAGGATATCAAATGTGTAAAGCATGCGTCCCATTTGTAACCATGTCTGTATTAAAACAGATTCAAAGGCCATTGTGGAGGCCTATGTGTTAGTGATGCAAGAGTTTGACAACACGAAAGTCACTCGTGGCGCACAACCACACAGAATCGACTCTGACTTTGCTCTGACACCTGAGCAATTTGAATTGCTTTTGCCAAAGGGTATGTGTTGTGATCCCAAAAAAGTACGACTGGCATCTTAAAACTCTATCTCTCGATGGAGATGCAACCCTGATCGGTCAAAATTTGAAACACAGCACACACCCGAATAAGGTTCCTGGCATAGGTTACGCTGTGATTCTTTCCAAAGACCAGTGGAGACACTGACGTAACCATGATAAATCCAAGGAGACCTGATGCTGTGGACCAGAATGATTGATGAAGCGTAGCCTCTGTGAGCAGGACTGGCCCTCAGAAGAGGAGATAGGCACCGAACACGTGGGGAAAGGGAAAATTACGATTCTCACCGAAATAGAAACACTCATGTATTTCTAAAAGGAGAAACACTCAAACAGCATAAGGAAAAGTGCCAGTACCTGTTCAAAAAGCTATACTTAACAACAGTGTTCGTTACTGGAAAGATGAAAAAGCATGGACTAGGCTGCAATGTTAGTGATAAAAAATGGAACAAAGACCCTCGAGGCGGAGTTTGGCTATTTAGCCATTCCTAGATGAACATGTCTATGACCCGAAATGACACGCTCTGTAGATTGCAGAAATTGTGAAGTAATTGATGATCTTAATGGTGATAGTAATTAGAAATTAGATAACGGAACAGAGTTCTTGGCTCCACTGTAGCCTAAGATGTTTAGGGACCAAAATAGATTCCGAATGTTGCTTTTCACTTTTAAATAAATGGCTAGTCGCCGCCCATCAGCGGGGCACTCCAGCGTGAACGATAGGCTATTTGTTTAATGAACTGAGACCTATCCAAACGCATGTTGATGGATTAATATTAAAGCATCCTTGCTATGTGACGTAGTGGTCTGTTCCCGAGGTGCTCTCATCCGCGGTCCCGTCTAGTAGCCGTGTCAAAGCGCCCGCCTCGCTCTGAGCGCGAACGGAGTTCAATTCACGAGACCATCAGTTCGACATTCACCTCCGCACTAGACGGTTGGCAAAACCGGCGTCGCGAATCTTCAACACTGAGAGTGAGGGTTATCAAGTGAGAGGAAGATAGGCAGAGAAAGACACACACAGGTTATCGTGTCCTGACCGATATCCTCACCATGAAGAGACTTATTTTACCACTGGCGCTGATTTTGCTGGTTTTCGGGCAGTGCGGCATTCTTGCTGGTAAAGGTAAGTAATGTCTGAGAACTTGAAATCAGTTCACCGCATATCGTGGTGCGTATATCGTTCTCACAATTCAGACGGCAATTTCGGATTAAGCGGCTCTGAGCCGAATGTTAAATGACTTCAAATGTACATATATGACAGACGGCATATGTTCGCTTATTTTTGTTTTGTCTTATTTGCGTGAAGCATCAGCAATTCTCTCCAAACAATGGCCTTGGCTCAATCATCCCTGTGAAGTTTTGATATTTGGATAAAAATGCATCGAAATGGGCGGAGACGAATTACACTAAACTCTCAAACGGTGGTATTGATATAGCTATGTATAGAAATGTGTAGAGATTCAATGTGTTGATTGGACTGGTAATCCACACGTTAGCCTCCGGATATTGTTGATGTGCATTTTAGCCGCCTTTGCAAAATTGCTGATCATTGCTGTGCCTTACGTGCTTTCATTTCCACAATTTGCATTCATAGTTCATACAGTAATTTAAATAATTAATTCGAACGCCCTGTTCAACTGCGACTGTAATAATGAGGTGTTGACACTGTGCGTATTTTCCATCATTAATAGGCTAATTTATTGACCCCTGTGGAGAGAATATACTTTTTCACACGTCCAGGTTATGTGTTCAGTTGTTAGGCCTAAATATGGTCTCAGCATTGCTGTTTTTTTGCTTGTCAACATAAGCATGGCCAAATTTATTCGGTTCAACAATCAATAGATATCCTATCTAGCATTCACCGCAGCTGCTCCAGAAGAATCGGTAGCTCCAGAGTCACAGGAAGACGGGCGACAGGCGTTTTCCTACTATTCTCGACTCAAAGTAAACAAATGGCCCAGAAGTGGGGGATAAAAGGTACGGTCTTATAAAGATCTAATTAAGTCTCACGGGACATTATGAAGCAGCTTGCTCTTGTAGTGTCAGGGCAGGGTTTTTGTTTACCTGTCTACACACGTCATGATGTACTTCCTACCTTCACGCTATTTACCGGCAAAATAGAAACCCTCACAAGATATCTCCCACAACTGTCAGAGTAGAATCTTAGGTGTGTGTTATTTGTCTACAAGTGCTGAAGGTTGGCATAATATGTTAGCAACCTGAGAGAGATAATGTTTTGACTTGAGAATTTCACCCCATTTAAGGTCTATCTCCAAGCATCTGTATAGCACACACACACCGACACACACATTGGAGGGCTTGCTTTGCATCTACAGCACTTGGTTGAGTAGGCAGTCGTGATTACTATTGTGATTTTCACGCCTGGAGTTTTTGTTCTCAGCAGGCTGGTATAATGGATGGGTTCAGCGATTCCCTCTTCAGACACTTGAATCAGTGCTGTGCTGTTCTGTGCCTTGATGATGCTTTGGACAGCATTTACTAATTAAGCATGCCTTTGT
>NW_027468663.1:28471310-28486310 GCF_046254945.1 Alosa pseudoharengus
ACGAATGCACAGCTTCGGATTGGATGCAGGCTTTGTGAATAGAAGATTTTTAGCCACATAGCCATGTGTAATCCTGGCTGTGCATGGAGCATCTTAGTAGCCTTTGTGATTGTGCTGAATGCTTCTGCTGTTGACCTCTGCAAATTTCTTACATATGTGTGCATAATGTTTATGTGTGTGTGTGTGTGGTGTGCTTGTGTGTGTGTGTGTGTGTGTGTGTTAGAGAGGAGGTGAATGAGAGGGATGGGGTGTTCAATGACAAAGCTCTCCATCCTGTATCCTTTTTCTCCTATAACACCTTTGCTGCTAATCTGGTACTAGCTAGTGGCTGAGTTGTTTTCTCTCTTCCGTAAAGGACTGGCTATCCCTTCCTGTCTGCCATGGACCTAATAACAGGCTTCTGAGTCATTATCTGTCTCCCCTCTCTGTCCCTATCCCTCTCTTTCTCTCTCTCTCTCTCTCTCTCTCTCTCTCTCTCTCTCTCTCTCTCTCTCTCGTGGAGCCCGGGCCTCTCCCTGGCACACACACAGAGGGCCTCTAATTGGATTTGGGAGCAATCTGTCGTCTTGTCTTTCTTTTTCCGTTGTGTGCAAGCAACCAACCCCCACTCCCCGCCACCGCCACCACCCACGCCCGCTGGTCACAGTCGCATTTTTTTTTTTTAAGCATAACTTGATAAGTATTCCTACTGTCCTTCAGAAGTAGGGTGTTGAGTGGTGGAGGTAATCACTCACCAGGACAAGTTTCACATCAGCACAAGAATGATGATGATTTCTTGATTTCACATCAGCACAAGAATGATGATGATTTCTTGATTTTACGCTGCTGGCAGGTGGGCAAACACGACACATTAAATAACCTGCAAAATCAAAATGTATTATGGGCAATAAGGGAGTAGCTCATTTCTCACTTTTAACATTTTACCTCAGAGAACCACAACTGACTTATTCTCCATTGCCTGTGTCAACCACCAATTATACACTGATTATTACACAGAGAATACATTTGCCCCATAGATCATGTGTAATGTAAAATGTATTTTATGTTTGAACTTTTCAATAAACACAAATTGAGTGTTACTGTTTTATACATCCAGAGCAATGATCAAGATATAATGCTGAAAATAATGACAGGGAGAATGCCACTTCATGATAGACCTCTTTTGAGAAATTAGTTTCATGGCACACATTGTGCTACTCTGGCCTTCTGTGGTGTTGGTTCTGTGTGTGCTTGTTTGTTGTGTGTGTGTGTGTGTGTGTCTGTGTGTGTCTGTGTGTGTCTGTGTTTTTCCTGTTATTTCTCCTGCAGGGCGTTGGAAAACCTCTGTACTAGCGTGAAAACAATTCACACTGTGAGGGTGAGGTGAGGAGTAAATTTGTGTGTGTGTGTGTGTGTGTGTGTGTTTGTATTACCAGTGCCTGTGTGTGTGTGTGTGTGTGTGTGTGTGTGTGTGTGTGTGTGTGTGTGTCTGTGTGTGTTTCCATGTGTGAGCTCCCCTTGAGTGCTCATTACTCCTGTTTGGAACTGAACACCTGTGCCTGTGTCCACCTCTTTTCCAGCTGGGAGACACACACACACACACACACACACACACAGACACACAGACAAAGAGAGAGAGAGCGAGCGAGAGAGAGAAAGTGAGACAGAGGAAGGGAGAGAGAAGGGTCATAAGAGTAATGGAGAGACATAAGCTACTCAGTGAAAATGTGAAAGACAGACAGACAGAGGCGAAGACGCCGCAGTATAGACTCACAAACACACACGGATACTCAGTCAGATAGGAAGGGAGTCAGTGAGCAAAGAAAACAGAATGAGAGACAGGGACAGTGAAAGAGAATGAGACAGAGAAGATGGAAAGAGAGGGAGACAGAGATAAAGAGAGAAAGAGAGGGGAGGGGGGGTGATGGCTTGAGGAGGAGGCCCTTAGCTGATCAGTGGAGGAGCTGTCTTAAATCAACATGCCAAGGGGATTAGCACACACACACACACACACACACACACATACACACGGAGCACAAGATTAGTCGGGCCCATAGAGCAGTGGCTCCTAGCTTGTTGGACAGCCTGGGCGAGACCTACACACTGGGTCTGGTGTTGGGCAGGACGCCTGTCTCTCTGGCTGCTCCACATGCGCCCTGGATAGCACAGAGCCGGGAACTAAGTGACCTATTTCCAGCTCGCACACTCCCCAGTGACTTTCTGTTACAGAGCCATTTGTTATATCGGTGTGCTAACGAAACCAAGGATGTGTGTGTCTGTGTGTGTGTGTGTGTGTGTGTGTGTGTGTGTGTGTGTGTGTGTGTGTGTGTGTGTGTGTGTGTGTGTGAGAGAGAGACAGAGACACAGAGAGAGACAGAGGGAGAGAGTAGTTTATGTTTCTATACATGTAAACATAAACAATGTATTTTAGTAGTGTAGTGTAATTTGTGTTCTTTATTGTCCTGCATTTTGTTCTCTGTCTCTGTTCTCTGTATTATCTATGATAATTTTATGTTGTGTTAAGTTTAAAGACATTTAAATCTCATATTCTATGCAATCTTCTGTGTGATTGTGTTTGCAGTGCAAATACCTTATTACCTTGTGTTATTACCTTCTGGATGCTTTAAAAGCAAGTGTAAAATAGTGTTGCATGGTGCACCGATACTACAAAAGTATCGCAATACCCTGACATTAAAAATGTCACGATACCTAATTTTATTAGTATCGATACTTTTAAGAATGACTGTGTTCTTTTGAAGTAACATGCGTGTGTGCAAGGCATGCGTCATTTCTCCTCACACACATGTATGCACAGCTGTCCTGCCATATTAACAGCAAGACATGGCACATACTAATAAGCTAATATCAAGTTGATTTGCTCACTTGCACTATTAAACACTATTGGGTGTAACATCATTTAGAAATAGGCTACGCAACCTTGACAAACTTTTACATCTGGAGAGAGCTCCTTGCTAACTATCCCGCTAGCTCAGGTCATGTCTGTCATTCGTGGAGTGGTCACTCAAATCATTAATGAACATTGCAAGACACTTAGCTCTTCTATGATCCCAGAAAGATTTTCTTCAACTTGTTAGTTCTTTTGAACATTTATTTTATCTGAGGACATAGAAATGACATAGAAAACATAATGAATTGCATCCACATATCCTTGCACTATGTGCAACTATTATTCACTAACCTAAAACCGTGAGACTGAAGGCTCATTATTTTCACGTAAGTGACAGGCACTCAATTACACCTACACACAACCAATGTGCACTCAATTATATGAATTCCAAAATATATCAAATAGAAACATATGACATAAGCCATCATTTTCCGTATGTGTTTGTGTGTGTGGAGAGTCAGGCAGAATCTAGGATGGCCACTGGTGTGGTGATCACACTATATTCAATATTACTGATGACGTTAATGTGGTGGGAGCCCCCTATTCAAATACAGAAGTATCGAAATCACAATTCTTGACTTGGTATCAGTATCGAAACAATAATTTTGGTATCGTGACAACACTAGTGTAAAAGTGTGTGAAAGTGTGTGATTGGTAGGCTGTTTGAGGCAGTATTCATGTAGAAGAAAGACGGTGTGCTATTACCAGATATTATTAAGATGTGTGTGAAGGTTTGTGTGTGCGAGTGTGTGTGTTTTTTTGATAATATGAAATCTGTGTCAGTAAGGATTACCTCCCGAGTCCCACCTGTGCGTATGTGTGTTCTGCAGATGTCAGAATGAATGACTTGCACACATTTTTGTGTGTGGATATGAATGGATTCATGTATTTGCTTGTATAAAAAGGAGAGATCAGGGAGAGTTTCTGCGAGAGGCTGTTTTTGTTAGTGTGTGTGTGTGTGTGTGTGTGTGTGTGTGTGTGTGTGTGTGTGTGTGTGTGTGAAAGACAAATGTTTTGAGTGATGTGAGTAAAAAAACATGCAGAATACAAATAGGGCTCAGCTGGTGAATCTGTGGGTTGGTGAGAAAAATCTTTGTTTGTTCTTTGCCTGTCAGCCAGTGTGTGTGTGTTTGTGTGTGTGCACACGTTTGTGTATGCCTTTATGCATTCACATGTGTGTGTATTTGTGTTCATGTTTGTGTATTTGTGTGGTGTTAATGTATGTATGTATGTATGTATGTATGTATGTATGTCTGAGTGTGGTTGCATGAGTGTGTGTGTGTGTGTGTGTGTGTGTGTGTGTGTCTAGCATGGGTGGCACCAGTCGATTGTGATGGCGGCACGCCCTGGCCGTTATCTCTGCGTGGCAGTGCCGTCGCCGCTTCTCTGCTGAGGATTTCCATTAGCTTGTTTTGATGTTGGCTCACGCCAGGGCGTCCGGCGAGACAGCCGCCCTGCTGCGGGTGCGTTCAGACGGAACAGAGTCGCCACGTCCCAACCCCCCCCCCCCCCCCCACCACCACCACCACCACCACATGTCCCTCTGCTCATGGCCTCCACCGCACACACCACCTGCCGCCTCACCATCATGTCTTACTTACCGTCCTGTCTGTCCCCCTCCACCTCCAACCCCCCTACCCCCCCTCTCTCTCTTTCTCTCTCTCTTTCTCTCTCTCTCTCTCTCACACACACACACATAGTTTCTCTCTAACTTTGTCTTTCAGCATCGCTCCACCATCCACTACACCTCCCTTGCACCTCATTTACAGTACCTCTATTACACTCTATACATAGCTCTTTTCCTCCCTTATCTCTCTCTTTCTATGTTTTCCTCTGTTTTCCTCTCTCTCATTCATTCTCTTCCCCTCTCTCTCTCTCTCTCGCCTATCTCTCTCTCTCACTCATCTTTCTCTCCCTCTCTCTTTCTCTTCCCTGTGGGAGATGCATGGTCTGTAGGCTTCTCTACCACACAGTGTGCCATTGAAATGAGTTTTTCCCTGAGCCGGGAGTAACATCCCCCTGTAGCGATGCAATTTCACTGCCGACAAATTATGTTTGGGGATGTTTTACATTGGCATGGTAATTGACTGCGCTTGCATTACTTCCATTTAAAAAAAGAAGAAAAAAAAATATACCATATGTTTTTATTTCCCTTTTTTCTTTTCCACATGACAATATTCTTGCCACACAAAGCTGCAGCACTAGCCAGTGGCAGATTGTTGAATGTGTGCGTTCAAGTTCAGTTTCATTTTATTCCCTTTAGCACCATTTCTGTCTCCATCAGCGGAAAGGATAACGTGCAAGTTCAGCTGTTATCTCCCGCTCATTTATTTATCTGTTTATTTATTTGTTTGTTTATTTACAGCATCCGCTGTAAGCGCCGGTGCTTGAAGCTTCTGGCTGGGTTTTGTAACCTAGGCTAAACGCTCCGCAGTGAGAGCTGCTACTGCCAGCTGCTGCCAAGAGCAGGCTGGGTCTCTGAGGCATCTGACTGCAGAGCGGAGCCCAGCCAGTCGTGGGCCACACACGGACCAGGTCTGCCTCAATTATAGCTTAGGTGCTGCTCCAGAGTATGCTCCTACTGAGAGCACACTGAGTCTCTTGGGCATCCGGCTGCAAAGTGGACCAGAGCCATGATCAGGGCCAGAACTGGCCCAGATGAGGCTCAGATAAGGCTCTTCAGGTGCCACTCAAGAATATGCTGCTCCGGGGCGTGCTAGCTCCCTGGAGAGGGGGCAGCCTTCTCGTGTGTAACATCTGTCTGTGTAGCTGATCTGGGCCAGATGCAGCCCAGGCTCAGCAGCTCTGTGAGTCAGATCCTCCACAGCACTCAGACCCCCCTCTGTTCCGCAGGCCCCTCCACACTCCCCTGCTGAGCGAGTTTGCACTGGAAGAGAGGATGACCTGCTGCTAGCATGTACCCAGCCTGTGTATGGGCTGATGCCAGATAGCAACAGCCGGCAGTGCGTCAGGTCTCAGCCCGCTCTGACACGGATCAGGCTCTGTTAGGGAAGTGTGGCGCGACACATTGTTTGTTTTCTTTTCTCTGCAGTATTAGTCCATTTTTGGTGCGCTATTTTCTAAACTGTTTACACATTTCAGTCCATAATCAGGTGGTAATTTGTCAACGAACAACGTGTGAATTATGAGGCTGTCTGCCAGATCAGTGGCTGGGCCAGGCTTTGCGCATCCCATAATTAAACTTTTACCAGTGTGACCTCCACCCCTCCCCTCCTCTCCCACACAGGGAATGAAGATGGTTGGTGAGATGTCTCTCTCTCTCCCACGTCACACTTTAGTGATTTGGAAATTGTTTGTGTGCACACACACAATCATGCCCCTTTCATGTCATTAACAGCGTAACTGCGATATTTCACAGCTATTGAATCACCGGCGCAGGAAAAATAGGACTGGTTGTCATGTTGACAGTGACACCACACCTATGGATTAATTAAGATGATGATTTATGCTGGTAAATGTTGTCTCAACACCCACAATTTCTCCTTGTAATACCTTATTCTTCTACAAACATTCTTGACAGTGCTTTTAATGTTTAATTAGCACACTGCATTAAGACATGTTAGTCATTCCCTGTCTTCTCAGTTAAAGGTCATTTGCGCTCAATATAAATATGAATTCAGACAGATTACTCGGGTGCAAGGCTTTCAAATTACATGGTGTGTCAACACGTATGACTGGAGCCTGCTGTGGTGACATGTGGGCCATAATATATTATATACCATATGTGGGAACAATAACAATTAGTTAGCCTTTCTTTACAGCAAGCTTTTAGTCCACAATTTTCGGTGAGTTGCCTCTATCCAGCATGCACGTTTAGGGAGAGCTGAATTCTGGCCCTTGAAGACTTGCTTTACTGGCTCAGCAGAGTACAGCAGCTCTGCTGTGGAGGTAGACCCTCCAGAATGACAATCAAACATCTCACGCCTCCGAGTTGCCTGTGAACTTGGCCCACAGAGGTATGGCCAACCTGGTCTCATTAGCGAAACGTTCCCCTGGGACCGTTTTCGCAAACCCAGCCAAACGTCCCACCATGCACGAATCTGAGGTGTAAACTAGCCAGCGGGGGTGCTAAAGAGAGACGTTTAGACCAGAGTGCGAATTACCCCACCATAATTGGGGGGTACTGCTCCTTCACTTCTTCTATGACCATCATCCACTACCATATCAATCCCCATCGTGACCGCCAAGTGCAACATGTGTTGTGCAACACACATACAAGGTCTAAACATGCGACAAACTGATAATCAGTAGGCTACAGAATATCTCATTGTTATTATATATCCAAGAGAGAACTGTTTTGATCAACTCTCAAAAGTTAGAAGTTAAGTGCACTGAAATACCATTCTAATTAGTAAAAGTAATACCTTACAAGAAGTCTACTGCCTATTTCATGACATTGATTTGGTTAATTTTTAGATTTCATAAGACCTGGAGGTAAGATCCAACCCTCTTTAGGCCTACTGTATAAACAGAAACCAATTATAGTCTATGGTAGTCCAGTGTTTCCTCTAGGATTTTTTTAAGCTGTGGGGGCAGGCCTGTCCGAACCACCCCCCACCCCCCACGGAACTGACAACTGACACTTCGCTGCAACACAAACAATTATATGTATTCACCTCTATTCACACACAATGAGGCATTATTTTCAGTTGTGATTGAGCTGTATATTTGGAGAATCTACAACAGGTCTGCACAATGAATTTTGAAAGGCAACTGCGACTATTGTACGTCTGCCCCATTTCTGATACCGTGGGGGAAGAAAATTAAACCGTGGGGGGCCGCCACTACCAAATCAACATAGAGGAAACACTGTAGTCAGTGTCAAATCAACACAATTGTCTAGAGATATGTGAAACCTGAGCAATCTTTAATGTAAATCTACTTGGCTCTTTTTATGTTTCCACAGGTTTCACTGATGTTATTTAGGCTTAGCTACATCAGACCCTCTTGTGCATAATATAAAAACAACACAGGATCTGTGCCAAACTAATTTCAAAAGGGCACAATCATTTATTCAAGATAAAATGAGAATGGACACCTAGGCTATGGACTGGAGTTCATCTCCTTGGAAATGACAATCGATTTTACCTCACTACAATGTAAAATAATAATTTTTGCTTCTTGCTTAATTCTTGCTAACTAACCTTGGTAACTAACCAAGCTCCACTTTACTAGCCTCAGTGGGTAGGCCTAAGTAGCAGGTAAGCAGCCGGTAATTAAATGTATGAAGACGTGACATGAGCTATGAAAGAACAAAACACGTTAATACATGAAGGTTGTAAAATAGCACATTTTCAACAAGCTAGACGTCTGCTAGCAACTTACATTTACCCATGCACGTCAGCAGCAAACCGAATTTAGGCTAGGCTACTGGAGGAATCTAACTAGCGTTTTGTCATTCAAAGTTGACACTTGGTTGAGAAGTTGAAGTCGTTCTCTATCCATAGACAGTAAAAGAAGTCTCTATCTCCGTTGCTTCTAGCGCCACGGTGGTTATAAATGGTACGGTCCATTATAGGGGTGTCTGAAATCGCTTTACATTAAATTTTTCCTAGTGAAAATAGGAGTTGACTTGTATTGTAGCCAAATGTAATGATATTTTTTCACAATATCAGAAAACTTATCTGACCCCCCCAAAACTGATATTTCTGTCTCTTTGGGGGTAGAGGGTGACAATTTTTCGGGACTCCCGCGGGTCACGGTATTCCCGCGGGTTTCCCGCAGTACGGGAGTAAATTTCACTGTTGGTAACGTGATTGGGACGGGACAGGAAATAATAAACGGGAGCTGGCGGGAAGCCAGAGATTATTAACTTAAAAAATGACGCTGCAATGCAGTGAGTGCGCCCAAAGACGTGAGGCATTTCGTTTTAGAAAAGAGAACCAATTACAACCCACAATACGTTTGTTGTTGATTGGTAGCCTATCAGAGCAAGACAAGCAGCTGCCCTGTTCACAATCAATCAGCTTCAGCGATAGGCCCTAAGGCAAAATGGATGCAAAGAAACAGTTACAGGCGAAAGTATCAGCAAAGGACAACTCTATTCAATTGCACGAGCTGTCCGGGAAAGCGATTCTCGTTGAGTTTAATGTGTCATGCAATGTTGGGGCATGACACCTTGACGATCGCATTCCTCAATATATTTATCGCATAACCCTGGCGGAACACAAAAAATTGTTTTGTTTACTTATAGCAACGTTGCTATGCTTCGCTGGTTTAACGTGATGAGAACGGTGCAAACTTAACTGATGGGATGAGATCTAACTATGAAATGATTTAAGCATAGCCTACAGCAAAGTACTGTAAAGTATGTAATTTTAATATAGCCCAAAATGATCGGCTATTAAAGAAAAGTTAGACAAGGCTTTCTGCCCTACCAAAATGTATGGTCACCGCACGCTACTGTAGCCTAACAGTCGGATAACTTTAGACATCAACATAGGGAGCGGGACGGGATTCGGGAGTCTTTCTCTCGGGATTTTGCGGGACAGAATTTTTTTGGGGGGGGCTGTCACGTGATCGGGATATGACGGGAGTATTTGTGCGGGCTCGGGATGGGACGGGAGTGAAAATTGCTTCCCGTGTCACCCTCTATTTGGGGGGTATAGTACCCCCCAGTACCCCCTGTAATTCGAACTATGGTTTAGACATTGTTTACTACTGATCAAACTAAATTGTAGCTTACACAAGCTCAGCAGTATTCTTTGGTTACCAAACCAAAGTTTTGGATTAATAGTGCTTATATCTCGCTACGTTTTACAAAATATAAGGGCACAAACCTGAACTGCCGTCTATGAGTTAGCTGAGTTAGGTTTTTTTTCCCGCGAGAAACCTGGTGCAGCTGTTCGCTGGTTTGAATCTAGCCGTGTGCTGAGTTTGGTCTTCGTGCGTTGTGTTGAATTGCCAATTCGGCCCTGCATACAGCTGGATTCGAACCCGCGAACAGCTGCAACTTGGAGTGGAAGTTGAGCGTGTTGACAATTGAGCTAAAATCCCCCGGTTTGCTCGCGATTAACCCCCCCCCCCCACCAAGATGTGGCAGCTAACTCATAGACAGCAGTTCAGGGTGTGTGCCCTTACATTTTGCAAAACGTAGCGAGATATAAGCACTATTTATCCAAAACTTTGGTTTGATAACCAAAGAATACTGCTGAGCTTGTGTAAGCTACAATTTACAAGCTACAAGTTTGATCAGACCTAACTGTAGTAAACAACGTCTAAACGTCTCTCTTTAGCACCCCCGCACCTCAGAAACGAGCATGGTGGGACGTTTGGCTGGGTTTGCGTATACGGTCCCAGGGGAACGTTTCGCTAATGAGACCAGGTTGGGTATGGCATAAGGCCCTCTCTCGCCCCATCAAATGACTGCACCTCCATCAGAAGGACACTGAAACGCTGTGGTGCTGGTAGACCCTCAGCCGTAAGTGCAGGCCACATCATCATCAGCTCCTGGGAGGCCAGTGCTACCTGGAATATCTCCACTCCTGACCCCCTCTGCTCTACACACCTGCTCCACACACCTGACTAATCTCATCAGTGGCACTCCTGATGAGCTCAGCTCCCCTGATTTGCCTGCCTCAGGTGTTCTGTAGCGACACTGCCTTCACTCAGGTGTGCTTGGAGCCGGAATAGCAGGAGAACCGGGTGAGGACAGCACTTAGGCACTTCTGCTCCACTGGACACACAAACAGACAAACAGACAGATAACCTTCGCCGTTGTTAGAGGTTAGAAACTATCCTCAAGGCTACAGAAGAAAAGAGAGAGAGGGAATAAGAGAGAGATAAAGAGGAAGAGAGACATGGAGATATTGTAAATGAGAGAGAGAGAGCTGAAACAACATATTGATATGCTTCCTCTTCTGCCATTGGCCTGCAGGCAAGACAGTGAGTGAGACTCCTGAGCCCCTGCACGCTTCCATGGTAACCTCCCTGTCACTCAGCATGATGTCTCCCCAACCCTCCCTGGGCCATGTTTCACACACACACACACACACACACACACACACACACACACACACACACACACACACACACCACAAGCCGATCCTTACTGGGCACAAGAGAATCTTTGGCCAGTTCTTTGCAAGGTCTTGGCCGAGTGTGTTCAGTAGCTGATCCTTTACTGGGTAGGAAAGCTGTAGGCTGGATGTAAGCCGGATCTGCGGCAGCTTCAGGAGTCAGAACTGGGCCTAGTCCATACCAGAGTCCGCTGCTGTCAGAGGAAGGGGAGGATGAGGAGGAGTTAGATAGTTGATGTGTGGTGTATGCTATGGTGCAAAATGGCTGCTGTACATAGTGGTAGTGGTAGCAGTGCTGTACATTGGTAGTGGTTGAAGTGAGCTCTCCCCTCACTGTTAACACTGGGTGTTTATATTGGGTGTTTAGATAAAGCACTGTACTGTAACATGTTTTTATTGTTGTTATTATTGTTTTTGTTGTTGTTGGTGGTGGTGGGGGGGTGTATAGAGGAAGGAAAAAAGGGTCTCCGCTGATGAGGGAGAGGATAATGAAGATTCCGAGTACCAGAGGAGGACTATGATGAGGAAGAAAAGTAGGAAGAGGAAGAGGCTGGCAGGTGAGGTGTTCTCAGGCAGGGAAAGGAAAGAGCTGCTGCCTCCGATCTGCCAGCGCTGGCATTTCTTCATGGCACATATGCCACCATCATGGCCGTTTTAAAAGCTGTCTTTATTTAAAAATCGCCTCCAGCCTCTCTCCTACTCCTCTCTGCTAAACACACCTAGACAACAAGCATACACAAAACACACACACACACACACACACACACACCACAGAAAGACACACACACACACACACACACACACACACGGGGGCAAGGTTGTGTACAGACACTAAGGGGGAATGTTTTCGGTACCCTCGTTGTCACTGAGCAAGTGAGCACTTACCTGTCGAGACTCTTGCGTAGCTGTGTTGTGGGCTTGTGTGACACTGCTGTCACCGTGCAATTTCTGAGCTTCCACCAGGGCCCCTGCACAATTACAACAAACAATAAACAATTTCTGCTGCACTGCACACGGCACTGGATAATGGCTCATCATTACTGTCAGTGGAAATGGCACTTGGCAATGCGAATGTATAGGAATGGAAAGTTTGCAGTTCAGCGAAGGGGTTGGGGGAGATTCCTACGACTGACAATGGAAACAACGCCCCTTCGGTGATAGAAGTTGATCAAATTACAGGGCAACTACCTCGTTGTACTAGTCCCCATCTCCTTTTTTGCCTTTACCGATGAGGCAGCGAGAGATTATTCATTTACTTTGAAATGTCAACCCCTTCACCTCTTGTATAGAACCATCTATCTCTATGCACTGTTCCATTAGCTTGGCTTGCCCATTTCTGATATTTTTCTGCCTTCACACCAAGCCATGAAAACCATGTGTCTGTAAATATGTGCAAATTTCTGTTCATTTTGGAGGAAATGCCATGCATCGATTGGAGACAGTCTCTCTGACATTCTGCAGCTCTCCCACTCGCGCTGTCACACTCTAAAATGGGGCCTACCCTTCCTGCACTCATAATGGATGGTCTGTCTCAAATGTTCCCCGTAATTCAGAGAAATATATCACAAATGCAGATGTATTGCTAGGATATCTTTAATTATGCCATGCTTCCGCACTTTATCAAAAAGAGCGAAGCCCATATTTTGATTGTGTTAGTGGCAGCAGTGAGTGATGTCCTGCGCGATGCAGCAGTATCTAAAACCCTGCTCAGGGACATGCAGGGCTGATAAATACGCCCATGCCTATCCTCCCTCTCTTATTATTAAGTTATAAATTTTCATTTACAACGGTAATATCGGACTGATATTGGTTTCCTTCTGACGATTCATGGAACACGGCAGCCCATTACAGGAGAAGAGAATAAAAATGACGGTCAGTTATATACGGCGACTCCTGTGCAGAGCGAACGAGAGTGGGATGTGTGCGCATGTGAGGGTGAAACTGTGTGACTTTGACTTCGGGGTGCTGTAGCTGAGACTGTTCATCACTCTGGCGGCTGCAGCGGCGTCCTCATTTGCCAGCTTTCTCTGAAAGCCACTCGCTCCTGTTCTGTCGGTGGAGTGTGTTCCGCTTAAACACCAGGTTCCTTTGGGAGTCTGTGATTTGTGTGGATTGTTGCCTGCCTCTCTTGAAGTGTTGTCCACTGTGGGCTTAGAGACAGAGAGCTTTTCTCTTCCCTTCTTCGGCCACATAACAACTTGAGTGGGAGGCAATCTTAAGCTCCATAACACCTCCTCCTTGACTATACACAGACAGACAGACACACACACACACACACACACACACACACACACACACACACACACGCACATTGCCCCAATCACTGCCAACTGCAGCACATCCAGGAGACTTTCATGCCTGTAGCAAGTGCCTCTTATTACACCAATTACGTGTTTGTTCTGGATGCACATGGGCCGTAATGGGCTTCTCTCAGCCCTCGGCCGTGACCACGTTGAGGCGTTTAAGAGTAATTGGACAGAAAATGGTATCTGTCTGCCCACAGAAGGGACTGCTTCTGCCTCCGCCACCGCCGCACGCATCGCCGACAAGCTGCCTTTGTTAGTGTCGCCCCGCGCTTTTACCTGAAGAGAAAGCCAGCCGTCAGAGATGACATTAGACTCTTGGCTTAAGCCCCTTTTTTCTTCTCGTTTCTTCTCTTTGCTAGCATCCTCTCTCTGTCTTTTTTAAAGAGCAATTTGAAGAGACGCTAAAAGGGTGAGGTAGAAAATGCGACGTGATGGCTCACCATCCACCATCTGTTGATGGAAGCGGGCCTTCCCTGAGCCCCCCTGCAAATGGGGCCCCCTTCAGCTCGGTTAACAAGGCCGCTGTCAGCCTCCAGTAATGGCCCCGTGGCTGTGCAGTGTGCACGCAGTCTGTCTCAAGACGCCAACCACACTCACACACACACACAGCAGATGAAAACATTGAGGAGGAGACAGGGTGTGGGTTTTGGGGAGTCATCGGGGAGCACCAGCACATATTAGGATCAGTCACCTGCAGACAACACAAATCCGACCCGCGTCTGGCTCACATCATGGCCATCAGATCCCAATCTGGTCCGCGGTCAACTGCACAGTCAGGGGTGACTAGGAGATGCACCACCTTGCATGGGAGGCCAGCACAAGCTGATTAGAAGCTGCAAGTTGTGGACAGCCCAAGCCAGCTAACGCGGGGCTGGACAGAGTGGAGCCGTCAGTGAGAACTGGAGGAGGCATCTCTGGGCCTGTAATGGCCGGGGTGCCTTGAGGCATTGTCAGAGCCCTGCGGTTGCCCGGGGTGCTGATGTTTAAACTGGGCCCTTCGCTGCACAGCTGTCATGTTCCTGGCTTCAGCGGCGGCCTTGACATGTTTGCATCCCGCTTCCCAAGGTGCTTCACTCTCTGTGTGGCAGGAGTGATTAGAAGGCTTCGCTGATGCCCATGATCTCATCGCTCTAGTTTACAAACTCCATCAGCGTTTCATGGCGAGTGTTTGCCGCCGGTGCTCCTGCTTCTGTTGCTGCTGCTACTCTCTCTCTCTCTCAATCTCTACCAGTCTCTCTCTCTCTCTCTCTCAATCTCTACCAGTCTCTCTCTCTCTCTCTCTCTCTCTCAATCTCTACCAGTCTCTCTCTCTCTCAATCTCTACCAGTCTCTCTCTCTCTCTCTCAATCTCTACCAGTCTCTCTCTCTCTCTCTCAATCTCTACCAGTCTCTCTCTCTCTCAATCTCTACCAGTCTCTCTCTCTCTCTCTCTCTCAATCTCTACCAGTCTCTCTCTCTCTCAATCTCTACCAGTCTCTCTCTCTCTCAATCTCTACCAGTCTCTCTCTCTCTCTCTCTCTCAATCTCTACCAGTCTCTTTCTCTCTCAATCTCTACCAGTCTCTCTCTCTCTCTCTCTCAATCTCTACCAGTCTCTCTCTCTCTCTCTCTCTCAATCTCTACCAGTCTCTCTCTCTCTCAATCTCTACCAGTCTCTCTCTCTCTCTCTCTCTCAATCTCTACCAGTCTCTCTCTCTCTCAATCTCTACCAGTCTCTCTCTCTCTCTCTCTCTCAATCTCTATCAGTCTCTCTCTCTCTCTCTCTCTCA
>NW_027468663.1:28491310-28498810 GCF_046254945.1 Alosa pseudoharengus
AGCGGAGCGCATCTGGGGCGGTCGGGCCGCACCGGGGCCAAGATGCTGCTGAGGAGTCAGCTGTTTCCTAGGTTGGCTCGAGTCATATAGGTCCCCGTATGAAAGACTTGCTGAGAAGTTTGGCCGGTGCAGAATTTATCTTTGGACCAGCAGGTGGAAAAGGAAGCAGGTGGACTGTCCACTCAATTGTCCCCAACTTTACTTTTTGACCCTCTTTTGAGAGTGCCCCAGATAGTACCTGGATGGTAACAGGCATATCTGGACCTTGATCCAGTGGATCAAGTGGATGTATATGAATGTGGATTCACACCAGATGGTCAAAAACAGCAGCCAAAAGTAAACGTTCACACAAACGTTCTGTGGAGAAGGTTCTCCGTGAACAAACATGGACAAACATGAAATCAAAGAGTAATCAAGAAAACGTGTTTGCTGAGATCAGGGCGAGATCAAGGCTGGATCCAGTGAAGTCTGCTACTCTTTGTGTGGGATTATAGCCTATTCAACCAAGGCAACTTCCTGAAATGCCATTGTCCGCTGTTGTGGTCTTTAGCACTCACACAAGATTCAATATGACAGGGCAAATTTCAGGTAGATTGCCTTGAATGTAATGCTAGCATTATTTCTGTCATAAATACAGTGTCATTTTGCCCATGGAACATTTCATTGAGATTTGGTAATAGCCAATTTGTTGGATGAGTGTTTGAGCTCTAAAAGCTTGCTTGAATTGACGAGCGATTATTGTGATAACCATCATTTTCGGCACGTTGTTCCCTTAGTGCATTTATGTGACAGGGCCATTAATGGAAACCTGTTTACTTTAATGCTGAGGTGAAAGTAGAAGACAGCTTTCAGATAAATAGCTTGTTATACCCCCCCCTCTCTCTCTTACTCCCTCACTTTCTTTCTGCCCATCAATCTCTCTCAGGTTTTGTACGTTTGGTTTATCTTTCCTCTCTCTCGCTGTCACTCATTCTTTCTCCCTCTCTTTCTCTGGCGCTCTGATTTATCCTCTCATCTCTCTTCCTCTGTTTCCCCTCCCTTTCTTTCTTTCTCTCTCTCTCTCTCTCTCTCTCTCTCTCTTCACTTCTCTTCTCATGCCTCCCTCTCCTCTGTCTCTCCATTCCCTCACAGGCTGCATTAGCATGGACACGGTCCCTTAGAGGCGAATAGAGAACAGGCTGGCCACTTACCGGGGGTCCAACGGCTGTTAATTTTAGAGTGGATGCCATTTGCTAATGTCCCCCCCTCAGGCACCTACAGTCCCATTACTGGATCTCAGCACCCGGCTAGGTAGATCCTTATTGAAGTTGCTGAGAAGAGGCGAGGAACACATTAGTATGGGGAATGGCTGTGTAAATGGTTGTGTGAAGAAACATATTTTTTTGTACTGTGCAGTGTGTACGCAAGGAGGCAAGGAGCAAAGGGGAAAAGCACACGCGAGAGGTGCTAGAGAAGAAATGTGTCCTTCAACACACAAAGTTGCCCAGCATGTGAGGTTATGATATTTCCGGGGATTTGAATGCCAAAGCAGTTAGCAGTTGGGATGGCGCTCCAAACTAAAAGCAAATCCAGATTTCAGGTGGCGCCTACAAGTATCTTCATCAATATTTTTATTTCACTTTTTTTGCTTCCTCATTTTTCCCTTTTATTTGCATTTTGTATTTTCTTCTGAGGCACAGGCCCAGAGAGCAGCAGATAAGACAAAGCGTCCAGAGCGCGCTGAGATCCTGGGGTGGAGGGACTGTTGGAGTTTAATTTCATCTTTCCATTTGCTGGAATCCCTGGAGCTGGCGAGGCGGCCAGCTTCAAAGACACACTGCCCCCCCCCCCCCCCCTTTCTCCACTTGGGGTGGTGGCAAAGTGTGTGTGTTTGTGTGTATGTGTGTGTGTATGTGTGTGAGAGTGTCTACTCCTGACCCCTGGGAGAACTCCCCTCACATTAACTTCACTAACAGAGACAAGAGGCCCCTCCAGCACACATGCACACAAATTGAATTTCTATCTTTCTTCCTCTCTTTTTTTCCTCCCTTTCTCTCCTCGTCTTTTTCCTTTTTTATCTCTTTAGTGGGAAATCACCAAAGAGCCCCCTGTGTTGACACCCAGGCTACGCGCGGTGTGATTCTGGAGGGCCAAAGTCAAATTTGCCTTTAAAGAGTCCTCTATTCTCCCCAGTCGATAGCAGCCACCCCATACTGCTGCCTCTTTTCAAAGCGCCGCTGCAGTTGGGTGATCTAATCGCCGTCATTTTTTATGATATTTCTACATTAAAGTCACACAGTGATCTCTCTCCCTCTCCCTCTCCCTCTCTCTCTCTCTCTCTCTCTCTCTCTCTCTCTCTATCTCTCTGTCTGTCTCTCTCTCTCTTCCTCTCCTTTTTTTTGCTGAGCGCCTGCATGAGGTAAAGAGGCTCCTGGTAAAAAGGCCCCAGGGTTGCGCTTGGATTAAAAACTACACCTGGAGGGCTCTTCTTTTTACAGTTATGAATCAGATCCAGACGGCTGTTTTATCAACTGCTAGTGTCTCTAGCACGAAGCAAGGGCCAGGTGTGTGTGGGTGTGCAGGGGGGGGGGGGCGGTGCCTCTTCCTCCTGCAAGGCCGCACTGAAGCTCAGGGAGAGAGATAGATAGACAAAGAGTGAGACAAAGAGAGAGAGGGGGTGGGGGGTGGGTTTGCGGTGAGACAGTGGAAACCAGGTCGGTCATCTTCACAAGCTGTAGCTCAGCGCAGTGAATCAGAGCCCGTCAGCTTCAATGCCACATGGTGACTGTCGCCTGTGATTTTTCTCCCGAGACCAGCAGCTACCACTCACACACTCACACACACACACACACACACACACACACACACACACACACACACACACATTCCGTTGGTGTGGCCACTGCGCTGTGGTTAATTGGGGGAAAGGGCCCGAGGGTTCTGTTTTGTGTCACAGGAGCAGTGTCGCTGTCACAGCCATCAGGGTCGTGTCAAACGCCCGAGTGAGGGGTGTGGGGAAGTGGGGTAGGGTGTCTGTGTGTGTGTGTGTGTGTGTTCACTCCTCCGTCTGAGTGGTGCTGTTGACAGCTACTGTTCACCAAGCCATCAAACCCTGTGCCCTCCTCCGTCCCGTACCCTCCCCTTGTCAGCCCAAATGCCAGGTCTCTGTATGCTCTCCTCTGCAATGTCACCATTCCTGAGACTTGCAGCCTCCAGGCTCCATCTACTCTACAACCCCTATCCCCCCCCCCCCCAGTCCTCTGGCATTCCTCTCTGTCATCCAAAATGGCAGCTCTCCCCCTCAGGGTGTACGGAAAGAGCCCCTGTCTCCGCTGTCACCATGACGCCTGGCCACCTCACAGCTGCGGGGACGACAAGTGATTAAAGTGTCAATCGCCATGACAGGCAGACAGTTGCACACGCCTTTTTGGTGGGGTCGGGGGTTTGAACGGTTTGGTGTGTGAGTGTGTGTGTTTGTGTGTGTGTCAAAAGTGTTGTTTGTTTGTGTGTGGGTTTGTATGTGTGTGTGTGTGTGTGTGTGTCTGTGCAGTAGGCACTGTAGGGACACAGCACTTCAGAGTGGCTACAGTAGTAGGCCAGCTCCTATCTTGTCCTCCTGTGCTGTATTTGGGTGTGTATGTGTGCTATGTGTGTGTGCGTGTGTGTGTACACTGTCCTTGGGGCCATGCCAGCCTGGCTTCCAGGACCTGCTGGACACACCTCTCATCGGCACTGTCACTTCCACTTCTACACGACTGCCACGCCTAGCGCTTTGCCACTGGTGGGAATTCCAAGCCAGCATCTCCTGGAGCAGGCAGTCGGGTCTCTGCAGACCTGTACTTTATTCCCCAATTGAAATTGTTGTTGGGATGTTGATTCCGAGTATGGAGACAATATAATTTTTGGACACAACTCTGGTCTGTGATAAACAGAGAATGCCAATGCCAAACCGTAGCAAATTCTGCATTATGCTGAGAGCTCATTGGAAATGCATTGGGGTGTGCTGAACAATATCATGTGTTGCATTGTTCTGTATTCAGGCATTCAATACATTCCTATAATAAAACTGCTGAAACAAGGCTTTGCAGATTGTACGGAGAAAAACATAGTCAGGAAAATGATTATGAACATGCTTACCGAAAAATTCTTGCAGTGTTGGTCATTCTAATTGTTCTTGGATTCATCTGGCAACATTTGGGTTTTGCCTGTCTGGATGCATGCATGGCATTTTGGACTGTAATAGAAACCTTACAGACAGACGATCGGCATTGGCCCATAAGCCAGTGATCTCATCTGAATTGTTTTCCGGCTTTTTTAAGACCTCCTCTGCTGAAAATCAAGTTTTTAACCTTGTTAACTTGTCCATGTGATGTCTGTTATGTTTTACAAGAAATATCATGAGCAAAATAAGCAGTCAATGTCATGGCAGAGGATTTCTGCTTTGCCTCAACGGTCGACCAATCACTGCCTCAATTGGCAAACAGCAGTACTGTAGGTTTGAAACCAATCCAGAGCACTTGGAGAAAGTGACAGAGCTAGTCAGCTGCAGCAGCCTGCAGTAGGTGAATAGTGTGTGGAGAGGGGGTTGGGCCAGATATATCCCAATTCCCAAAATGAGGAAGAAAGTATGAAGTTACATTCAAGCAAGTTTAAGGCCATTCATGAATGAAGGCCATGAATTCATGAGTACTGAGACTGGAACAGAGATCAGATTTAGCGGCATAATAAACTGCCGGTCAGATGACCTCAGGTGGGACCTGAGTCTCCGTGGGCGCTAAGCCCGTGTGGGAATCTGAGGCTACTGCAGTACTATGGGCTGGCTTTTCATTTGTGTGCGGTGCTGGTCATGTCTAACCATTGGTATGCAGAGGGCCAGACAGCCTGTGGAGATGCCTTCACTGTTTTTATCCTTGTCACTACAGATGGATCAGAACCAAGCCAATATCAAATATCAAAGAAATTGACACTGAGCTCCTCATAAGCCTATATAGCACCATTCAGCTGGGTGACAAGATGCTTTCTTTTATGGGAAAAATAAATCTAAAATGCTTTCCCCAAACACTCTGTCCAAATATGCAATTTCCACCTCATCCTTACCACACCCTAAACACCTTCGGGCAGCCGTGGCCTAATGGTCAGTGTGTGTGTGTGTGTGTGTGTGTGTGTGTGTGTGTGTGTGTGTGTGTGTGTGTGTGTGCGTGTGTGTGTGTGTTCACTGCCCACAGATGGGTGAAATGTAGAGAAAGAATTTCTCTCGGGATCAATGATAGCATCTATCTATCCAGGTAACCCTTCATGGAGTGCCTGGATGGCTTTTTTCTGATTTCGCATCAACAGAGTATGTTCCTATCATCTGTTCCCTCGTCCAAAAAAAAACGACAACCCACCAATCTATTCCCATATCTCTCCACACCTAACCCAAATGAAGAGACAAGTACAAGCCACCCATCAAGTGAGTTTATTCCCATTCCAGCCCCTCAAATACCCACCCATCAACTGACCCTTCTCAGCCACCATAACCACCATCTAGAGTGAAGTGGAATCCACTGACTCAATCAGACAAGCCTATTCCGGGCTGCTGGAGGTGTCAGGTGGAGGTCAGTGCCTATCCGTCATATGGGCCGCACCAGTGCAGTAATTACACACCATAAAGGACAGAGATAAGTGTTGTAGAGGCTGTTGTTAAGGTGTTGCTGAGTGTGTGTGTGTAGGGCTGGATATGTGTGAGTGTGTGTGTGTGTGTGTGTGTGTGTGTGTGTGTGTGTGTGTGTGTGTGTGTGTGTGTGTGTGTGTAGGGCTGGATATGTGTGAGTGTGTGTGTGTGTGTGTGTGTGTGTAGGGCTGGATATGTGTGAGTGTGTGTGTGTGTGTGTGTGAGTGTGTGTGTGTGTGTGTGTGTGTGTGTGTGTGTGTGTGTGTGTGTGTGTGTGTGTGTGTGTGTGTGTAGGGCTGGATATGTGTGAGTGTGTGTGTAGGGCTTGATATGTGTGAGTGTATGTGGGCGGAGGGCTGGATGTGTGTGAGTGTAAGTGGGCGGAGGGCTGGATGTGTGTGAGTGTGTGTGTAGGGCTGGATGTGTGTGAGTGTGTGTGTGGAGGGCTGGATGTGTGTGAGTGTGTGTGTGGAGGGCTGGATGTGAGTGTGTGTGTGTGTGTGTGTGTGTGTGTGTGTGTGTAGGGCTGGATGTGTGTGAGTGTGTGTGTGTTATCAAAGTAGTTGGGGTATGGTAGTAGTAGTATCGTGGTGAAGTGAGGTATCTCTCTCTCTCTCTCACACACTCACACACACACACACACACACACACACACACACACACACACACACACACACACACACACACACACACACTCACACACACAGAGACATAAACCAGCCATCTCAACATCCTCTCTCTGGCTCCACGACGTCAGGCAGACCTGAATCATCCATCACCCTCTGTGCCGTTATGTTGTTACTCTCCTCTCCTCCAAAAGAAATAGGGAGCAGGAATCCATCTTTTGATGGGCTGAATGATTCCTAATTTGATTTCCTCATTGTGGATTGAGTTAGTGAAACAAAGCAGCACAAGAAGGAGGGTGTGTGTGTGTGTGTCTTTATTTGTGTGTGTATGTGTGTTTGTAGGGTGGAGTTAACAGAGCTTTACATCCATGCTAAGCAGACAGACCTGCCAAATTATCCTGAGGTCTTCCAGTTTGCCTTTTACGCTTCACTTTGGATGTGGCTACAGGTTTTCTTTTAGAATAGTGTAGCTCCATTATACTGTCAAGGTTAGATCATGATGTAATCCTATTTAGCAGTAGCACTTTGTGTAGGCTACACGCTCCCTGTTCACAATAACGGTTGCCAAGTAGGTCTGAGTGGAGACTCAGCTGGAGAAGTGATGGACACCATTCACGTGGACACAAAGGTGTTGACTCTCACTATGGCCTGAAGGAATCTTGTTAACACTAATATGAAGCCTCCATCAGTTGTCAGATATACTGAATGTCGTGGAACACAGTGAAATGTATTTCAGGATGTAGTGGTTACTCACAATGGTCAAGTCAGGATGCAGTGCTCACGGATGTGCTTGCAGGCATTCGGTGCTTGTGTGGACTTCCACTTCCACTTACACGCCTCATAAGACAGTGAAATGAGACTTTTATTCAGTCTTATAAGGCTTTTATTCAGTCATTTGGTACGAATAGCTTTGCTAATGATCTTAAAATAAATGTCAATGAAATATTGACCACAAAGTCAATAATAATTTATTTGATTTCCCTTTGTTGTTGGACCCTTCAACTGATTTAAATAATAGCAACTACAGAAGATAAATGTTATCCAATATTCTTTTCACAGAGCTGTGGCCAACATAATGAATGATTTATTCACTGAAAATATAGGAAAAATGGAACCTCCACTATGTCTCTAAATAATGAAAAAACAACATCTGAACTGAGGAAAGACAACAAATAGAAACACTGGTCAGATGTGAACTGCGGCGTGGTATAGGGATGCCTCTGTTGTAGAGAAATGCTACGT
>NW_027468663.1:28503810-28513810 GCF_046254945.1 Alosa pseudoharengus
TCGTTGTTCGCCCGTGTGCCGTGCCTTTCCCCTCACGCGCCGAAAGCCGTGTTCGGAATCAGGAAGTGCGTACAGTGCGGCGCATGACGCCGCCGGAGCTGATGTAACTGTCAAAAGTTACTGATTTTCAGATTACGCGGGGGTTAGAAAAATAAAGCTCCAGGGGGTTTGACTGAAGAGCACCCGAGGGAGTGTGAGTCTGCGTTAGCGTTAGCGCAGCGCGTAATGCATGCATGCACGCGTCTCCCTCTCTTTCATTCTTCTAAATGAGGCTGCGCTCTCATGGTGTGTGGTGGCACTGCTGGGTACATATATTTACATGAATACATTTTAATGCGCATTATCACCCACAAACAGGTGTGTTTGTTATGCATGTAGGGGCTGCTTGCTGAGACCCGTTCCTATATAGGGATGCAATATCACCTTGTTTGCGCGAATTCTGTATAGTTATTTATTTCTGTTTATTTATTTATTTACCTTTTGTGTGTATGTGCTTCTGTGTGTGTTTATAAATGTGAGTTTACACCCATGAATTCGCACCGTGTTCACAAGCACCAGAACAAACAGCCTGCCTCATCCCTGGAAATAACAAACAAGAGAGAGAGTGAGAGAGAGACGGGCCAGGCATTCGGTGCGCCCTCGCTGAAGCGGTCATTCGGCCAGCAGTGATGTATGCCAACACCAAACAGCTTCTTTAAGATGGAGTCGCACAACATTAGCCCTTATTAGCGCATCCATCCCTCAGTGACTTGGGCAGCCTCTGTGTTTACAGAGAGTCCGAGTGAGATGGATGGAAGGAAGGCCCGTGGGGGCCCCAGCCACTGGCGTCCAGCGCTACGTCTCATTGGCTGGGTGTTATGGATGGGCACTCCGGTTAGTAATTGCCCAGGTAGCCACAGCCACTGTAAAAGCAGAGCAAAGTGCCCCGGTTTGTATCCAAATTTGTATGTCTATGTAAATGTCAATGGCAGTGTCGATATTTGGTGCTGTTAACACCCCAGCATCTGAATCATTCTGAATAATGTCTCACAAGAAGCTGTGACACTCCAAATGCTGGTCTTTAGCTGTTGTCTTGGCCGTCTGAGATTCGTTTGATTCACAGCTCGATTCTGTGCCAGATCTGGGCCAGGCGCCAAAACTCCTCTGGGTTGTTTGTTTGTGGCAAACTTGCTTGAGCGTTTCAATCAGCCATAATGACTGCTGTTGGGTTTTTGCCACTGCTGTGCACTGGGATGTGTTGTCTGTGAATGCCACTGACTTCATGTTGTGTTAAACATACAAAATTATGTAGATTCTATTGGTGAAAGGAAAAAAAAATTCACAAATTTTGTCTTGGATCCGTTGTGAAGAAAGAGATATTTTTTAGAGAGCTTATTGAGATGACAGAACTGTCTGGCATTGTCAAGTTGTGCTCATACTGTCGTCTTTGTGATCAAACACCCACTGCTTGACATGATAGAAGAGCAGTGTTGCACATTCAACATGATTTCAGAGTGCAATGGCGTCACCCAACAAAAGGCGAGAGAGTGTATGTGTGACTGAGAGCGCAATTCTTCCTTCCGTGTCAAGAGTAAGAAAAGAAAAAAGAAAGAAAAGAATGGAAAAGTGGCGCGCCAAAGGGAACGATTAATTTTGCCAGGCAGGATAAAACAGCCTGTCTCGCGAGTTTGCGCGTGAGCAACAGACTGAGGTAAGATGTGATTGGCCTTCTCTGGAGGAGGGGAGACTGAGTGGAGATGCACAAGGCCTCATACGTGTTACCATGGCTGTGGCTGGCCTCTGAAGAATGCTTTGTCTTAAGAGACTCCATGCGTTCCATTTTACCCTGCACTGAACACACACACACATACTCTCTCTCTCTTTCTCTCTCTCGCTCTCTCTCACTCTCTCTCTCTCTCTGTCTGTCTTTGTGCTTGCTAGTGTCTGACTTCAGTAGTTTCACAAACACTGCTGCTGTGCTGGGATAAAAAGCACATCATGTTCATGCGAGGCCACTGCCTCAGGCTGAACGGCCACCGCTCCATCCTCGTTACTAATACTGTAAGTGTATATGTATTTAATCCGTACATCTAAACACATCGAAACACATCAAGCCCTCTATCACTGTACACATTAATTCAACAGGTATGGAAATGCATACTTGAGTTTATGCATACAAAAAGGATTATTTTTTTTCTTTCTCTCTCTCTCTCTCTCTCTCTCTCTCTCTCTCCTAAATGGGAGTGGGTTGATAGGGAGTGTTTCACCCCCCCCGGGCTCAGCAGTTTTATAGCCATGTAATTAAGTCTCTTTCTTCTATACGCCAGTGTGCAGGGCTCATTCTGTGTGGAGAGAGAGAGAAGAAAAAAAATCCATTATAGCACTGATGGGCTAACATACCACACTTACATGATACTTTTAATGAAACTTTTTTTTTTAAGCTTGCTCCTCTTTGCTTCTCTGTTTCTTTCTCTCTCTCTCTCTCTATCTCCTCTATTTTTGCCTGTTGACATGGTCACTGATTTCTGACACCAGTAGATCGATCTATCACATAGGAGGAGCGAGGTGTGAATGAGGCGATGGCCAGTATCTATCTGAAGAACGGCCCTTCCTCGGGCATCTTAGCCAGTCAGTTGAAACGGTTCTTTATTATTATGACCGCCGCTAGCGAAGCTAGCGAAGCGGTCATATAGGGATTGTCAAAGTTTTTTTTTTTTTTTTTTTTTTTTTTTTTTTTTTTTCCCGTCATCTACTTCCTGAAATTTTGGTCAACGATACCCGGGGCACCGAAACACCGGGGCACATGAAATTTGGTGGGTATGTAGCCCCACTAGACCTTTACGGAAAAATTTCGTTTGGTCCCCGGGGGCCACTCCCCCTCCGCGCTGGGCCCCCCGAAACCCAAAAAATGCAGTTTTTCCTAAATAACTACCTGAACCGTGGCACCGAGGATGAAGAAATTTTTATGGTATGTTGGTCTCAAGGGCCCACATCAACTTAGCCCATAATCACTCATTTGTGATTTGCACCCCCCCGGTAAAAAATGAAAATGCAATATCATTCTGCTTTAATCGCCCCTCTCTTCAGTAAAGACGTTCAGAACTGCACCAAATTTTATGTGTATGATTAACCTGACATTCTCTGGGGGTATGCCAAGTTTCGTAGAATTTCATCCATGGGGGGGTCTAAAAAATTAAGTTATGTGTACATTTAGTGACTCTACACTCATTGGCCTGTAGATGGTGGTGCACACATATACACATGCACACACACACACAGGCACCCACATACTATCGGTATTAGAACGGCTGATACATAATTACAAATTCAGTAGGATTAAAAGAAAGCCAAAATAAATATTCATCATCATCACCATGGCTGCATTTCCAGTATTGGCGATAAGTAGTCGTTTGTCCACTAGATGGCGCATCGTTGCAGTGAGACGTAATTTTGTTGGAAGTTAATCTAAAGTGGGTTAGAAAGACACTATGCTTCCTACAAGGACAAGACTGTAGGCTACAGTAGTTTACCGCAGAGAACGTCTAAGGGTAGGATGATTTCTGCATGAAATGTAATTCCCATTTCCTCTTGAAGCCGAAATAAATCTGAGAATGTTTATCGGACATGCTTGTTTTTTACTGCAGGTAGGCTACGTTAATCCTATCAATAGCAGAACGTAGGTAAAATAATGTTACCGTTAGCATGGTTGAGTGATGGAGGACAATTTGATTATTGATGTATTTGTAGAAAACCATAAATGCGTTTATAGGCTACCAAGCAAATCGATAACAGCACTAATTGTATCTTTCGACTGTCATCTCATTTGCTTATGACCATAACCTAGGCTACTAACAGGAGCTAAGTGAGTTAGCCACAACACGTTCGCTACGTGATGGTTTTTTAATGGAAAATATATAGGCCTAGGCTACCTGAAAGATAACCTGTCTATGATCCCGTGATGATCTACATCTCCATTTAAACCAGATGTTTTAGAGCGCACGTTGAGATGTATTCAGGGCAGGGCTGTACCTACACATATTTGTTGCACGTGCTACAAAAATCATTCTTTGCGATGGATGATTTAGTACCAACGTTACACCGGTCAGATACAGTTTTGCCTATGGCTATTCCGTGAGACTGAGGCGCTTTTTGTTTGTTCGAAGTGCGTGTTTAGGGTGTGAGAGGGGAGTCGATGTGCTTTGATTCCAGCTTGGTAGTTGTAGTCTATGCGATTAAAAAACACGTGTGTGTGAAGTATCCAAACAATGATAACGCTTTCATTATGGCTGCTTTAGCCACAGACCTTGAGTTACTGTACAGTGGGTTGGGTTCCATTTAGAAGTGTCCACTTCATTCGCCCTTTCCGTGATTCACAGCTACGTGAAATGTATTACTACTGATATGCAAAACTATTAACTTTTCGCCAAGAGGTAGCAGCTTGATACTGTAAGGTGTAAGCCATTGGTTCCAACGGAGATTTTATTTGGGTCGCCAGCATAGCCTGGTGACAATTTGTGTTGTGTAATAGGCCTAGCATAGGGCCTACCTTATATAGCTTATAGTTTGTTAACAGTCACGGTTTTGTCATGCAATGTCTATGCATTTTTGCATTTAGAATAGCTCTAAAACCGGGGGGCGAACACGTCGCAGGGGGGGCGCCAGTGCGTGGATATCTCAATCGCAAAATTAAACAATATTTCTATCGGGCGCCTACCATGGACTAGGCTGGGTGAAAATCAAAAGATTGCGTCAAAAGATTGAGCTTAACCATGGACCTCATGGTTGCAAAATGCAAGGGAACATGAATCAGCATATTATTTGCACAAACAATAACGGAGAGTAGCTCTTCAACTTTGCCCGTTAAAATGTGTATGAACAGTCTCGCAACGCATTTCATGAAGGCCCTTTTGGACATGTCAGTTATTTGCACCACTGGGTAAAACGGCATTTTGTTTTAGACTACTGGTATTTAATTTGTGCATTGACAATAAAGCTGAATATAATTTGAACTAGATGACTAAACCTATGCATATGTAGAAGAAGAAACATTCACAAAAATCCATGACATGACCTCTCTTCTTGATAGCTGTTGAAAACTGCATGGAACTGACAGGGATTGTTTTAGTTTAATAATAAATAAATAAATACATTATGCTGCTACCTTCTGCTTTTCCCAAATACAATGTAGCCTACAGGTGTACCTTTCATCAGTCCAGTTGCAATGGATGGACTATGATGAACTGCCCTACTTGTGATTGTTTAGAGATTTTAAAGGTTTTATAACAATGTTACAGATTTTTTGGCCCAGAAACAAATCTATTCACCTTTGCAGCGCCAGTAGGCTACTTTGTGTGCGGAATGTGTGCAAACACACATTCCAAACAAGCATACACAAAAGTTTCAAGAGTGGGGGATGGAGTAGAAGATGGAGACAAATTCATTAATATGATTTATTTTCGCGGAATGGATGTGCAGGACTGAGCGGCGGTCATATTTTGTACCGCTACGCGGTACATCTAGTTTTTAATGAAATCTTCCTCTTTCCGAGCACCTCTCTCACCCACACCCGCTGTGGTACTTTATGCCCTGTCTAGTGGCTGAGCTGGCATTTTCCGACATTTTTAATATCCACAATTATTTCAGCATTAGCGTGGCTGTTACTTTGTGCTGTCTCAACAGGCTGTCCATCTTACCGCAGGCTCGTTTTCTTTCACTCTATTTATCGCTCTCCTTCTTTGCCTGTCTGTAATTCTCTATCTGTTTCTCTTTCTCTCTTTCACTATTTCTCTCTTTTGTTCCCTCTCTTTGTGTCACTGCACCGTTTGTCTTTGGAGGAGAATATAAAACGTGTACCGGTACATCCTGGATGATACAAATTTAACTGGTACTTTAACTTCCCTCACCTTCTTACCTTTATTGATAGAATAAATTAATTCTACCACAGGCCTTTTAATGAAAAAAAAAAAGCTCCAATATATCTCATCTTTCTGTCACTGTGAATGAGAAAAACGTTTATATTGACACTTTTAATTAGTGACCCTTTGTGGAACTGTATTGACTAGTATAGCAATCCCTGGGATTCAATTGAATTGAATTTCTCATCCTCATGTACCCTGGAGAGGCTGATAACCATAGGCATTATCGTGAAATTGCTGCCTTGTTCTATTGTTGGCTGTATTTTTCTCCTTTGTATTCTCTTTCTAAGCAAATGTCCATGAACTTCTGAGAATAAAGGGGAAAAAAACTACTTTGGATTCATCTACAAGCGTATCTTTGGACAAATAGGTTTTGTATGGTTTCTCTGATTCAAATATATTCTGATTCAATTTCTTCCCTATTCCACGGGAATATCTTAGCTCTGTAATAACAAATCTAACATTTTCTTCACCTTGTACAATCACTGGAGCTGTTTTTTCCCTAATGAGGTGTTTATTCATGATGTAACCTCAAAGCTCTGCATTTGTATTTTTCCAACTGGATCAAATATCATGAAACCAAATGTTCAATCTACAGGTTGTCCCACCAGCTTGTGCAGTCTAAGACACCTTGTGCCTGTCTCAGATTTAGATCTTAGTAAGAGGATAGACTGCGAGTGAACAGTATCCTTGTGCCTGATGCCCTTGCATCACTCCCCCTCCAAAAAAGGACAGACTCCCAAAAGAGAACCGAGTACTCAGACTGAGAGGTGTTTCTTTTCCTTTTCCGCTCACCTGCTCTCCTTCTATTCACATTCTCTCCCTCCACTGCCTCACCTCCAGTCTTTACCACTTCCCCCACCTGTCTCCCCCTTTCTCTCTCTCTCTCTCTCTCTCTCTTTCTCTCTCTCTCCCTCTTTCTCCCTCTCTCTTTCTCTCTCTCTGTTTCTCTCTCCCCCCTCTTGGACCACACGTTGTTTTTGGCACACGCACACCTCTACTTGGGGACCCCGAGATCATCATCTGTTTCCCACTCAAATCAGCGGTGAGCCTTTTAAAGTGAGCAGTGCGCCCACAGATGGCTGCGACACATGGTAAACGAGGCAACAGAGACGCAAGCTTTAGCGCAGACCCACGATTAATGAGCACCGGCGACACACTCTCCCCCATCCTTCCCCTGCTCTATCCCTCGCTCCCCTTCACTCTTGCTCTCTCTTTCACTCTCTCACTCCATCTAACCCCTACCAGCTATTCATGGTTCTGCCTCTTGCCTGTTTTTCAGCACTCTGTGTGTGTGTGTGTGTGTGCGTGTGTGTGTGTGTGTGTGTGTGTGTGTGTGTGTGTGTGTGTGTGTGTGTGTGTGTGTTTTTGATAGAGGATAGGGTGAGGAGAGAGTGGGTCGATGGGAAATTGTGCCGACTCCTAGTGGCAGGGCCAGGAGTTTGTTAGTTATGGAAAGACGGGCAGAAAGATAGCATTGTCTTAGGAATATGGGAAGGGAGAAGAGAGAGGAGATAGAGGAGATGTGGACTCGTCTTCTGGCATGTAAAACGTGTTAATGCGACACAGGGAAAGAGAAAGTGTCATTGGAGAGATAGAGTGAGCAAGATGGAGAGATTGGCCAGCAAATGGATGTGGAAATACGTGTCAGATAAAGGCCATGAGTGAGAGTGGGAGAGAGAGCGATAGACTAGTCTCTTGCTGCTGGAATGGGACGGAGTCAGAGAATGAAAGACAGAGAATGTGGAGAGAGAATAGAGAAATGAGAAATAAGAAGAAAGAAAGCAAGGAGAAGGGGAATATGGAGAGATGAAGAAATAAGGAGAAAGAAAGCAAGGAGAAGGGGAATATGGAGAGATGAAGAAGTTAGGAAGAGAAATGTAGTCTTGCCTACCAGTGTCTGTTCTGTGTGCTGTGTTCTTTGTGTTCCACGTGCTGTGCTGTGTATTCTATGGGCGGTGCTGTTGCTGTGCTGATCTGGGCGGTGCTGGCTAGGCTGTTTCCTCGTGTCTCTGCCTCAGTGATCAGTGGCCCTCATCTTCATGCTGTTCATTAGAGTCAGCGCTCCCTCAGGACCGGAGGCCTCTTTTGGAGAGGCATATCCGATAACTCTAAGTTCCTTAATTAACCAGGCAATTAATGCCGAGCAAGGCAAGGCCTTGATAGGGTGCCGAGGGGTGTGTGTGTATGCACATGTGTGTGTGTGTGTGTGTGTGTGTGTTTGTGTGTCGGTGGGGGATTGGGGGTTAGAGAAAAAAACTCTGCGCTCAGGAGAATAGCTGAAGGAGTTGGAGGAGTTACACATCCCTTGGCAGCCTGGACTGGTGCTGCTCTGTATGCCAGCCGTATGCATTTGTCCCTTTCCCTCTCTCGCTTTTCTTCCTTTCTTTTCTTTTCTTTTTTCCCCTTTGCGAGAAATGACAGTCTGATTGAATGTGCCTGCGTCGGCCTATTGTCAAGCCTCGACGAAGCCTCACCGCAAGTCTGCATAATCTGTTGTGAAAGGCATGCTATGCTTTTCATCGTGATTACTGGAATGGGAGCGTTTTCCTCTTTCTTTATTTATTCACCCGTTTATTTATTTATTTACTTGTTTATTTATTTGTCATTGTTCACTATGCGCACATAAAAGCATATGCCCATTTAGGCATGATGTTTGAAAAAAAAAGAAGAAAGCTGTGTTAATTTCCATAATCGAGAAGCACATTTTTTTTCTGGTGGCATGAAAGCATGGGAGCTGAGCAGCTGGCCATTACTATGGCATGTTGTCACGGATGGGGATGGATGGATGGGGATGGGCCTAAATCTGTCCCTCGCTCCCCTGTTCCCTCGTTCTCCCCTCTCTAGGTCAGTGCATTGTGCTCCTGGACGTGTGTTGAGTCCCGTGTCTCCCTGCTAGCGAGCGGAGATGGATATCTCGCTGCGACCTTGTCGCCGTGAACACACCACTCCCAGAGCCTGTGTGCTGTTTTTAGCGTTTTTTCTCTCTCTTTCTCTGTGTGTGTGTGTGTGTGTGTGTGTGTGTGTGTGTGTGTGTGTGTGTGTGTTTTCCCCTACCCAAATGAAGGGTAAAGTTTGAAAAAAGAAAAAAAGGAGGGGTAAAAAAGAGAAAGCAGCCATTGGCTCATGATTCCCCAGCCTTCTAATTACAGGACGGGTGTGCAGATAACCCTGATGGATTAGTGGGGCTCAGGGTGTGGAGGAGAGGAGAGGGGGGGGGGGGAGAGAGAGAGAGAGAGAGAGAGAGAGAGAGAGAGAGAGAGAGAGAGAGAGAGAGAGATGCAGCCCAGGCAGACTGGGCAGACGTTCACATCCTCTCTTCCTCTCCTCTCCTCTCCTCTCCTCCCTCCATCCCAAGGTCACCCATAGCCCAGTGCTGTCTGGCAGAACACACACACTGACCAGCATTGGTAGAGAAAGAGGACACGCCGAGAGGGTAAATGCGGGTCAAACGTAGTGTCGCGTGTGTGTACGCACACTACACACACACACACACACACACACAAACATCTTCTGTTTCTTTCTTCACCTGCTTCTGTCTCTCTTTCTACCTGTGTTTCTCTTTACATTTTGTCTCTTTCTGTCCCGTGCACACGTGACTCTGTGTGGCCTTCAGCATGTGTCCACACAAACAACAGCTCTTGCATTCTCCCTCCACAATCACTTCTTCTCTAGCCTCCTCCTGTCACTCTCCCTCTCCTTCTCTCTCTTTTGTCCTCCTTTTCTGTCTGTCGCTTTCTCCAATATTTTCCCCTCACCATCCCTTTTATCTATCCTCCTGCCCCCTCTCTCTTCCTCACCCTATCTCTCCCTTTTTTCTGTTTCACAGCAGACACTCTGCTGTGTGCTCTTCTCTCTCACCCTCCATCCCTCCCCGCCTCTCTCTCTCTCTTTCTGTATGTGGCTGGCGCTCGCTCTTATCTTCAGATCAGCACAGCCAGCTGAGAGTGACTGCCAGGTTCCTCTCCCCCACCCCTCACTCACCCCACCACCACCAGACAATCAAGACAGGACATAGCAGTTGAGTTGAGCAGAGAGGGGGGAGCGTGGCGCACGATGGTTATCTGTCCCAAGTGAAAGTATGCTGTAGTATTGGGAGGAGGAGG